>NC_046290.1:3655277-3963333 GCF_004115265.2 Rhinolophus ferrumequinum
AGACTAAATTTCTCACCTAGCTCAATTTCTATAACTCCTAAAGTAAGTGGATCAATTACTTCTTTTTCTTAAATAAAGAAAATTAAGCAACCTTTCTGTTCTTGTGAAAAATTTAGTCCAAAAGCCATTTGGTGGAGCCAAAGGAGGCTGATTTCCAGGTGGTCCAGAGTGGCCGGCCAGATGTGGTTCAGAACATGGCATGGAGGACACCAACACGAGGTGGGGTGAGGGAGTCCAGTGGCGAGAGGAGGGCACCTGCATGGGGCTGCTGTGTTGGTTTCATATCAGGAAAATTAATCAAGGAAGTGAACACACTGACGGTAATGGGAGCCAGGTTTCTCACTGTCAGAGAAGGGAGTTACAAACACGGCTAAGGAAAAAACAAGATTGAACTCTGTTTGTGAAACTAGTATAAACGTGATTCCCAAATCATAAAGAAATGGATAAGAGAAAAAATGTAAATTCTCTTTTGAAATAGATGCAACAAGTCCTAATAAGATATTGGCAAATTGATTTCAACTATGTAATAAACATATATCATCACTAACAAGAGTTTATACGAAGAATCAAAGAACGGTTAAAAATTAGAAAATCTATTAATGATTCTGGTAAACTTTGTGACTTCCTCACGTTACTTTCTTATCTCCTTTCTTCATCACCATGAAAGTATAAGTAAAGTTATAGGAAGTATCTCTCTCCTTCAGGGATAAAGCGATGGGAAAAGAAAAGTCAAGGAAATAAATAATTTGAAATAAAAGCAGGGGGTCACTGAACTGATGAGGAGATTAGGAACTTGCAGACAAATTTCTATAGTGGGAAATGTGAAAGAGAAGGCAGAAGTGAGACCCGGCTCTGAAAACAAAGGAAGGCAAAGCTTACCATTTTGAACCAAGAGAGCCCACTTATTTATCTGTTCTTAGCTTTCTAATCTGGGCAGTCATAGGTGTATCCCTGAGTAAGTAAGTCTTCATAGGGAGATCTGAGGACCCCAAGAGGGAAAAACAAACAAACAAACTTTGCAAATAATGGTATTTGGATAATGGGATGGACAAATCACCTACATTGCTACGCCTAGAGAGAATCTAATCTCCACGTTAACGCCTCACTAGTAACTAAGAGCCAATATCCAGAGATAACCAGCTCTTAGACAAAACTTCTAACATGAAGGAAATCAACCACAGTAAGAGGGAAAAGTTAAAGGAAAGATATGTAATGAAAGAAACAGAACAAGACTTAAACCAAGAGAAAAAGACTGAAAAAAAAAAAAGAGCTTATAATCAATATCTTGATACTTCATCCATAAATAAGAACCAGGTGCCATGAAAAAGGAACAATCAGAAAACAGGAGGAGGCTCTTGGGAAGTAAATATTTAAAACAGAAATATCATTTCAGTGGGAGGGCATGAGACAAGGTATAGAATATCCTTCAGCAAAGAGAAAGAAAATGACAAAAAGGATAGAAAATTGAATGAGAAAATGAAAAGTGAAGGTTGGTACAAAAAAACCTAGAAGAAGTTATCCCAGAAAAAAATTCCCAGAAATGAAACCTGCTCATAGTTTGGAAAGAATCTCCTGTAGGCCCCGAAAATTAAGTAAGAAAGGACTCGCCAGTGAGTAAATCTCATTTCTGCAGGGAATAAGAGAAATAGCTGCAAAACATACAAATTGGAAAGTGGTGAAGAAATTAGCTTATAGTTAAAAGGTAAAGAATAAAAACGAAAACAGCTTCACATTTCTCTTCATCGAAAATGGCAGCTTGCAGACAATTTAGCAGTACTTTCAAAATTCACTAGAAACTGATTTTTAACCTGGAGTTTTATACCCAGCCAAATAACTCATTAAATTTGAAGGCCAGATGAATTTATTGACACTCACAACAAGGAAATTACAAAGACACATGACTTAGAAAGCTGTTGAAATTTGAGTGTAACGAAATGAGGGCGTAAATGAGGGCAGGACTAGGGTGAGAGCAGGGAGGGCCATGGGTGCCTGAGGTCAGCATGTGTCCCCTCACAGGTCACAGTCATGGAAATGCAGGGCCAGCACTGAGAGCCCCACTCACCCCACCCGCTTCTCTGCCCTGGAGGAATCCAGAAACTGAAGTCCTGGAATCCAGGACACAGGCTATTCAACACCAAGCATAATGGAGAAAAGTACCAGGTTTAGATAGAGTCCTGCCACAGACGAAGAAAGCAAGTATAAACTCATTATTTAGAAATACAGAGGTTGATATCTTATCATCAGAAACAAACACTTAAAAGTGATTGTTTTTGTAGAACAAGACTGAATGGCAGGAGAGTAGCAAGAAGGTGTTGTCATTTGCTGTAACTTTTTTTTTTGTTTACTATCCACTTTTTGAAATATGTGCATTTATTATTTTGGTTAAAAACAGGAAAAGGTAATTTAAATGAATATAGAAAGATGAGATTTCAATGTAACTTCCCACATTAATAGATTAAAGGAGAAATAAATCATTCTCTCATCTCAATAGACACAAGGAAAAGATTTCATAAAAGTCAATAGCCATTCATCATTAAACAAACCTTAACAAATCAAGTTTGGAGGGTTCTTCCATGATGCGATACAATATCTACCAAAAACATAAAACAAACATCAAGCTTCGTGGTGGAATATTAGAAGCAGTATATTTACAATCAGAAATAACACCAGGTTACCAGTCTTGTGCTAGCATTCAAGACGGCACCAGCTGTTTCAATGGAAAACACTAAGAAAAAACATTTAAAATGGATGGAATAGGAAGAGACGGTATTGTCACTGTGTGAAGATTATATGATTGTTTACACAGGAAAACCCAGAAAAATCAATGGACATACTATTAGAACCAATGCAAATTGCATAAGAGTGATGGATATCAATTGATATATTCTTAATATTGGGAATAAACACTTTTCAAAAGTGTAATAAAGAAAGATATAGTCAATACAGGAAAAACATAAACAAAAATCAAAACTGCACAATGAGAATAAAATAAACTTAACAAAAATGTTCAAGTCCATTAATTATGGGCGAAAATGAAAGAGAGAGAAGATACAGCTAAATGCGAAGAATGGTGGTAGTCACAGATGAGAGCACGCAGTAAACATGTCAATTTTCCCCAAAATTGCCTGCGAATTTAAAATAACTTCAATCAAAAACCCTGCAGTAATATTTTTGTGAAAGCTTACAAATTAATTTAAAAATTTGTATAGAGAATTAAAAGTGCCTGAATGGAAAAGATGCTTTTACAGAATCAGAACTGGGAGAGGACCTGTGGTGTCGAGGGGGCAACGTGTCACGAAGGCACTTATAAACCGCGCGGTGTTGGCTGAGGAGGAAACAGCAGAGGACCATGGTGGAGACACGCACGTGTAGCCTGCAGTGTATGAGGGGACTGGCATTGCGGACCAGTAGGAAAAAGATTATTTCAATGAGTAGAATCGAGACTATTAACTGTCCACTTGGAAAAATAAAGCAAACTAAAATTAGATTCTGAATGCATGCAGTACACCAAAGTAATTCCAGTTGGATTAGGAAACTAAGAGAGAAGAATAACTCTAAGAAGACCTTTCTCTCTCCCAGCTGTTAGTTATTCTCCTATAGTCAGTTCTAATTGTTTAAATAACACAAAAACGACCTCCAGCAATACAAAATTTAAGCAAATTTGATTACTTCAAATTATAAAGCTCTGGTATCTCCAAAGACACTGTAAATGTTTAAAATACAAGTAACAGTCTAAAATGAGGACACATTTTGCTGGATGTGACAGGTAAGAGATAAATATGCACAATAAATGAATAACTTTTAGAAAACAATAAGAAAGAAAATGAAAACCAGCTCCAGAAGAAATGTACTATCCATCATATATATGGGGGGAAAAATGTTCAGCCTCACTAAAAACCCGAGTAATGCTCATTAAAAGAGAAAGAAATCCAATTTTTACAAAAGAGAGAGAGGCAAATAGTAAAAGGGTGGTGGAGTCATGTGTTCACCAAAAGGCATGGCTTTGAGTTGGCCTCTGCTCCGCCTGTGGGGGGGTCTAGCTAGTCCAGCTATTGTGGAGACAGTGTGTCAGCGTTTTGGAGGAAAAAAAAAAGGTTGTGCATATCCTGTGAGCAAGCAATTGTACTTCCAGAAATGCAATGTAGATGAGTTACTGCATACCACGAGATACGCATAGGAGTGTTTACTGCAGCATTGTTTGTAACACTGAAAGGGTGGAGACAAATCAAATGTCTCCGAGTTGGAGAGAGAATAAATAATAGGGTACCAGTTGTAATGCATGGACTTGACCATCGTTATCTTTCCATATCAGTGCAGACATATCTCAAAAATGAAATGCAGACTGATAAAGCAAAATGGACATCGGTACATATGGTGTCACATCCTCAATCATGAATAGTAAACACAAAACAGTATGTAATTTCAGGAACGCAGTATGTTATCTATTCATATAAAAAAACAGACATCATTCATTTCTAAGGATGCTTGACCCTTAGCATGGAGTTTGGGGTATACAGGAGTCCTGCTGGTGGAGGCTAACAACGATTTTAGCTATAGCTTTATTATTGGATGTCTTTAAGGAGTCTGTAATCAAATAGTATAGAAATGTCAGCTGTTTTTATAAATGGTAAGAATATTCTTGATAATTATCTGTATTTAAAACATTTTTTTAAATAAACTTAATTTACAAAAGGATCTTGAATAATCAAAACAATGTCATACTGGATGGTTTGTCAAAGCCTGTCCTTCAATCGAATGTGTGCACCAAGCTTTCATGTTTTTGATCTTTGAGTCATCTTTAATAAAACTTCAAAGTCACGTGGAGCCATTTATATGGTTCAGCAGGCCTCTTTGAGAAAGGAAAGCTGAATTGGAGTCCCGGGGCTTTAAACTGTGTTTAGCTTTGATAATATCTCATGTTCATATGAATTCTTTCATCCCCGGAATATTAAGCTCCTCAGACGTGTTAGCTCCAGGTCCCCACAGTCCCCCTGGAGTGCGGGATACTGGCTGGTGTTATTTAGAAGAATCCAAACAGTGATAAATTTCGATGCTACAAAAAAGGCAGGTGAAGGAGCGAGTTTCGTGGTACCCAGAATCTGTGGCCGTGCACTTTGGGTTAGTTCTCCTCTCTCTATTCATAGGCCCATGGCCGTCTTCTTCACCATGCATGCCTAATTTCTCAATCCAGCACTCCATGCTCATCCTTTATAGCTCTTTCCCCTTAACTATTTGTAACGCTTTTCAGAGAAACATACCTAGAATCTTTTCTAAGTTCCAATACGTATCGTAACTGTTTCCTCAGCATGGAGGTATCTTGTGCTCACTTCTCTACCTCCAAGCCGTGTGCCTTCTTTCCACTCTGCCATTAAATTTCCCTGGAATAAAAACATGGCTTTCCCTCTGTGACGCAGGTGCATTAGAATCTGTTGTACCTCTGGTAGGTTGCCATAGAGACCTGTAAGATCTCTGGCCTGGATGGCCATTTGGATGTTTGGGAACTGGGAGTGGACGCAGGCATAGTTTGTCATGTGAGTTAACTGTATACAGGGCTGGAACTCTGGGTAGCATGCTACCTTGGGGCTCACTGTAGGTCGTAGACCTGGCTAGCACAGGTGCCCCGGGCGTGTGCCCTGGGAGTGTCCCTCCTCCGTATTACCTGAGACACTAAAACCATCCACGTCCTTCTTCTCCACTCCCATTTGAAAACGAAAAATGCTCAGAGACTCTACGTCAGGAATGAGAAATGGATGAGGAAGAAAGAAGACACAGAACAAAGGTTTTGAAGATGTTCAAACTGTGCTTGTCCATTTTGCTTGTATATGCACTTGTGCATCTCCCTCTTTTGAGCTGTTTCCTTTTGGCTAAAGGACAGTGATAGCCACTCACCTGCCACATGTCCTTGTCCTTTCATTGGTCAAAGGCTGTATGTCATCCCATAGAATCAGAGTCTCACGGTGGCTGGATGAAGGCAGAAGAGAACCCTGAGTGACCGCTAGGATGAGGATTGGTCAGTTTCGTTCACCTGCATGGACCTTGACTCTGAATAGGGACAGCTGGCGAATGAGGGGCTGAAGGGCCAAAATACTCCTATGAATACTTCCTGCAATTGTCTTGTCACTTCACGCAGAAGGGGAGTGTGTTTGTGTGTGTGTGCGTGTCTTCAGTGACACACTTTGCCAAGCCAATTCCTCACTCTAACAGCTGTGTCCTTAATGGTGTCCAAACCAGGCTGCATGTATGTAAATATATCCGCCTGGGCACAACTCTAAGCAAAGCCTATACACACCATCCTGGACCTGGAAAGTTGCTCTGTACGCAGATTTGAGCAGCCAGTGGTCATCTTGGAAGTCTGCCAGTGGTATTCTATGGCACAGCATCTCTAGGACAGGCCTGGCTGAGATGAGTTTTAGGGTCAACCCATCAAGCCCATAACTCCAGCAGAGCAGAGCTCAGCAACGCTGGGGTAACAAACAGCTCAGCCTTGCTTTTGTCACCATCGCACACACTAGCTGGCCCCTGGGTAGTGAGCATTCACGTGTCACGAGTACACAACATGTACTCTCCCCTTGCTGTGAACCCTTCCCTGTGCTGCATGTGTGTTGTAAAATCAAGCATGTGGCATCTGCTAA
Source organism: Rhinolophus ferrumequinum (assembly GCF_004115265.2). Classification (NCBI taxonomy): domain Eukaryota; kingdom Metazoa; phylum Chordata; class Mammalia; order Chiroptera; family Rhinolophidae; genus Rhinolophus; species Rhinolophus ferrumequinum. The sequence continues at coordinate 3,661,910 of NC_046290.1, forward strand.
AAGGTCTATGGCTTGGATAACGAACAGCCTTGGGCAATATGCAAAGGCTGCCCTGCTTCCTCCTGTTTGTGATTTAGGAAATGTTCAGCATGCCATATGGCAGTCCTGACGTGCAGAATCGTGCTCAGGTGTTCTCCAGACTGCGTGTGTCACCACGGCTTTGAGGGCCATGTCCTGCAAGTCCAAAGGTTCATTCACCTTTGACATGCATGAGATGTGTCCTCATTCAACACACAGTCTTTGGAGATCAATGTCCCCTGGTACAAATAGACTTCCCTTCCATTTATTCTTTAGGCATAAAAGGTGGGAACTGGAAAACACAGGGAAGACAATTTGCACCCAACGATTCCAAAGAGTCGTGTGCTCGTGCTAGTAGGCTGACAGATGAGGCTGGGTGCAACTCAGAGATTGGTCACCGACACTGGTCACAAAGAGGAAGCATCAAACCTGACTCAGTTCTCGGGTCCCAGGGCGGGAGCCTCTGAGGACACGTGTCAGGTGGGTGGCTCTGCCAGCCCTCCAAGCCACTTCTGCCCTGCAGGGCTAGTCAACTCCAGCAAAAGAGGGCTGAGAATGTGCTGGCGTGCCCATGTCCTGTGACACTGCTAGCACTCAGTGTGTGTGTGTGTGTGTGTGTGTGTGTGTGTGAAAGGGGAGCTGTGTGGCTGTGTGGGGGTGGTCAGTTGTGGGTGTGAGCTATCGAGGGAAAGAGGAGGGCAGCATGTCAGCTGACCAAATGGTCTGCTGAGGGAGCCTCCAGCGCCTGGCTCATCTGACTGTGGAGAAACTTCCAGTGGCCACTTAGCTGCTCACCATCACACTACTCAGCTGTGATAGCCTGATGCTGGACATCTGGTGGTGTTAGACAAACAGGGGAAAGAAATGACACCCTTAGAACTCTGCTATTGACCCCAGATACGCTCCTTGATTCAGTGAATCAAGGATGCTGGAAAGGCTCGGGGTGATTAAACCAAACCACATGGTCTGGAGTTCTAAATACTCTGAGGGCCAAGATCACATTCCATGTCTCTGCCAGGCATTTTCCAAGCTCTCCCTCACTTACCTATCACACTGATCCTGTGGAAAAAAAGTGTACCAGGTACAAGGAGACAAGCGACACCAAACCTCAGTTTACTTCTTGCCCTGTTAGTTCACAGGGATTCCGGTCAGTCTGCCAAAGCCACTTCCTCCACGTGTTAGACTAGCGCCCACAGCTGCTCTAATACTGTGGTAACTTCCCTGGACATCTGCTTTCCTCATCACCATACCGGGGAGAGAACATGGAAAATCACAACGTAGCCTTTGATCGCTTCCAAAACAAATGACACATTGACTTGGCCAAAATAAACCTCAGGGCATCCTTTCCCTCCATAGGGGGGCAGAAGGAATGGAGAACTGGGTGTCTTGAGAAGCATCGTTGGGGGTGCCAGTGGGAGGGGTTATCTCTGTTTTACAGGGAGCACACCCTTCCTGTTGTGCAAAATACTGAGGGTGCCCAGGCATCTGAAACATCTTTCTGACCCAGAATCTCCTCCTTACTCATCCCACACTAACAGCACTCATCAAACCTGATCTATGGCATGTGACACTGTTGTCACCCCTTCCTTCCCTAAACATGGTCTCGTCTTGGCCCTCAGGACTCTGCTGTCTCATTGTCTTTCTTTCCTTTTCAGGGTCCTTTCCTGGTTCTTCTCTTTTTCTTCCAACTTGCAGTGTTTGAGTTCCCCAAGTCCTGGAACTCTCCTTCATTCTTGTTTATCACATTCAGTCTCTTGGATGCAATCATCATCCATACAGACAACTCAATGGTGACTACCTCTAGGTGAGACACCCTTTTCATGCCTAGAATCTATATAAAACCGTCCTTCTTGGATTTTGAATGGACTACTTGACATGGACAATACCAAATACCCCATCTCCACTGCTCCCCACTGCCGCCCGGCTTCCACCACAATTGTCCCTGTCTCGGTAAGTGGCAACACTGGCCAGCAAGTTGCTGAACTCAAGCATTTTTGGAGTCAACTTTAACTTTTCTCACTCCCCATATTTAATCTAGAAAAATCTTGTGAACTCTACCTTCATAATATTAGGCTGGTGTGAAAGGATTGCAGTTTTTGCAATTATTTTTAACCTTTTAAACTGCAATTACTTTTGCACCAACCTAATATTTCTTACCACCACTTTGGACTTAGTTCTTGTCATCTGAGCTATTGTAAGAGCTTCTTCACTTGCTTCCTGCTTTCTCTTCTCTTGTCCACCCTCTATTAGCCACATAGTAGCTGGAGAGATCCTTGACAAATTTATATCGGGTCCTATAACTCTTCTCCAAACCTTCTAGTAGCTTCCATCTCAAGCTGAGTAAGTCACAGTTTCCATAAAGGCCCTCTATCGTTATCTCGCAGGTCCGGGTTTTTACTCCCCCATCACTCATTCCCTGTGTCCCAGCCACATTTTCCTTCTTGCTCTTCCATGAACATGCCAGACATGCTCCTACCCCGTAACTTTCACTCCTCGATCTTCTGGCTTGAATGCCCCTCCACCAAATACCCAAGGAGTGTGCACTCCCACCCTTTGGGTTTTTCCATTATTCATTATTTAATTCCTTTGTGGCCAGAGAACATTCTTGGTAGGACTGGATTTTTTTGAACTGACTGAGACTTGCTTTAAGGCCCAGAATATGATCTTTCATGGTAAATGTGTTCTGTGCATCTGAAAAGAATATGCACTCTGCTGTTGTTGGATGGAATGGTCTATAAATGTCAATTAGGTCAAACCAGTTGATAGTTTTGTTCAAATCTTCTATATCTTAACTGATTTTATGTCAATGAGTTGTATCAATTATTGAGAGAGGACTATTAAAATATTCTGACTGTAACTGTGGATGTTTTTATTTTTCTTATAGTTCTATCAGTTTTTCTTTCATGTCTTTTGAAGCCCCGTTATTAGATGCATAAACATTTAGAATTGACATGCCATCTTGATTAAGACCCTTTTATCTTTATGAAATAGCCTTCTGTATACCTTGTAACATCCTTTACTCTAAAATCTACTTTGTATGACATTAACGTAGCCACTCCAGGTTTCTTTGTATATTATATACACTTTTCCAGCTTTTTTTTTACTATTAACCCATTTGTGTCTTTCTTTTTAAACATTTTCTCATAGATAACATGTACTTGAATGTTGCTTTTTAATGCAGTCTGACCCTCTGTCTTTTAATTGGGATGGTTACACCCTTTGTATTTGATGAGATCATTGATGCCATTAAGTTTAAATCTGTTATCTGTGATTTGTTTTCAATGTCTCCCATCTGTTCTTTGTTCTCTTTCCCCTATTTTTCTGCCATCTTTTGAGTTGACTGAGTATGTTTTGATTCTGTTTCATCTCCTCATTAGGTACAACGAATCAGGTTAGCAGTCCGCATCTTTAACTTGTTATAGGCTTCCTTCATTGATGTCCGACGACTTCACGTATCCAGCAAGAACACACAATACTGTGTGCTTTCACGTCCTCCCTCCAAGCTTCGGAGCTGTTATTAACACGCATTTCACGTTTACATGGTACAAACCCCACGCTACATTGTTCTTGTCATTGTTTAAAGAATCAGTAATCTTCTATAGGTATTTAAATAATCGTAAAAGTGTGTTATGCCTTACACCTGAAGTTAACAGTTCTGGTGCTCTTTTTTCCTTTGTGTATATCCAGGTCTCCATCTGGCATCAATTTTGTTCTTCCTAAAGGAATTTCTTATAGTGCATGTTTGCCGGTTGTGAACTCTCAGTTTTTATATATACCAAAAAGCTCTCCTTTATTTAGGAAATACAGTTTGTGAGGTAAAGAATTCTAGGTGGATAGCTATCTTTCCCCCCTTTTTAATACCTTAAGGGTAATCTGCTATGTTCTTATTTGCCTTGTTTGACACTGTTATGTGTCGCCCTCTATGTTTATTGTGTCTCATTCCCTGTCTGGTTGCCTTTAAGATGTTCCATTGATCTCTGGCTTTGAGTAATTTGGTTATGATGTGTCTTTGTGTCATTCACTTCATGGTTCTTGTGCATGGGAGTCAGTGAGCTCTTCAATATGAGCTTTTAGTTTTCGAAAACTTTTGGACAATATTCTTTCAAATACTCTTTCTGATCACCCCTCCTCCTGTCCTATGGAAACCCAGTCATTTACGCAGTGAGGCACTGGAGTCTGGCTGGTGCCATTCCCAGCTCTGTGTGAGCACCAAGTGCTGCTCCTTCCATCTTTCGGGATGATTCTCTCTCTTGTCCCAGGTAGTTCCCTTACCTGCAGGTACCTTCACTATAACACTTCCCATAAACACTGACCCCCCTTCGTAGCCATTTCTGGTCCCCTCATGCTTCATTATTTCCCGTAGCACTTATTACCTCCTGGCATAGTAAGTTCCATAATGGTAGGAATTTGAGTCCACTTTACTCACTGCTGTATCCCTTATGTCGAGGATGGTGCCGCATACACAGCAGATGCTCAGTAAATATGTATGGTGTGGACAAATAAACGATTGAACATTTGAATGCACTATTGAATGAATACATGACTGGATGAGCAATTGAATGCATAGATTAAAGAAAAAATGAACCATTCCAGACAAGACTACCCCTACTCCCTCCTATATCAATAAAAATGGATTATGTTTCAGCAAACCCATGTTCTGGTTCCATTTTTACTAAACCAGTGGTGTTGGTGTGTTGTGTGTGTATATGCAGACTTGGTCACAGGCTTAATTCTGAAACCAAGCAGGGCAGCAGAGGTGGACCCTCACAGGGTTTAATAGTAGGTGACTGGTAGGTGGCTGCTTTACCTGCAGTGTGTACAGGGCCAAAACCTGGAGGCTCCAGGTAGAACCAACAGCACTTATGTGGGTGTAATGTTATAAACAAGTGCAAATCAAATGAGTGAGAAGAAAACCAGTCACAGAGTAGACTGGGAAGTGAGAATGAGGAATGAGTTAAAATGATGCAGACAAATTCAGGTCCAAGAAAAATCCAGGAGTGGGATTGAAATCAAGAGGGAATATGGAAGAGCAGGAGAAGTCTGTGAGCGCACCCCAGGACCCAAACCGATTCTGTTGACGTTGAATTCTCTTCCAGATACCCTTCATCCTGGCCAGTGCAGACTTCCGTTCATCGCTTCTGGGTCTTCTCAAGCTGTCTCTCCTGGTTGCCATAGGAACATTGATACTCAGGCCATGAAGCCCCAGTTTGGATTTAAAAAACAGAAATATTGCACAAACAGGGAACATGTCCCTCTGAATTCAGGACAGCTCTCTGGAAGAGGAGTACTCCAGGAATCTTTTTCAGGATTGAACACTGATGGACCCAATAAACTTCACATCCCCAAGTAAGGTAATTGTGAAACAGAAGGCCTGGGCCTTCCTGGATCTCATGAAGAAGTCCAAGCATATCCTGCAAACCTCAAATAAATCACAGATTTGGCAGCAAAAATGGCTAAACATCAATCATAATTTACAAAGTAAAATTCAAAAATGCCAGCATCTTTGGAAGAGTTTTTAAAAATATGGTATTTTCCAACCCTTCTCCCCCCAAAAATCTAAGTGATTGCTTAGCAAAGAGTAACATTTTTAGAAGAGCAATTTCTGAAACTTTCATTACATTGTATGTATGAAATCTAACCAAAAGCAGTAACTGCCAACATCCATGATTGAAAAAAACTTTTGAATTGCGAATCAATTTTTAGTGTGTTCTTTAAGACAGAGGCAAATATATCAGTCTAAATAATTTTCTATACTTTCAAAACAGAGGTCAAGTGGTCATTTATTGAACCTGAGTCTGATGTGAAATTCAATATGAATTGCAGACATTTCAATACAATGTCATTTATTAATGAATACTAATGACCTTGATGAATTTGGAACATCGTAAAAAAAACAAAACGACAACAACAAAAAACCCACAAATTATTGGCTTGGATATCAAGAAGACAGTCTGAATACTTTGATCCATTTCTCTGTTCTTCACAGCTGTGGATTTTCACAGCTGCGTGGGGTCTGCAATGCGCCGTATGAGCTTTTGACTGAGCGATTGTGATTCTGGGGCAGTTGGCATGGACAATTGGTGTAGACCAGTGTACTCCGAAAAGGACAGAAAATGCCTCGCAGCGTCTTCCTGAATTCAATGTTCTTAAGTAGAAGGTGCTTCAGGCATTTGCAGGTAGGAAGCCTGTACAGCAACCAGCAGCATGTTTTCTCTACACCTCAGCCATTTGCTTAGGAAACTCTCACATTCTGACGTACTTTGGCAGCTGTAGGACACACTGTGAAGGGGAGAGCTATGGAGCTCACAGAATTTTGGGGCATTGTCTCTCTCAGGCCACGCCCATTTTCTCTTCATTTCTTTGCCTTTCTCATGAAAGTGCATCCCAGAATAATCTCAAATCACCAAATGAACACTTAGGATTTATGTTAACTACTTATTATTCCTAATTATTTATGCTGAAATGTGGGATCCTTGCATGCTTCGTTGAATTGGCTATGGAACTCAGTTCACTTCATTGGGAATACAATAGAAATGATAATTTCATTGAAGTTGAAATAATTGACGTGGCATTAAAATGATAAGCGCATGATTTACTTGCCTTACATAGTGAAGAGTAAAGGAAAGAAGGAAGAGTTACCAAACCTACTAATGAGATTCAATGATTTACATAATTAACTAATGGAATTTAAAAATAATGAAAATTAAAGAGTCACAGCTACTTGCTTCATGCTGGGGTGATTTCTAAGGTAACATACAGATCCGTCCTCTCCCAGATTTAGAAAATGTGCAAAAGTGATATTTTACAAACTCAATTACTGAAAACAGTAAATGTCTCCATAAAAAAAAAGTTAAACCCCACCCCTCTTGTAAGGAAATGCAGAAGGTTTATAAACATGCAGGTAGAGGGCTGGGTAGGAGCTGAGTGATTAGAAATAAAAGATGTGGCTTCAACACCATTAGCTTCTCAGAAACACCTTGGAGTTGCCAAGTGCAGTAACCACCCTTGGCTCCTAAGTCTGGGTGCTTTCTTGCTGGGCCAAGAAGAGGAGCCCACATCCACAGCCTGGAGCTGGGTCATGGCTGGCTCAGCACCCACATCTGGACAAGGAGAAATCTGTACCATTCACTTCCCTGGTCTCATTGTCTGCCTTACCCAGCCCCTCTGCCCTTTCCGGAATATATATGTGTATATATATGTATTCCTCATGTTGTTCAAAGGAGGGAGTTTCTATTTGTGTCCCTGCCAAACCTGTGTCATCTGGATACTGAACATGTGTGTCCTGCCTTCATCCAATCCACTGCAGAAAACAAAGTCACAGCAGTTTCTTCCGGGGTGACCCAGCCCAGGACAGCGCCCCACACAGAACTAATGTGTCAATGTTTGGCGAAGGGGGTGAATCAGCGGTGAGTCAGTAATTTATCTCCGAGTTTAGCTAGTTTCTGGGTTCATCAAACAACATGGTCTCCCACACCCTGAAGGACCAAAGCCTTCAGCGCCTCCCACAAGTGGCAGCCCCACCAGGCCTGCAGGGGAACTGCAGGCAGTGGCGATTTCTGAAAACAGCTGAGCCTTTTTCTTCCTGTTCTTGACTCAGACCTGTGCTAAACGTTAGCCCCTCTCATGCCAAAGCTGCTAAGCTTCTAACCAAACCAGAATGGTTCTGTGCTAAAAAAGAATAATAAAAAAACGAAATGATCCCTTCTCTGAAGAAATACAAAGCAGAGATGACAACGAAAAAGAAAATCTAGAGAAACCGTGAGAGTCTTAGCTTTCTTTGACTTAAATAAGCAATTATTATATTAAGTTGAGCTTAAGACTTGTTTAGAGGCAGTTGCCTTCGTCTACGAACTTGGATTTTAAATACCACCTGTCATACATTTGAACCTGCCGATTTCTCATTGAGAGGGAAAGCAAGCCATATTTTCAGTCTTCATATCTTCTCCCCAGCGCACAAATGGATGGAGTTAGACTTCCAGGGTGGCCATGTGTCCTGGTAACCACAGCTGACATCAGACTCACAAACTATGTCACCTCTGGCCTGGGAGTTGCAGCCAGAGCAGCTCCGCCGCACCACACGGCGGACCTTGACCAGCATGCACTCCGTGGACCCCGGTGGCGTCCCGGAGGGCCACACCTCTCCTGAGGATACCCTCCTTAACCTAAGGGTGCCTCTCAAGCATTCGCCGGCATTTAGAACAAAGAAGGCAGAGGCCGCTCTTTTCCTATTGCTTCAACTGTCAACAGACCCTCCTGGACACCCCTACCCTGCCCTGTGGGCTTCCTGGACAGGGAGTTGTCCCCAGGGTCCAGGAAGGAACTTTTTGAAGATGCAAAAGGAAACTAGCAGGGAGGGATGTTAGGCAGATGTGTAATGACCTGGCTATTTTGCCAGCCAATGTATTTTAGGAAAACATATATTTAATTACCCCCAGGAACATTTATAGAGAAATAAAAAAAAAAAATCTAAATCAGAAAAATAAGTGAAAAGTTTCTATTTCAAAGTTTATGCATACAAGGAATGCTGGCTTGAAATTTGAGTGTTTTGATTTAGTATGATGTAAACACTAGTTGGAACCTGCACTTATAAATTGTCATAATAAATTACCACAGATTTAATGTTTAAAGCAACACGCATTTGTCATCTTCTAGTTCTGTAGGTTAGAAGCTTAGCTTGGTTGGGAAGAGGAGAGTGATAGAGTCAAGCGTGACCATTTCCTCGGAAATGAGTCAGATACAACCCAGAAAATAGGGCAAATGCTGGGGGATACAACCGCTGCAAAGGTGGGCGGCTCGAGGGAAAGGAACCAAGTCGCATCCTCAGTAGGTCAGCGTGACTGGAGCAGGTGAGAGTGGCATGGAGAACTGGAGAACGGAACTGGAGGGCTCGAAAGCTTCACAAAGCAATCTCCGAGGAATGCCGGCAAATTCCAAATGGGGACACTGCTTCTCAATTCACGTGCAATCCTGAAACTCAGGCTACTGTGGAGTTTTCATTGCTTCTGACCTATTTCAGCCTAGATAGTTTGCATCCAAGCCATTTATCATTTTGATCCTTTCTGAGGGTTAGGTTTAAATTTGTCTTTCTGTTATTTATGTTGACAGCATTTACTGTTGGGAGAAATGGGAGTCTTTGGAAGTTAATAATAATAATAATAATAAAAGATAAGTTCCAAAGCCATAAGGTTCTGGATCACACAGGAGTCCTCAGTATATTTCTGCCATTTTCTGCAGAGAAAAATCCAGGTATGTTGTAGGAACAACCACGGCCTTGGCTACTTCTAAGACCTCACCTGAACTAGAGAGATTGTGCGGAGGGACCAACAGCCACAGGCCTCTTTGTCCTGAGACATCAAGGGAATACTTGTCAGTAGGTGAAAGGACCTGGTGTCCTGTGTCAGCCCATCTCTTTCTCCCAACTAAATAATTTGGGGAGGTGGATGGGAGAAGAAATATGGCATAGGAAATCACTCCTTACATTTCTAGGCCTAATTTGAGTTCTCTCCTTGCCATAAGAGCTTACCACAGATGTAGCAGTTTACAACAATGCACATTTGTCACCGTGTAGCTCTGTAGCTCGGAAGTCTGCCACAGGTCTGACTCGCTGGACTAAAATCCAGGTGTTAGCAGGCTGCCTTCCTTACTGGAGGCTCTAGGCAGAATCCGTTTCCCTGTCCTTTCCAGGTTCTAGAGATTGTGAAATTCATGTTGTTGGCAGAATTCCGTTCCTTGGGGTTGTCCGGTTGAGGTCCCCGTCCTGTAAGATGTCAGCTGAGGACCGTTCCCAGCTTGCAGAGGCTGTCTGCATTCCATGGCTTATGGCCCACGTCCTTCGCTGTCAAAGCCCTCATGTTGCATCTTTCTGACTTCTCTGTTTTTGGAGATTTGTGTGACTAGTTTACATTCAAGCAGCTAGTCCAAGATAATCTCCCCACCTCAAAACCCATACCCTTGATCTCATCTGCAAAGTTTCTTTTTGCCAAGTAAGGTAACAGATTCACAGGTTCCTGGGATTACTGTGTGAACATCTTTTGGGGACCATTATCCTCCCTAGTTTGCTAGGAATTTAATAACATAAATACGATTGTAAGGCTAATATTTATACTGCATACTAGAAGCAAGTAATTTTAATCTAATTAAAATAGCCTTACTTATTTACCATATCTTTTGAAGACCCTAACTAGTTGGATGATTAGAGTTTGGTTAAAATATTAAAATTAGGGGGTGGCCAGATGGCTCAGTTGGTTAGAGCGTGAGCGCTGTGCAACAAGGTTGCCAGTTCGATTTCTGCATGGGATGGTGGGCTGCACCCCCTGCAACTAAGATAAAAACGGCCACTGGACTTGGAGCTGAGCTGCGCCCTCCACAACTAAATTGAAGGACAACAACTTGGAGCTGACGGGACCTGGGGAAAAAAAGAAACACACTGTTCCCCAATGTTCCCCAATAAATTTTAAAAAACAAATAAATAAAATATCAAAATTAAATTCTTTACAAATATATTAGATACTCCACTCTTCTCCCTAATGCTGACTGACCTCAATGTTGGCCGATAATAGATATGAGTTGAAAGCTACTCTGTACCGGTGTATGCCCAAGCTCTGGGCATTAGCCCGCAGCGTCCCCATGCCCTGTTCAGTTTTGCTTCTCAATACTTCCATTATCAGGTGCTAGCATTATTCTCCTTCTCTTCTTTTTCTTCAGTGCTTATTTATTATCTGTCTTCATCACCAAAAAGTTACGAGGGCAGGGAACATTCATATCTTATCACTGAGCACCCAAATTTAGTACATGTGACTAGAGAAGAGTAGATACTTAGGAAACTTTTGTAGTATGTGGATGTATCATTGAGTGAATGAATGAATAGATGAATGAATGAATGAATGAATGAGTTGGTGGATGGATGGATGGATGGATGGACAGATGATGGATGGACAGATGCACAAATGGATGGATAAACAGATGAATGGATGGATTGGTAATTCTATAGAATAGTTTCTTGCATTGAGAGGAATTTTCAACCATATAACTGTGGCTTCCAATTAATACTTATGCTTCTCTATGTCTGGCCACATTAGGGAAAATAATTCTTTCCACCTGTATACTTCTGTAATTTTTAAGCACTTGCACATCCATTATTTCATTTAATTTACTCAATGTCACTGACATAACCAGAACAGATATAATTCTTATTTTTATTATTGGGAAATGAAGACTCAAAAGCTAGTTGTAACGGAAGCATAAAACTCTGGGTTCCTAATGTCTAATTAAATATGCCTATTCTATATTAAGTCTCAGGCACAAACAGCCAGGCCACTGGACTTCACACACATACAAATGCTGGTAGCATATGTGGATGTAACTTCCAAATCCTGGTTTTGAACACTGGAGTTCAGTTTGTGTGGAACCCAAGGCTTCACCAAGTCCAGGGAGGTGTGTGTGTTGAGTGGAAGCATCATGACCTTAGCAACCTTGCCCAGGACGCCCCCCTCATCCTTGGCAAGGTTTTTCACCACAGGGGTACTAACACCACATTTTCAAAATCAGAGGGAGATAATGTGTTTACAATACCTGGGCCAGGGGACTATAGCTGTCTAACATATTCAATGTCTAAAATTATACTTTCTTCATATTGAACGCCAGTCTTACCGGTCTCAGCAGGCATTCTGCCATCCCTGAGACATACAGGAGGGAGAAAAGTTGAACCACATATCCCAAAGTTTAAGGAGAACTTTGGAGATGGGGACAAGCGAACATTATCCAAACTAGTAATCAGCCCTGCAGAGGCTGTTTGTGACATCCCTTCTTTCCTTGAAAACCCTCTAGATGAGTCCATATGTTGGGCATTAGGCTCCATTACACTATTGTTGCTTTTCTTCTGTGGTTTTGTTTTTTCCTTCTCTTCTTCCTACAGAGTTCCAAATACATTTATCTAGGAGCCCTTTGTATTAGAAAACACAAGCACTGAATACTACCATTTGAAAAAAAGACACTTTTCTGTATCTTCAGGAAAGCAGCCCTCAAATTCTGCCTTTCCAAGAGGATGCTGTCATGTCCCCCTTCACCCCCAATGAGAAACGTCACTTATCTCATTGCACCCCTTCTCCAGTGGATAGCACCTTATTGAATGACCCCTAATTGTATTGAGCTTTGTTACTCCAGAGATTGTAATTCTGCATCCCAAGCGTCTGCACCTTAATTAATTTACATCTTTGAGCACATTTTGGAGACAATTTGTTCTTCATCATTAGACTTAAGTGTCTGCAAGCTGCTACCAGAGATTCTTAGAAGCTTCAGGATTTCTCTTTCACAGGAAATGTGCTCCACAAAACGGGAAGCCAGCCCCACAGTGGAAGAATACTTGCACAAATCTCTGCTGCTAGTACTCAAGCGTTTTGGGATATGTTTATTTTCTTGTTGTTATTATTTCAGTGTTTGCTTTCCAGAGCAAGCCTGGCTGTTAGGGATTATTAAGCACGAGAAAGTCTTTCCATGGAAACCTCCTGGCAAAACATATTGGCCGAATCTTCATTTTGAGCCTTGTACATAAATAATCATTAAGGGTTTATTTCATTGTATTTAGAGAAGAAATAAGAGAAGGAGGAAGCGGAGGAAGAGAAAATGAAGGAGCAGGAGGAAAGGGAGGATGAGGGCACACACACACCTTACACCTTACGGTTCTTCTTAACCTACAAGCTACACTGGTTTATGTTTAGTTCCTCTTAGCGAGATCTTGCATCAGAAAATGTCATGCTACTGACGACGTGTAAGTCGAAGCAGGTCTTGGATGTAACAGCTTTATAAGTGCTCACATTTGGAACGAAGCTGCTCTGGGTCGAGGTGCTGCACCAGCATGTACGAGAGCACTGGGTGCTTCCACTTGTGGGTGTGGGGCTGCTACCGTTAAACGATGACGTTCGCCAACCGCGAAAACATACTCACGTCTGATTTATGTGGAAGCTAAGCAACTGGCATTTGGCTGAGCTGACTGAGCACATCGTGGTTTTAAATGCCAGCACAATGTGTCAGTGTTCACCCCGAGTTCTTAGGAGGGTACGACGTACGTTGAAGCGTGTAGTGACTTCAGGTAACTAGAGCACCTACGAGTATGTCCACGGTTACATAAAAGACAGACGAAGTGGAACCTATGGCAGGATCCTCATTATTGTCGTTGGCTGCCCCTCAGCTGGTTCCTGGCTTCGGATCACATTCCCAGAACAAGTCCCTCAGGCCTACTTCTCTGAACCTCCCTGATGCAGGGCCATTCACGACATAAGATCATGCACGACTTTCTAAGTGACAGCAGTTAGCCACAACGACGGAGCTGACCTGTGCATGTTCAAGGGGATGTCTTTCCACAGTGGTGCCCACCGTAATGGGCACTGCCGGCCTCAGAGACATTGTAAGTGGCTACTTGGAGGGGGCACAGCCCGGGATAAGACGCTGAGCTGCCCTCCTGGATTCCATGGGCTACACGTGGCATTAGAACAATATCAGTAGCAACTGTCCTCATGAATTACAAGAAACAACTCTTAGCTAACATCACCAATTAGAAAGAAAAAAAAAGTAATTGTTTGGACCAAAGCACAGTCATTTGGCAGGATACCAATTATCTGTGTTGGTTCATGTAAGTCTTGCCTAGAGGCAGGTAAACAGACTAAATTGCCTTTTTAGACTCTTCAAGCTTTTATGGTTTTTAATAATTAATATACAGTTGGACATTTTGATAAATTTGAGAAACAATTAATTTACTTTGAAATTGTGTAAAAAGCAATTTTCTCTTTTTCCAAAAGAAAAGTGGCTCTGCCAGTGATAAACGCCAGAACGGAACGCTCACCTATAAAAATGTGTCATCCTTTTCCCTCACCTTAGATTCCCCAACATGCAAACATATAGTCTGAACTGTACACTCACTTTCATATTGCTTTCTTATTATTGAATATTATTGACCAGATGGCAGATTTAGTGATAGCCTACTTTCCATCTCGGGGCTCCTTAAGATAGGGACCAGCCCTATGTCCAGTTTCTATTACCCACGGCGGTTAGAGTCCATCTAACTGCCTGTCTCTGTTTATCTGTCTATCTATCTTTCTTTCTTTCCATCCATCCATCCATCCATCCATCCATCCATCCATCCATCCATCTAGTTGTAATTATCTAGTTGTAATTGAAAATAAAAAATAGATACATACACAATGAAAATACAGAAAGCACATATTTTCCATGATCCAAAACAAAGTATTTTGAACAGCTTTCTTATTTCAGGACTTTCATTTACCTTCTAACATTCAAAGAATTATAAGTTCATAGAGTCAGGGGGCCCTCTGTGATCACTGAGAATAAGGAAAAAGAAACTTATCAGAGAGATGGAAAATCTTGCCAAAACTCACACAGCTCCTTACTGGCCTGCTGGAACTGGGGTGCATATCAACGTGACCATCTTGCCTGTGTTTATTTCAGTGGTGTATCACTCATCAGAGGAAGTCAAAGTTAATTAAACATCACTCTTCTGTTTTAAGGGAAAAAAAGAAAAAATATATATACATATATATATATATATATATATATATGTATATATATATGTAATCTGTTTTTGCAATGTTTTCATGACATGATTATCTGAGGAAGGTTTCATGCTGTTCCTCATGATTTAGGTCCCAAGCAAGGTGGTCAGAGGAAGCCCAGGAAACCAACAAAAGAACATCTGACCCAAACGGGAATCACAGTGGTGAGGCAGAAGTAGCATATGCTAACGGACGGCAATGGCTTGGCTCGTCCACTTTATCACTGCCCGTTTCACGTCCACCCTCTGTTCATGAAGATGAGAGGTTTATTCTCTCCTGTTTTCATTAGCTAAGATGGTCTTTACTTTCAAAATAGACAAAAAAACTCAAGAACCATATGACTTTACTCATATGTGGGATATAAAACTGAAAGCAACAAACAAACAAGGAAGACAAAGAAACAAAATCTGATAGACACAGACAACAGTTTAGTGGTTACCAGAGGCTAAGGGGGTGAGGGATGGTGATGGAAGGAGAACTGACTCTGGGTGGTGAACACACAATGTGATAAACAGATGATGCATTATAAAACTGTATACATGAAACCTATATAATTCTCCCAACCAATGTCACCCCAACAAATTGCATAATTTTTTTAAAATCAAAAATTGTTTTCTTTTATAATGAGGCCTCTTGCTCATCATTATTTTGTTCCTGTTTCTGTTTTTATTTCATAGTATTCGACATTATGTGTGATATCATCTCATTAATTCGTTACTGGCAGGAACAAATCCTTGGAGATGTACAATTATGATGACTTTGGCACAAATCTTTGGCAGAATCTGGGGGATTTTGTCTGTAATTTAGAAGTGTGTGAGCCTGTGGAAATCCTTCAGGAAGCAAGCCACCAAAATCCCTCTAACTGCTTTCATTATGTTGAATAGTCCTGCACCCAAAGCACTGCATGTAGCATTACGAAGGATTTAAAAATGGCAGTGGACACGTGGCCATCCACCTGTTTTCAAGTGGTCTGGATGGCATCATTGCAGAGCATACAGGAGACCGAAGCTTTTGCCTGTCCCCCGCCATCCCTAACATTGCCAGGGCTTCTCAGGTGGGAAAGATGGCTCGCTCGCTGAAAGCTGTTCCAAACATTGATGGCCTCACCCCAAAGTGCATGTTCCATCAGAAGCTCCTCGATGGTGATAACTGCAAGCCAGGGAGCGTGGTGTATCAAAAACATAGACTCTAGGCAGCTCTCCGAACCACATTTATTAAAATGCAAAAGTTTGATCCAATAAGCTGTCGGTTTTAGAAATAATTTTTACTCAACCAACGGGAACTCTCTCCAGACAGATAGCTAAGATTAAACGACCTCATTCCCCCATTGTGTGTGTCGTCAGGCGTACAATTAGCAATGACATTTCGGGGATTTGTCATGGCTGAGCTAATAGCTGGATAAGCCCCGTTAGCGGTCCTCAAACTCTAACCATAAATGAATGCAATAAAACATCTCTAATCACAAATAAGCATAAAATGTCTCAGAGCTTCCTATTAAATTATATAATGTGCTTCTCATAATTAAAACCCCAGGTATTTTCCTCCATTCAACTTCACACAAACTCCATAAAAGTCTCGTTAAATAGTTTATGAACTATTGTGAGGATCCTGCAGACACGATGACTTCTTAGGCCTTGAAGAGCCGAGCTTCTTGTTGAATTAAACTGGAAGAGTGCACAGAAGTAAGCGATAGCATTTACATATCAATGGCGCTTCACTCCATCCTCCAGTTTCAGAGGTTACAATCAAGTCTGTTTTTAATGTTCGTGTGTTAAAGTTTAGATGAGGAGATCACCTCTCTTCCCAAGAAGTATTTTCACACATTGCATCATTCTGTATCCATAAAAATAACTTTTCTTTTTTTCCATTTAAAGTTTTTCTTTTCTTTCTAACATGTCACTATAATAAGAGTTCTGAGCAAATTCTTTTGCAAGATGTAGAATTGTAATTGGCCTTTCAGCATGGACCATTCATTTGCATAACCAGTAAGTATTCATAAAGTTTCTCTTTCTCTTCTTCAAGAGACATGGGGAGATAAAAGAAGTGAAAGATCTGAGCCTGCCCTATAGAAGCTCCAAGCCTAGCTGAGAAGATAGGGCCTGAAAAAACGGAGAAATGGTGAACCAATTACACAACTCTCTTGATAAGAAAAATGAAGTAGAACCATAATAGACAGGTCCCCTATTTCTCTCCCTGCTGTGACACTTGCCTCCATTTCCACTGCAGTGACATCCTCAGGAATATACTGTCACCCCTTTAGCTTCCATTCGGGTTCTCCTATTTTAATATTTGACATTAACAGTGAACACTTTAAAATATCAATGTGCGACATGATTTATATCTCTGGAGAGAATCAAACCTACCTCAAAGGTCTCTCGCCCAGGTAAATGGACACAGTCCACTGGTTTTCTAAAATGATTCCTCTCTTTTCTCCATTCCGGAAAGAGTGGTTGAAATCACACGCCAATTTATATATTGCTGTGAATTATATTGCTGTGAATCTTTTCGTAATAGTTTTTAACTCTTCTAATGAGGCTTTAGAAAAATTATTTCAGTGCATTCTCGACTTACAGAATGGTGATTCTCACAATTTTACTAGAATGTTTTGTTTCCACGTTATCTATTTCCCAGTAGCACCCTAGTCTCTCCCACCGGTCCCCAGCCATCCTGAGTGTTCCCCAGGCTGCCCTCCACAGGCAGGAAACCAGAGCGAGTGGCCAAACCGTCCTGGTTTCTACCACCACAGACTGCGTCAGCATCTGCTAAACCTGTTTGCCATCCCTCTTATCTCTCCCAATTAGAAATAATGACTCTGCAGTTTGCTACTAAAGCATACAAGTTCCAATACCTCCTTAAACACACACCAAGTCTGGTATTTCTGGACTTGTATAGCTTGTCTAATTTTCTTTTTAATCTGTTATATGGTTTGTGTGTGTAAATTTTAAAGCTTGTCAATATTTACATTTACTTTTGACACTTGGAAACGACAAATTCTACTACAGCTATATCTTTTACAGGACAAACCATTTACAGCAAGTATTTTCTATATGGATCTTACATGAAATAATGATGAAATGCTTATCTTTTACTGAGTGAATGATTTATTGCTAAGAGGAAAGTAATTCACACAAAAGAGAATATAAAGGCTATTTCCTTGTGTCATGTAAATGTTAGATGACTCATTATAATGTTTTTATTTGCATCTTAAATTTTTCTCTCATCCCTGAGGAATGTGGGTTCTGTCCATTTTACTATTATGGAGGTAGTTACTTTGAAAGGATTGGGGGGGGGCGGGGGCAGCATGCTTGAGTAAAAAAGTAAATGCAAACGTCCAACAGCTCAATGATTCATGCACATATAAGGAAAACTCCTTGCACAACCATGGGACTTACACTTAATTACTAAACAGCCAGGTGCTGGAGCACTGTACCTGCCCCAGGACTCTGGAAATGGGGTCCTTTCCTCGGGTGACAGGCACCCACCTGCACACAACCCCAGCAGGTGTTGGTGAATGCCAGGACTCATGCAGGGGTTTCTTGCAGGGCTGCCTCTGCAGGAGGAACTGCAGGGCTGACAACGCATTCAGCCCAGAGAAGAAGGGTCCTGTCCTGTGTGCTGGGACATAGAACCAGACTGAGGGGAGGGTGACTCTGGGTACAGCTGGCAACCAAGTGGTCCTTCCCTGATGCCTGCCACACAGAGATCCATTTACAGCCCTGTGTGGAGGTAGGGCAACAGGGAAACCTGAAAGAGCCATCTCCCCAAACACGAAAGATGACCTGGGACCCAAGCAGATCTCTTGGTGACCTATTGTCGTTTCCATATAAAGAAGGTGGTACATATTCTTGTTCTGCCCATCTGCCTGTAGAAAGCTGCTTTGTCAAGCTGAAGGTCCAGGGGTGGGAGTTGCAGCAGTGAGATTGCCCGTACCTGCCTGAGGGTGGGGACACCTGGCTCTCAGAGCTGAGAACAGCAGGAGATGCCAGGGTGGTGACAGAAAGAAGCCACTCGGGAGATGGCCCAGATTGAGTGAGGGACACCAGGCACACACCTCTTGGGTCCTCTCAGAAATGCACGGGGTGTGTTTTGTTTCCACGCTATCGGGAAGAGGCAGGAGCTACAGGCATGTGTGACTACAGGACCACTTGTGCCCCAGGTGAGGCTGGGAACCTCAGGTAGCTCTAACTGCATTAATGTGATCTGAGGTGTGCCAGACGTGGGCAGCTGGTGCATTTCAGGCCCTGCAACATGAGGGCTCAGGGCACTGAACTGAAGGAGGAAGGCAAGATATATGGTTGGTGTTTCATCTGACAGGTGGGATAAGAGGGTGAGCCAGGAAGCTTTGTCCTGGAGAACATAACAAGGTAGGACTGGGAACCGATCGCTGCCTTAGAGTTAAGACAGATTTTAATAAAGGGGAGATTGGCCACGGGCATAAGCAATCAATAGTAAATCATGGGAGATTTTGTTTAGACACCATTAAGCACTTAGTGGCTAGCAGGATGCAAATACAGGATAGTCGCTCATGGATATAAATTCTGGAGCAGCCTGGTACCACTCACAGCTCCTTACCCACACCGACCTCTGTAATCACCAGACAGCACTCGGGTTTTCATTAGTTTGAATTCATACAACGTGGGCCATTCTGTGCATTCTTACAGATTCCGCAATGATCAGTGGAATGTGATTCATGGCACCGCTCCCAGTACCAGGTGAGAAGAGGAGACCCTAGCCCTCAGAAATGTGCCCACCCATGGGGATTCTTGGATCCTAACGCCAGCCCCCAAGCCCAGCTCTCAGGGCTCCACCTCACACAGTTTGCACCCAAGCTCCAGATGCTAACTAAGTGGACTTAGACTGTCACAGAAGCCCCAAAGGTGAGAAAAGGCTGAACAGAGCAATACTCAGAAGTCATACGTACACCTTAAGAACATTCATTATTCTCAAATGAAAAACGGGTTTTAAAATGTCATTAAAATAATACCTTTTTTAAATCCGAAGACATTGTAGCTGGGGGTTTTTGTGCATTTCCATGTGTAATTCCTTCCACTGTCCCCACTTTATTTTCCATTGATAATTTCTATTTTGGAATCTGTGCTCACTTGTGTTCCCTCCACTCTGAATTTTTGCCATCCTTATTACTTCTCCTCTGGCCCCAGATTCCAGACTATAGAGCCCTATTCTTATAATATTCCAGGTGTTCAGGTCCAGGTTCCACAGCAAGAAAGAAATCATCCAAGGATAGGAATCTCTCACACCATCAAGAATGAAGAATAGTCCATAGTACACACTTTAAGATAGCCATCAACATTCCCGAACATTTGAAATACGAGGTCCTTCATCATTTTTAACATCTGCTCAATCAACTCTGTTTTCACCATGTTCTGCCCTCCAGATAGATGGGCACTCAGCAGGGAGGTGTTTCTCAACCACACTTGAAGATTTATGTTTTAAAACTCCAGCCTCTGGTAATGACTGGAAATTAGAAACCTGTAAGTTAGCAGTTTTTGTGAAACTATTTTCTTAAAAGACTATAACAGAAGTAAGCCCTGCTGACAGGATGTAAGAGCTCTTGCTAAGCATGCTATTTGAAAAGGACTGGATATGATTTTTAGAGCACATATCATGCTGTAGGTACTTCCAGGAAAGGTGTCCCAGGCAGAGAAAATTAGGATGATGTGGTCTTCTGACAGGCCATCCGAGGGCAAAGTTTCAGAATATGAGTGGGGAATTTGTGAAACACACACCAAAAGAGAGAAGACACAGATCCATTCCAGTTAGAGCCTTGCGCTTGAACAGAAACCTGAGTCCTCTTTTTCTACCATGGTTCTCCCAAGGCTCTTTGTCACTTGTTGCTCCTGCTTTGGAGTCTGGTGCACTTCTACAGTGGGGGACCTATCACTACCCCACCAATCTTATCATACCAATAGTCTCTGAGGCTGATGAATCCAAGAGAACAAGCTAAATGTTATCGTGCCCGGACGCAGTGCTGTCCTATGCCCACCTGCTGACCTGTCTGCTAGTCTGAATGGTCTGCTGGCTTAACAAAAGGCATCGGAGCATGTGAGTGGGGTCTCTGGACACTACTGGACATGCACTACTTCCTCAACAAGACTGTGTCACCTGGCTGGAAGCACTCACCATGGCACCCAGGGGATGGTGGCCGTGCTCGCCACTCTTCCTGTGTTCAGTGAAGGTGGAAGGGCGGCCTGAGAAGCTCTTTATAGCATGGCTGGTGGAGGCTGGAAATGCCGTTTTGCAGGACGATATTCAAAAGGCCCACAATGCCTGTCTACTTACCTGGCAGTATCAGTGATCCTAATGATGACATCCATCCATGCTTAAATTCTAGCATCCTTTGAGATGCAAAACCTCCCACTATCTTTTGAATATGAGCAGATTGTTTTAAAAGCTCTGTAGCTCTTGATACATCTTGATTTGCTTTAGCATTCATCTTGATGAATAATTCCTTAGCGAGGGAAAGCAAAGAAGTAAACCAATATTTGCAGAGTTAAACTCTGTAAAATGCCTCATCATGCTTGTAGGAAGGACCTGTAGGTCTGCATTCTACAAATGGGTTTAATTCCTGTTTAAAGGGCTTCCACTTAAATCCTCCCCTTATCCCTAAAGCAAGCGAAAATTACCAAAGACATTTGGGGAATTTGAAATAGAAAATCCTTCTTAAAGAGAACTGTTATTTGCAATAAGAGGATTGCAGGAGACACAGAGAGAGAGAGAGATAGAGAGAGAGAGAGAGAGAGAGCGAGGAATCGAGACATGAATTCCATACATTTGAGTACTGTGCATACAGTAATATAGTTTTGTTGGAGGGCCTTGTACGTTAAGATATCACAACTGAGAAAAATCAGCATAGAACGAAGCGGACAAGCTAGACAAGCATCCAGACCCCTTTGCCAGAATCTCACTTTTAATGATGTAACCGCAAATGAGTGTAGGTTTGTAATTAGGAAACAGACCAGATGGGGAAGACATAGTTTACAGTGTTCATTAAATAACCTACGCTGCCAAGTGACGGTTCCCTGCCCTGAGGCTGCTGCTTGGTTGAAACGTGCTGCAGTGATACCAGACGGAGGAAAAGGTCTCTGCAGTAGAAGATACAACATAATTGTTTCCCTATTGTCTGCCAGTTTCCAGATCTGGGCAGCGTGGAGCCTAAAAATCATTATAGGATATCCGAAACGCCTTTCTAATTCCTTGTCGAATACACAGGTCTTTTAGCACCTTGTCAAGAAGTGCAGCCCCCTGGGGTATCTGTTGGAGGCAGCCTCTTCGAGAGACCTCAGTTATCCGTCTCTGTGGTCCCCCCATCCCTGAGTGTGGGCAGGACTTAACGACTGGCTTCTAACAAATGCAGCAGATACAAGTGATGGGATGTCACTTCTGAGATCAGGCTACAAGACCACTGGCTTCATCTTGGGTGCTGTGTCTCAGTCGCTAGGAGGAAGCCAGCTACTCTATTGTGAGCTGTCCTCTGGAGAGGCCCAGGTGTAAGGAGCTGAGGACCCTGGCTGACAGCTAGGGAGGACATGAGGCCACCAGCAGTCACGTGAGAGAGGTGGAAGCAGACCCTCCCCCTGCCGCAACTTGCCTGTAGCCCTTTGGGAGACCTTGAGCCAGAGGCACCCAGCTGAGGCACAGCCCAACCCCTGGCCTCAGACCCTGTGCGATAAGAGCTGCTTTCAGTGTGGGGCAACCCGTTATGCAGAAGCGGATAATGCATACTCTACCCAAAGATGCAGGTCCTTGGAAATCTAAGGCTTAGTTCCCATTATTTAGAGGGCAAGTGACTTTCTCTTTTTCTTCTTCTCATTTTATGTAATTTTAGTTGGGTAGTTGGTTCCTGGAATCTCAATGAGAACATAGGATGAAAAACTTTGTCAAAATATTCAATAGTAATATATTTTGTTGAACTTTTACACATAATTAAAATGTCAAACTGATCTTCCACAAAAGTACAACAGACTGGTTATTTTTAGACTAGGTTTCCAGGAGTCGCGTGTTATCACATCTATATGACTATAGACAGGGAAATGTGCATAAAGACATTTCACACCACGTCTGTGGAGACAAGACTGAACGTGTACGTGGGTGCACTCATGTGCTCCCAGACAAACACACAGTTACATTTAGGGGGAATGCACTGGACTGCCATCCTGGACTTCCTTTCTATAATCTGTATGAGTCACAAATGTGTCAATAACCCCCTTTCCTATGGACATACAGTAACCCCATTATCAGCGTACTAGAAAAATGAAACTCACATGGATGACTGCCCATCTCCTGGAAGTTTCTTCTAAGACCATGTTTGCTTTCTCATTCCTTTTTCCCGGTCTCTAAATTGTACAATCCGTAAGGCTCTTTCTGTAGAACTCTTCTCTTCTGTCTATCCGTTTCGTCCTCAGGTGCCCTTATCTAACCCACCTCCTTAAATACAGTTGACCCTTGAACAATGTGGGGGTTAAAGGCGCCAACACCGCGCAGACAAAAATCCACGTATAAATTTTGACCCTCTCAAAACTAACTACCGCCCCTCAGGATCCATGGGGGATTAGTTCCAGGACCCCCCACAGGTACTCAAATCCGTGGATGCTTGCGTCCCTTATATTGAATGATATAGAACAACGCACACAGTTGGCCCTCTGCGTCTGTGGATTCCCAACTGCAGAGTGAAAATACCTACTGTTTTCAATTCACGCTCGGTTGAATCTGCGTATGTGAAGCCTGTGGATACAGAGGGCCGACTGGATATTTCTTGAAAAAAAGCTACGTATAAATGAACATGCATGGTTTAAACTTGTGTTGTTCAAGGGTTAACTGTGCTACATAAGCTGAGAACTCTACAATGTACATACTCTGCCCTGAGTTCTAGATTTGTACATCCTGACATCACCATTTGCATATCTAAAGGGAATACTCAAGTTAAAACATCCAGAGGAAAATCCTTAATTTTTCCTTCCAGGGTTCCTTCAGTTTCCCAGGTTAGTAAGTGATATGTTCCTTCATGTAGTTGCTCAGGTAGATATCCGGGGGATATCTTCGATTCCAGAAGCCTTATATCCAATCCACCAACACATTTTGTTGGCTCTTTCTGAAGGCATATGCCAAATACAACCCATGTTTAGCACTTCCACTGCTACCAAGCAAGGCAGCCCACCAGAGTCTTACGAGTGTACTATTATAACGGCCTCCTAACCAGCTTCGGTCTGTTTGCCACATGGTACCCACACTAATACTTTAAAACCGTGAATTACATTGTGTCATTTCTTTGCGCAAAATCCTCCAATATTTTCTGATCACATCTAGAATGAAAAGCAAACATATGTCAATAGTTTTATCCGTTTCATTTCAGCCAATAAAAGATGGCTGAAACATGGGATGAGTGAAGAGAATGTGATGAGGAAAGCGGGGTGTGGGCAGGGTGGAGGGGAGGGACGCGGTGTGGTCCCAGTCCTGAGTTCACCAGGGAAGTGCTGAGGGAGACGAGGCACTGCAAACTATCTTCTAAACTGTAAAATGCAGGCAGGGACACGTTTAGAATCTAGTGCATAAGTGCATTTCTTACAGGTCATTCTTTTCTGTTTCTTTTTATAATAAAGCACAATAGGTTTTGCATTGGAAATTAAAGGATTTATAAATTTTGAGTCCTAATGATAACCCTTACTGCTACCTAACTCTGATAATAATCTGGGTGTCTCTGGGGAGAGGAGTGTGGTCTTCCTTACCCATCTCTGAGTCCCTGTTTAGCTTGTACCTACAGCTTTTTGTACTTGGGTTTGTATGTGACCCCTGAGAGAAGGGGTCATGGGAGAAGGCAGGACACACACGTGACAGACGAAGTTGTTGGTAGTCGAAGGACTGAGTCTTAGAGCGCTGCCTCCAAAATCACTTGGCTGAGAGATAATCGAACAGGACAACAGATACGTTTTTGCCACGTGGACCCGCTCATGTCACAACAAGGTAATCTGCTTTCAATTCCCCATGAGGTGGAAATATTAAATGGCAACCAGAAATTTATCCAGAAAACTGCTGAGCTTGGACACTGAACCTAAAACACTGGTGACACTCAGCATTTCCCAGCTAGGTTATTGAATACAAATAACAACAGTCACAGTCAGTGATGGAAGACGTGCCACAGTCTAGTGCCAGACGCCTTCAGGTAACTGTGTCCAAAACGAAACACAAACAGGTAACTGGAAGAGAAGACAACAGCGCTGGGTGCTGTTTGTCCACTGGCCTCTCAGGTCCACACTCCATGGCTTTTCTGCCCTTCTCTGCCCTGTTTTCACCCCGGGGCTTGTCCTGGCAGCCAACCATCACTTGGCCTCCATAACCCGGATCCAACGGGAAATAGAACAAAGGTAGCAGGACAGAGAGTCAATGTTTTTTTCCCTGCTTCCTCCGTGGTGCAGCATTGCATCTCAGCTAGACAGCCGTCCTGTGACGACAGCTCCTGCTGGGGTCCTCCATCCTCTACAGATCCAGGAGTCGGCTCCCTGTGGACTCCAGGAGCACCCTTTCCTCTAAAACAGTGAGACTCCCTGGTGCTGCTACTCTCCAAAGCCTGACCATCCCCTGTTTGTCCTCTTAGCCCTCCCCATGTTTCTTCTGCTCCTTGCATTACAGATGCTTCATTTGAACCACGAGCGTGAATTCCGTTTCCTGTCAATGCCCTGATAGTTTGACATGCACTGCAAGTTCTCACATGCACTTACGTGGTATTAAATTAAATATTCTGAAGAAGGAAATTTCTCGAGAAACATAATAATCACTTTAAGTTCATGCTATATTAAAAACATGAGATTTAACTTCCTTTCTATGGATGTCTCGGCGTTCCCATTCCTGCAGTATTTGAATGCTGGATATGAAATATAATCTGAATCCCTTTTGTTGCAAATATCTCTTTTTCTTTCTTTTCAAAGGGAGGCTTTTTATTTATTCACTCTTGGTTAGGACTACAGAATTGGAAGATTTGGTGTCCCTGAAGCAATCTTTTTGTCCCTGTATTATTTGGGGGTAAAAAATTAGGTCAAGGTATTTTAAATAGTAGTTTCCCCTGTACTCAGGCCTTTGCTGCTACTGATAATTTTAATGTTGCATTAAATGGAGCATTTTCATTTCCTGTTACTTCAAAACCACTAGACCTAAGAAGACAGGCAGGTTGCCTATCTGACACTCTGTTCATAATGAAAATACAGTCAGCATTTCTGGAGGTTTGATTTTTAAGCAGAGCAATGTGTGACTGAAGAGGGAACTGGCATGGAGATCGATAAAAGGGAGGGATGCATTAAAGATAAGACATAGTGAGAAACAAGGAGAGAAGGGAAGGAGGGTCCCATGTAAGTTCCACTAGTGCCGGTTCTTTTGGGAGGAGGTGGGGAGGTGAACACACAGGGGGTGACGAGGATACAGAAGTTTGTCAGTAGCATCAGGTACGTGAGGAGACGTTCAAAGCTGCAATCACAGCTTCTAATTAACACGGGCAGCAGAGCTCATGTAGGGTTGAGGGCGGGATGGAAAGCGTTCTATGCCCACCTTGTTGAAGTCAGAGAGAATCAACACTTGCAACTCAAAGAGAGAGGAGTGGGTAAAATATCTCATAAGTCTTTTTTAATTTATAAATTTGCCCTTCATCTGTTATTTGTTTGTTTGTTTCCTCTTGATTTATTAGTTAAACAAATCAAGACATTTGTCCTTCAGACTTTGCCTGATTCTGGATTTTGTTGATTGGAAACTTGTGGTATCATTTAGCATGGTCCCTGTATTTCCTACTGATTGATAAATGGAGCTAGAGGCCTGATCAAATTCACATTTGATTTATTTTCCCCCCACAAGACCTCTTCAGTCTGGAAGCATACAATGTCCGGGGACTGGTTGTCTTTCATTTTGTGATGTAAGTGGCCATCGATGATCAATAACTTAATCTATTCATCTTTTAGGAATAACAGAATGATGATATTCTAATTGTATCATTCTGCCTTCATTTATTAGCTGGGGTATTTCTATATAGTATTTGTTCCTTTCTACTGTTTGAAAGTCCAATGATACAGCTTGCATGGAAAGTCGGGATGGATATTGATTTTCCATGTATTTAAAAAATACAGGAAAATCCCTGTTTTCAAAAGAATGAGTTGGTTCCCTAGCATCCTCCAACAATGACCAGTTAACATTTTCTTTCTTTGAATCTTTATGAACTCAAGGGTGTAAGCATTTTTGATGTTTCATTCCATTGCAGTTATTATCCTAGTGATACTCAAAATGTCCCATTTTTGGCCACTGAGAGCCTCTGAGTTCAAATTTGCCACTGAGTTATTTGAATGTGGTTCTGCTGTTTTTGGCAGCTCTCTTACTCTCTGGTATGACATGATGTTCAGTATAATTTCACATGTTTCATACCTAAGACCTAGAATTGTTATTTCTCCATTGAACCATAGCTTATTTTGTGGAAAATGGTAATTTAAGTCCACGATGTAGTCACATTTTTAAATAGCAGATTATACAGTCATCTCTTGATTCTTTTCCATTTCAACAATGATTTATTGATTTACTACTAAAGATGAGATTTAAGCTCTCCCTGAAGCCTTCTTACCCTGCTCCTAACAAAACAGAGTAAGCCACTTTGTTATGTAATTACATTTTCTTTCCTAAACAACTTTTTGTTTTCTCTTTAGTTAATAATTGCCTTGGATTTTTTTCTACTACTTGATTTTCTGAGTTTCTCTCTGTAATTGGTCACCACACATTCCTCCCTAAGTAGAATATCTTTCTCATTCCATTCTGACACATCAAGTAATCTGTCAATTTTCTTTCTTCTTTTTCTTTTCTTGAATATCTTGAAGTTTTCTGGAAGCGTCAATCCAGGTTTCTTTCTACCTCGGCACATTGTCATCCTACAATTTCCATTCACATTGTCTTTGATTCTCTCCTTTTGGGAAATTCTGACTATATTCAATTATTTTATACTTAAGAAAAAATCAGTTTCTAGTTTTGATGGAGCATCTTCTCAACTATATTCTAAGAAAAATCCTCAAGGTAATTTTCTTTCCAAGTGTGAAACTCGAAAAGGCTGAATATAGAATTATAAATTGGAAATAATTTGAAGAAATTTGAAGGAACTCTTTCATTATGTCTTGACTCTAGTGTTGCAGTCGCTAACATTCTGATTGTCTACTCTTTATTTATATATAGTTTTCCTTTTTGTGTGTTTTAATGTCTTTATCATTATTGTTCTTAAATTTTATAATGGCATCCATTCATTTTCATAGAGAGTACGCCATGGGACCTTTCTGTATGGTGGCTTAAGTCCTTGCATTCTGGGAATTTTATTTCTTTGATAATTTCTCTTTTGGTTTCCCCTTTCTTCCTTTCTTCAACTCCTATCATTTGGATGTTCTATATTCTGAAACAATTTTCTAATTTTATTTCTATTGCTCTTTGGTTATTTATTAGTTTTGCCTTTTTATTCTACTTTCTGAGCAATTTCCTCAAGTTTACTTTCTAACCAGCCTACTGAATTTCTTTTTTTATTTCTACCATAATAGTTTTACTATCCAAGAGATTGTTTTTTCTCTCTGCATATTATCTTTTTATAGCATCCTATGCTTGATTCTTGTTTGCAAACTTATCTCTGTGAAGCCATTGATTATAATGGGTTTTATTACAAGATTCTTTTTTCCTCCTTTTGACATTTTCCGTTTCTTCCACGTTCGTTTTTTTCCATTTGGTTATTCTGCTCTCAGTGTTTCACAATAGGCCTTTTCCCTACCTATCTTGATGAGTGGCTGTCTGTCTATTTTTTTGTGTGAGGTATTATAAATCGTCCTAGAACTCTGTCTGGGCATTGCTTGTAGAGTGGTGGGCTTCACTGCAGGTTAACTGAGCTGAGTAGCCCTGTCAGATACATTTAGCCAACTTCCCTGGAAAGAAAGCTTTTCTGGAAGGAAATCTCCTGTCTGGGGCACATGAAGGTGGCCACGAGCCTGCTGACAGTCGAATGTAGGAGGATCTGGCTTCCCCATTCAGTGGGCAGCCATTCACTGGATTCTGTTTTCTGTATGGCTCCCTGCTCAGCTATGCCTGCTGCCTTTCAGTACAGATGGGAAATCTCCAGTCTCCAGCTGATATGGACGAAGGGATGGATGCTATGCGTCTAACTGCTTCTAATGCAAGTATTCCACCATTCATTCTGTTTTCAGACATCTCCCATCTTCATCTTCAGAAGAAGTACCAGTGCCGCCTCCAACTTCTGAGGTCTGCGGGAATCGCACAGCATAAACCAGCTTGATTCTTGGTGTACTGTCCATCCTACCTAGGATTTCTGGTTTCTCGTTTGTTTCTCTTCTTCTAGTCTAGGATCTGAACCCTCTTCCCTACATTCACACTGAGCAATATTGTCTCTTTTTATGGCTCAAGAATCATCTGAATGTCTATGATTTTTGTTAATCTGGGTCTACAGAGAAGTAGATGTCAAGACGGTATTAGATAGGCAAGAGAATATAAGGTGATTTTATCCCATGCATTCACTGGTACTTGTCACATTCAATGATGATGTGTATAATTCCTGGTTGGAAGTCTGCCCTCCTTGCTGGCCTGTAAGCACCATAAGAGAGATCAGGTCAGCTATCTGTCCCTGAAACCTAGGTCCCCAAAACTTTGGACCTAGTAGGCTCTCAATTTACTTCTATGAATTGAATGACTAAAACACAACTGGCTAGGATGAAAATATGAGTTAGATCCTGAGAAAAATAGGTGTGTCATACTTTGGGCTGTGAATTCAGGGAAGAACCCCTCTAAAAAGAGAGAAGAAGAGAGATTGTTCCATTAAAAGGTATCACCCCTGGCTTCCTGGAAGGAAATACGGGCTTATTCTCTGCTTTGTGCTTGCCCAAATCAAAAGTGATTCTTACCTTTACGAAAGGAAGAGGTTATTTCAAGAAGAGAGTTGAACAAGACTCATTATATAGCTTCTCCTGAATGAAATGGAGTGAACTTTCAAAGTGACTACTGTCCAATCTATTTGTGATGGACCAGATGGGGTATGTCCCCAACATTCACACGTTGAAGCAATAACTCCCAATGTGAAGGTATTTGGAGGTGGGGCCTTTGGGAGAGAATTAAGTTTAGATGAAGTTATGAGGGTGGGGCCCCATGATGAGATCAGTGCCCTTGTAAAGAGGACGCAGGGAGCTCCCTTGCCCCTTCCATCACGTGAGGGCAGTGAGAAGACAGGTGTCTATGAGCAGGGACATGCTTCAGGTGTATCTGGGTGGGAAAGAGCTTTTGTTAAGGAATCATGATGCCTACATGGAATGGAGGCATGTTTCTAGTGAGAAAATTAGGAGTCCTTTGATTCGGGGAGAAGTTAAAATTCTTGTGAGGTAAACATTATGCATATACTACTTTGAATATTATATAGAACACTATGCACATTTATTATTTTTTGTTGTGTTATTGATGATTATTAATCTAGCATTAACAGAGATGAAAAATCCAATGTGAAAACTATGGAGTGTTATTGAAAATTCAATTTTCCGTGGGTCAGTAACAACAATATTATGTGAGCTTTTAGCAATACAATTATAGAGGGGGCAAAAGGTGATAGAGATGAACTTGGCATTGCAATTTAGTTCTTGCTCATGTTTAGTCCTTAAAGTTCCCTAGGCCATCTATGGGGGCTATGGCACATGGCACACATCCCACCAGATCGAGGAAGGAGTGCTATAGGCTGAATGTTTGTATACCTCCAAAATTCATATGTTGAAATCCTAACATCCAATGTGAGAGTTTTAGGAGATGGGGTCTCTGGGATGTGATTAAGTCATGAGGGCAGAGTCCCCATGAATAAGATAAGTGCTCTTACAAAAGAGACCCCAGAGAGCTCCTTTTTTCCTTCTGCCATGTGAGAACACAGCTAGAAAACAGCCACCCATGACTCTGGAAGGGGCCCTCACCAGTTCCTGAATTTGTGGGTTCTTTGATCTTGGACTTCCAGCCTCCAGAACTGTGAGAAACAAACGTCTGTTGTTTATAAGCCACCCAGTCTGTGATATTTTGTGACAGCAGCCCCAACGGACTAAGACGGGGGCGTAAGTGTAAAGAGCTGAGAGAAGTTCAGCAAAGCAGCTGTGACTAAAGATAAAAGTATCAATCAAATGTCTATTTTCTTTACAAGGAAAACGAGGAGAAAGTGCCAGTTTTAGCAGGCATAATGCTTTCAAGGTTCTCTTCTGTAAAGCTATATTTATATGTTCCTGCACTACACGTAGTATATAAAAATAAATCTTCGCTCTGCCAAGCAAATGGGTTTGTATGCACTTCCTCCATCATTGTGAAGGGAGAAACAGATTTCTTAAACCACGGTCATGCGTCAGCACTCAGCATAACTGCTTTCTTACCAGTGTTGCTAGAATGTATCTTTAAGTTTGGTTCGTAATAACTATTTTACCATCTGACGAAACGTCTAGATGATAAGCCCCCTAAACATGTACACAAGGTAGTGTTACATTTCACTCTATTTTATTTTTCCCTTTAAAATGTCCCCATGGTCCTATACCCTGGAAGAGTGGTCGGGGACAACCAGTTTGTCCAGACCCTGGGACAGGGCCACTGTTCTCAAAGCCACAGGCCTTTGGGAAGAGACCAGGTTTCCCCCAAACCTCACATTTGGAAGTTGCTAAAAATTCTCAACACAAAAAAACACATTTTTAAAACTATGTGTGAGGACAGATGTTAAATAGGCTTCCTGTGGTGATTATTTTACAATATATACAAATATAAAATAATTATGTTTTATTCCTGAAACTAATGGAATGTTGCATATAAATTATGCCTCAAAAATAAATAATGTGTACAATTCATTTTTTTTTTTTTTTTAGTATTTTCAGGGTTGTGTGACTATCAGCACAATGAATTTTAGAACATTTTCATCACCCCCAGAAGAAAGTCCATATGCATTACCAATCACTTTCCATTGACTCCCAGCCATAAGTAACCACTAATCCACTTTTTGTTTCTACGGATTTGCCTATTCCGGAAATTGTGTAGGGATGGAATCATAAATTATGTTGTCATTTATGACCAGTCTCTTTCATTTAGCATCTTTTCAAGGTTCATTCCTGTTGTAGCATGCATCCGCTCTTCATTTCTTTTATTGCTGCATAATATTCTACTAAGTGGATCTACCATATTTCCTTCATTTATTCATCAGTTGATGGACATGCCATTTGTTTCCACTTTTTGGTCATTAGGCATAATGCACTATGAGTATTGGTGTACAATTTTTTATGTGGACATACAATTTCATTTTTATTGGGTACATGTCTATCCGAGACTTTTTGAGAAACGCCAGGCTGTCTTCCAAAGCATCCCCACACTACACGTTACCCACAGCAGGGTCGGGGCAATCTGATGTCTCCATCTCCTCAGGCACACATGTTATTATCTGCCTTTCTGATTACAGCCATTCTCCCGAGTATGAAGCGATACCTCATTTGCATTTCTATGAGGCTAATGATGTTGAGCATCTTCTTGTGTATATATTGGTCATTTGTATATCTTCTTAGAAAAATTTCTATTTGGATATTTTGCTCATTTTTACATTGGGTTATTTGTCTTTTTTAGTTTTGAGTTGTGTTTTTTGCGTGTGTGCTTTTATATATTACAGATATATTCCTTTATCAGAATATGATTTGCAAACTCGTTTTTCATTCTGTAGTTTCTTTGTTTTACCTTATTGATGGCGTCTTTTGAGGTACAGAAGTTTTCATTTTTGATAAAGTCCAATTTATCTATTTGTTGTCGTTCCTTCTTGCTTTTGAGGTGATATGTAGAAACTACTATGTAATCCAAGGTCATGTTTCTTCTAAGGGCTTTAGAGTTTTATCTCCTGCATTAAGGGCTTTGGTTCATTTTGAGTTACTTTTGCTTGCATGTGAAGTAGGGATCCAAACTCTTGTTTTTTTTGTTTGTTTGTTTGTTTTTTCCATGTGGATATATCCAGTTGTCTCACAGTGATTTGCTAGAAACTATTCTTACCCTCCATTGAATTGTCTTGCTGTCCCCATTGAAAAATCAATTGACTAAAAAAATGTTAGGGTTTATTTCTGGATTCAGTCCTATTTCACTGATCTACAACCTATGATTCACTATGCCAGTACCACACTATCTTCATTACTTTATCTTTGTGGTAAGTTTTAAATTTTGGAAGTGTTCTTTTTCAAGGTTGCTTTAGATAGTATTCTGGTTCCCTTGAATTTCCATATGAATTTTAAGATCAGCTTGTCAATTTCTGCGAAAATTGCCAGCTGAGGTTTTAACAGGGGTTGTGTTGAATCTGTAGATCAATTTTGGACGTATTACTGTCTTAATAACAAGGGTGATCTATGAACATGGAATACTTTTCATTTACTTAGGTCTTCTTTAATTTTTTTGACTAGTTTTCAGAGTTTTTTGACTAGTTTTTGCAGTTTTCAGAGAATAAGTTTTGAACTTTATTTGCTAAATTTTCCTAAGTATTTTATTCTTTCTAATGCTAGTATAAATCTTAATTTTCTTTTTAGATTATCCATTGCGAGTACATATAAACAAAATTGATTCTTATATATTGAGTTTGTACCCTGCAACATTGCTGAAGTTGTTCATACCAAAAATTTTTAGTGGATTCCTTCAGATTTTGTATGCACAAGATTATGTCACCTT
This sequence comes from Rhinolophus ferrumequinum, assembly GCF_004115265.2. NCBI lineage: Eukaryota > Metazoa > Chordata > Mammalia > Chiroptera > Rhinolophidae > Rhinolophus > Rhinolophus ferrumequinum. Next base: position 3,695,206 of record NC_046290.1, read on the forward strand.
CAAATAGAGATGATTTTAATTCTTCCTTTTTAATCTGCATGAAATATATGTAATTTTCTTACATAACTTCCCTGGCTAAAACATTCAGTATAATGTTCAACAGAAGTACTGAGAATAGACAGCCCTGCTTTATTTCTGATCTTAAAGAGAAAGCATTTAGTGTTTCACTGTCAAGTGTGATGTAAGTTTTTCAGAGATATCCTTTATCAGGTTAAGAAAGTTCCCTTCATTTCCTAGTTTTCAGTGTTTTTATCATGAAAAGTTGTTGAGTTTTCTTGACTGATTTTTCTGCATCTATGGAGGTGATCATGTGGGTTTTGTTTTCATTCTATTAATTTACAACCTTGACTTGCAGGTGTTAAATCAACCTCACATTTCTAGGTCAAATCCCATTGATAGTGGTTGGTAATCATTTTAGTATATTGCAGAGCTCAGTTTGCCAGTGTTGTGTTGAAGGTTGTTATAGCTACATTCGTAAGAGATGTTGGTTTATAGTTTCTTTTATTTTGATGTCTTAGTCTGATTTTTGGTGCCAGTGTAATACTAGCCTTGGAATGAGTTTGGAAGTGCCCCATCTTTTATTTTTTGGAAGAGTTTGTGAAGAATCGATGTTAACTCTTCTTTAAATGTTTAAAAACACTGATTAAAAAAAAAGTCTATGCGACATCAGACAAATATTGTAATTCAAAGCTGGATTTTAAACAGCACTGTTAGGTCAAAAAACAAGCAAAGGCCACTAATGGATTTGATGAAGAGAATATTTCTCGTGAATCAAATAGCACCTTAATAATAAACACAAACATAACAGCCTTAATGGACAAATTTGACAATAGCTGCTACTTCCCACAATTGTGAATGTAAAGAAGTGTTTTGTAGGACTTGGGTTTTTCATGCTCTATGGAGGCTGTCGTAGCCATGAGGGTTTGATGGATGGTCATGCAATACAAGGATGATATTACAAGTCCTCCTTCCCAAACAACCAGAAGTCAAGGCAGAACAACTGGAGGAAAGCCAAGCCTGCACCTACTTCTCAGAGCAAACAAAGCACAGGTGGAAGCCCACATGGCTCTCGTGGCCTGCCCTACCCCACGGACAGCCTGCTGAGCAGGCTCTGTTCTGCACATTCCCTCCTAGCTGGTGCCCGGCCGCTGCAAATGTCCACAATTAAAGAAGAGCCTCTCGTTTCTGTTCTGTGGTTGAAATAACGACAGTCTCTCTTTTTTATTGCTGTTCTAACAGCTTCACATTCTGAATCACTGTGATACCAATAATGGCAAAAGGGGTCTTGTTTAGCAGAGGAAGGACTTCCTTACACATCTCTTTAAGAGCAGATGGCCGAGCTGACAGGTTAACGAAGCCGCACAGGACGCAGTCAGGAACGCGGCCTGGGGGATGAGACCACACGTTCGGCCCAGCCGCTCATCACAGGACATGTTTACCTAAACCTGAGCCACATCTCAGAACAGGCGTGTACTTCTTCAATGCATGGCTTTTATCCCAACAACTCCAAACATATCTAACACTTTACGTTGCTCCCAGAGTTCCCCAAAATGTGTACCCCTATCTCTAAAATGAACTAAACAGAATCACCTTGAAACACAAGCACATAAAATACATCAAAGAGACAATCAAAATACTTATGTAAGCAATGCAGGCACGACTGTTTTCCAAGGAACCTAAAAACCCTGCCAAACCTGACAGTCCTCTATGTAGAAGGCCTGGGAATGGACTCGCACTCTTCCTAAGGACATCCTGTATTTCTCCCTGCACTTGTGTCTATGACCTGCAGGCCAGTTCTTTTTGTTCCAGTGTCCCATCCATTCCTCTGAGGGCACACCGTCATCCATGAATAGTGTGATTGCTTCATCAGGATTGTTTTTTAAGAGGAAAGCAATATTGAAGCTTTACAGTGAAAAAGCAACAACTAAAATGCCCTTTTTCTTATTTCAGATTCTTCTCTTTACTTACCTTACTATGTGAACATTGTAGACAAGAAATATGGGGTAAGATGAGGCAAAGTCCCAAATTCAGTAATTGTCTGGTAAAATATTACTTGAAAGACACTGTTGTGTTTACAGTCAGATAAAACTGTTTTTGAGGGTATAAAAATACAGAAGCTTTTGGCACTACTCCAAAGTCTAAAGATTCTGTGTCGCATCCCGCGCGACGAGATTTGTGGGGAGCGAGGAGGGTGGCGCAGGGTTAAGAAGACAGTAGCCATGAACAGAGTTTAAGTGTGGGGGCCAAAGAACCAGCAGCCTCAAGGTCTGGGCTGTGGCGCCTCAACGGGCCTTGAATCAGCCTTTATTAGTTCGGCGGGGAAGCAGCGGAGACAAAGCTTGTCAACCTCAAGATCTGTGAATCTTATACATCATAATAGAAAACCGATTCAAGTCAATCACCCTGTCTGCAGGCAGCTGGACCGTGAGTCTCAACTTCCCCGAGGGACAAAACCTATATGCATATGAATAGATGGGGGGGCACATCATTGAATCACTTCCCTTGCAGGTTTTGGGAAGGAATGTAGCCACAGAGGCTGAGGCTTTCCTTAGCCTGAGGAAGGTGGGGGCTGTGCCCACCTCTGTGAACCCTGTGGGTTCTCTTGTTGGTCCCCACACGACTGCCTCTGGCTTGAGTTGTTCCTTCCGTGAGGAATCTTACTCGTCATTGGCTGTCCAGTCATCTTTCTGGGACCAAATGGAAGCATAAGGTGAAAACACAAAGGTTTAGCAAAGTCCCTGAAAGGATCTGTCTTACAGACTCCTTTCTTTGGGGTCAGGTACAAAGGATTAAGCTGTTGTGTGGCGACAATTCTGGAAGACTGATCTCTGGGTAGGTAGAAGAGAAAACATAAAATAGTTTAACACAACTGAATCTCACATCATGTTTGAGAGGATACAAGCAGGAAGTGGGACTTTTATAGAGACTGATGTGACTTTACAAGTAGGAAAATACTTTGTAATCCAGTGTGTTTTTAACCATCTTCACTAGTTTTTAAGTGTACAATTCAGCAAATACATTCACACTGTTGTACAAGCATCATCTCTTTCTATCTCCAGAACTCTGTATCGTCCCAAATTTAAACTGTACACACTAAACACTAACTCGCCATTCCCAGCCCCCTGGCAGCTGACCCATAGACTGCTTTCTGTTTCTATGAAACTGACAACCCTAGGTACCACATAGAAGTGCAGTCACACAGTATTTGTCCTTTTTTGACTGGCTTATTTCACTAAGCAAAATGCCCTGAAGTTTCATCCATGTTGTAGCGTGTGTCAGAATTATTGTCCTTTCTAAGGCTGAATAACATTCCATTTTATGTATAGACCACATTTTGTTTATCCATTTGTCCCTTGATGGACATTTGGACCGCTTCCACCTTTTGTCTGTTGTAAATAATGCTGCTACGGACATGGGTGAGCAAATATTTCTTTGACATTCTGTTTACATCAGGTGGTCTCCACACGTATCGTCTGATTCCTAACTCCATCTGGAAGTCTGCTTCACAGAGAACCCAGACTGACACGAAGTGCAAATGTGTATCCATCCTGCTCAATCCTACACTCCTAGTGCCTTGAAAGTAAATATTCTCACCAATACAATGAATAACACACAGGCAGTACACTCAAGCCCGCAAAGAAATGCAGAAGAAAATAATGTTGTAATATTTTATATTTTTCAAATTAACCAAATAAATAATACCGCTCGCTGATGAGTTCACTGTAAGGCTGGTATAATCATACCCTGCTAGGATTCATGATTTTCAAAGCTAGTTCGGCAACATGAATAAAGGGTTTTCAACTTGATCCAGCAGTCCCCTGTCTGAGGTCTGGTTCTAATGAAATCACTTAAAACAAAACAAAACAAGGAAACAACTGATATACACCAAGTTCTCCATTGTGTCATTGACTATACAGGAAGTGAAATTCACTTCCAACTGAAACTGGTCACTTGCATGAGTTCTGGTGTCCTTTCGAAAGGGAGATGCTAAGATGAGACTGAAATGAACTGTAAGTCACCTGGCTAACACACAGAACATAGGACAGCTGCATCTGCAGAGTCCTGACTGCCTGGAGCACTGCTTTTATGATGCCCTAGCATCACCTATCGATGGAGAGGCATTGGTGGTGACCTGGGACTCCTCCGAAGTCGATGTGGCCTGTGGGCCTGAGTGGGGCACTTCATCTCTGTTCGATAAGTGTGGTTTGTATCACATTAGGACCCATTGTGTCTCCTAATGCCTGATACTCAGGACCACACTTGATTTCATTGATTTTCAGAGGGCAATGATTCTGAAATATTTTGTCCACTTAAAAAGAGCTTTCCAGAGTACAAACAGAAGAGAACTATACTAAGCGTACAAATCAATTATAAGATGTGTCCTGGTTTCCAAAATGTTAAGAAGAATTGTGCATCTTTGAGCTGGGGACATAATCTATAGAGGGCTACGCCTGAGTCTAAGAACCCGGTCGGCTCTGACTCACTCGTTCACTGAGCACTGCCCTGTCGCCCTCTGTCTCCCTCATCACACACAGTGACTTCCACCTCAGGGCACTCACTGCAAGAAACATCCGACTAGAGCACAACCCTGCATATCCACTCAGCTGCACACACACACATCATGTACGTGATTTTGAGCCAACAAAAGGCTCACAGCACCATCCTACGTGTATGATCTGTGCTGGGTTCTGATCTCTTCTACTCTGCAATTTATTTCAAAATGCTCAATTTCCCCATCTTTGAGTAGCCCACCACCAAGAACTGAAATCTCCGCCCCAGGAGCATGGCTGCAGACCTCAAGGTGGGGAGCACGTGTGGGCATTCCTGTATGCCCTGGCATACATGAGAGACTGAGCTAATACTTACTCTTACTGCCAGACAGAGAGGGCACCTGGGCCCAAGTGCACATTCTACACGTGCACAGTACGTGCTTCCTGACAAGGATGCCCTGGAAAATGGCCAGGCCTTCAGTGGAGGAGACAGCAGAGGACTCAGCAACCTCAGGAAAGGTCAAAGGTTGCATTTATGTCCAGTTGACCCTTGGACTATGTGGGGGTTAGGGGTGACCCTCTCACAGTTGAGCATCTATGTAAAACTTTTGATTCCTCAAAAACATAACTACTGGTAGCCTACTGTTGACCGGAAGCCTTACTGATCACGTAAATAGTCGATTAACACATACTTTGAATGCTGTATGTATGATATATTGTATTTTTACAGTAACATAAGCCAGAGCAAAGAAAATGTTATTTAGAAAATCATAAGGAAGAGAAAATACATTTGATCTTCATATAAATGGACCCACACACTTCAAACCCATGTTGTTCAAGGGTCAACTGTACGAACTACTCCCCACTCTTGAATCTTGACTGGAATAAGGATGGTTTGGTGATGGGAGTGGGTTCCCTTAGGAAGTATTTATTCAGTATTGAGATGGATGGATTCATCAGTTCCTGTTACCAAACTGAAGAGGGTTTGTCTATCAGCAGAGCCAAATGCTGAGCTTTGCAGTGAAGGGATTAGTTTATTGGCAGGGCTCCAAGCCAGGAGAACAGGAAGCTAGCACTTAAAACCCGAACGCCTGGATGGTTTTTAATCAAGGATATTTAAAGGCAAAAATTGAGGATTAGGGGTTAGGGGTCATACGCGAAGCTGATTGGTTAGATCCTGTGTAAGTTTCAGTGGTTTTCCTCAGTCTGAGTAATTCAGTTCCTGACATCACCTTGTCTGGAGTCTTCATAACTGTGGTCAGGTGAGTGAACCAGGTTGAGGAGCCAAGATTCTGCAAAACATCTCATGATTGTGCATCACTGATGTTTCCTTTAAAGCAAAAGGCTTCTTGTGACCAAACATTTTGTGACCTTGTTATTGTTTAAGCCTTCATTGCTTTATGCTTAACTAGCGACATGTCTCTAGTATCTCAAGCAAAGTGTACTTTAAACACTTTTCCTGGGACTTGCTTTAGAGGCAGGCCTTCAGGGCGTGACTAACTCACCTTTTAATCTGACTAGAAGCTAAGTGATGACCAAAGCAGTTGAAATACTTAGCGAAAACCTGTACGTACATCTCTAGATTCTATGAGCTAATACCTACACAGGTTTACCGTTCCCTATTGGTTTCCTTCCTACTCTTTCAAAGCCCTAAGACACATCTGGAGGGGAGGTTCTCCTTGGAGTGAGGGTAATAAGTTAGCAGGTACCTGCTTTCTTGAAGTCGTTTGTCAACTTTCCATTTTCTGAAAGGCATGCAAGCAGGGGATCTGGTGGAGTTCATGGTGTTTATCCAAACATTTGTGAGTGAACGTTTGTGAAACACTTAGAAACCTACATACACCAGTAACTCTCACAGTTGCAGGAACAATGAGAGGCACGAGAACTTTTCACAGTAATTGAAGGAAAGTGGAAGAAACACCAAACTTCTCAATGGACCCTTCTGAGTGCCTGAGGGTGACTAAGCCTATGGTCACGGAGAGAGACTTTTCACAGAGAGGAATAAGAAAGGAGGCAAGAGAGCAACAATCTTAGACTTTACCCTAAACAAAACAGTTCACACACCTCCTCTGATTTAACCCTCGGAATAGTCACGCGACACACATACCTGCGTTGATTAACAGGAAACTAAGACCCAGACAGGCCATCGAACTTTCAATTGCCACTCAATCCAATGACATCAGAAAGAGGAAGGTCTGTGAAATCCTCTCTCTAGAACTTTAAGTTGGGTTTTGCTGTACGGTAGAACAAGAAGGTTAATTCGGGAAGCTCAGTGAATTAAGAGGCTGCCGTTGGTTTTTAGCAGTGTGTTGGTACGGTGGTTTCTCTTCCACAATTCACATTGGGACTGCATGTTGAGGTAATTCTCAAGTCTTTCTCCATCTAATGGGGAGTTCACTCTGTGAAGTGTACTCATTCTAGCAAGTATGCTGGGCCTCTGTGACAGGGGACGTGGTAAAACCTGTGTTTGACTCTCTTGCTTCTGTGATCGTGGAAACATGTCGAGAATGTATTCCACAATGAATGAGCAGCACGCGACTTTAATTAAGAGACTTGGGAAAACTGTTCAGCACGTCTGCGATGCTGCTGTATGAGTCCATGCAGTAAACAGGTTATGAGAAGTGGGTAGGGTGTGGGCTCTGGTGCAGACAGTCTCGTCTCAAGTTCCAGCTCGTCTGCTTGTTAACGAAATGCTCTCCAGCTTTGCATCCTGGGGCAGTGAGCGACTACATGGGCTTGTTTCATAGTAGAACATAAAACCCCAGTGAAGGTTGTGGGGTCTGCATGACTTTAAGTATTTATGAAGTAAACAATTTTGAGTAAAAAATAAAATAATGCTGATTTAACACCAGACTGGGGGAGATTTGGAATAATTTTTTCTATTTTTACGTAGAAATAAAATGTGCAACAGATTGCAACATATCTGAGTATTTAATGTGTTATTATCAAGACACAAATATTAAGGAAGGAATGATATATTGGAAATAAGCTTAATCCATCTAAGTACAGTGTCAGCGACCTCTAATTCGATACCCTTCTGTAACGGGAGGTAACAAAGGATGAGAAGTGAAGGACAGCATGATTAGGAGATTGCTGTCTGTACTGTAGGCAACATCACACAATAAATGGACTGTGAGACAACCTGCTTCATTGTCTTGTGTTATTTTATAGGAAGGAATGCCACACACACACACACACACACACACACTCACACACACACTCACAGGCTTTAAAAAAAACATTAATGTGCTATCTGACTGATTCCCAAAGTCATGATTTTAACTGTATTTAAAAAATTAACATTTTATTAAAAAATTAATTCTGTATTAATGTTATATATAGCAATTTAATTTTCTCATAGTTTATCCCTTCCTCTGACGCACCAAACATGCCAACATCTCAATGGATTCAACTCCTACAATATGTACTTTTTCTTACAGTTATGTTTATTTTTCAGAACTGTTTTGCCAATGACCCATCTCTATAGTTTAAAAAAATAAATATGGTCCCAACAAAAATATTATGTGAGCCTATGTAATGTTGGATGCTTAGCAACTGCTTTTCAGAGATGCTCAGGTCCTACAACTGATATCAAACAAGTATAAATACTTTGCACATTCTCAAGAAAACATGGAGAGGAGCTTAGAATACATAATATCTCCCAAAAGGATCTCAATTGTAATTAGACCACTGACCTCCTATTGGTTAATGAGTCAGCCATGCATATTGTTTTGGAACCCTGGGAGGAAAGTTGCTACACAAATACCAATGATTACTGATAACTGATGGTTATTCCTGGGGGTGACTGTTGACCATAGGTCTGAAGTCTCTGCATTTCAAGGAAACTCCACTTGAAAATGTTCAATACAGCTGATCTAAAAGGAGGAAGCTGAAACCTCAGTGAAAACCATGTACCAGGGCTCTGATTTTTCAGATTCACTTTCGATACGCAGCCCTTTACTGTGCTTTAGGGATTCAAGTATCCCCTTCCCCTATTCACATAGATTTCTAATTTGGGAGCTAAAGGCTTTTTAGTTTGCTTTTTTTTGTGTGCTTGTTTTTAATAATTAACTATTCTAATGAGAAAAGGATCATTTCTAACCTACTGGGGCATTGTAAGTATTACCTAAGAAAATTGAACAACAGAAGCCATCTCATGCATAATTAGATGGCTGTTTAATATTTGTGGTGTGTTTAGGTCATGCTCAGTTTGATTTACTTTATTTGAAATAAATTGCATTTTCATCTTCATCATGATGTGTGAAAACATGGCAGAGGAAAAGGATTCTTTATCCTGGTTCCTACAAAGGAGGCTTTGTATAAATTTGAATTTCAAAAGGTTTCTTGGTTCAAAACCTCAGATGGGGTTGGATGGAAGCATTTGTAGAATGCAGCTTAGGATGCACAAATCACTTTGCCATGAGGGGGATGAGGGTGAGACAGATTGAAAAGTCCTTAATCCTGTGTCTGAGCAACTGAGATGCCTTTGTGGGTTGAACTGTGTCCTGCAAAAAGATATGTTCAAGTCCTAACCCCCAATACCTGTGAGTGTGAGTTCATTTTGGAAATAGGGTCTTTGCAGATGGAATCAATTTAAGAAGAGGTCATACTGCATTAGGGTGGGCCCTTGTCCAGTGACTGGCGTCCTTATAAGAAGAGGAGAGGACACACAGAGGCACAGATGCCCACAGGGAGAACACCATGTAATGACAGAAGCAGAGATTGGAGTGATTGTCCACAAGCCAAAGAACACCAGGGTTACCAGCAAACACTAGAAGCTGGTAGAAGGACATGGAAGGACCCTCCCCCAGGGCCTTCAGAGAGAGCGTGATCCTGCCGACACCTTCATTTGGGAATTCTACCTCCAGGCCTGAGACCATAAATTCCTATTGTCTTCAGCTTCCTGTTGGTGTTTTCCTGAAAATAAGACCCAGCCAGACAATCAGCTCTAATGTGTCTTTTGGAGCAAAAATTCATATAAGACCTGGTCTTATTTTACTATAATGCAAGACCCGGTCTTATATAATATAATATAAAATAAGACCAGGTCTTATATGAATTTTTGCTCCAAAAGACACATTAGAACTGATTGTCCTGCTGGGTCTTATTTTCGGGGAAACACGGTTGTTATGGCAGCCTTAGGAGTGACACAGGCTGGAGCTGGAGCTCCCTCCAAGAGCCTCTGTCACGTCATCTAAGTCAGAGCTGAGGACCACAGAGCCCTTACCTGGTCAAGCTTTAATTTAGGTTTCTCTCCAGAAACACCTTATTAATCAGAGAACAGAGTCTCTCCTGTGCATCATCCAGGGACAGATTAAAAATCACAACAGGGCTGACACGATCTTTTACATTTATTTGTAATTATGTTAGTAAACAAAAAAACCCACTTGCTTCTACTCCAGTCTCCCTAGGATGGGCATGTCAGGCCTGTGGGGGAGCAATTGAGAGGTCGTTTCCCCCCTGGTTGCTGCACAGATGGCCCTCCAGAGCCCCTTTCTCCTTGATTTGCCAAGGGTCAGGCTGACGTTCACATTCCAGGAGGTCTTTGGAGAGAAACCAGCTCAGCTCTGAGCTGAGACACAGACTGAAGACACATCTTCGAGGGTTCTCTGGGGTGAGGGGCTAGGAGAGGTACTGGTGAGGCCATCACCTACCTGGAGGGGTTGGCCTCTTTGGGACTCAGCTAGGAAAGTTGCCATGGCCCATCCCAGGACCCTAACGATGTCTCCCCTCTCCACTGACCCTTCCTCACCCAGGAGTAGGGCTTTGTGCAGGGAGGGTTTGGGAAGACACTTGTTAGAAACCTTAAAAATCAGTCAGTTTTCCAGAATCAGTGAATATACCATGCACTGGCTTCCTCTTCCACCAGCCAGTAGGTGAAAGTCCATCCACTGTGGGGGGCAGGAGGTGACATTTTGTGGAGCCCCAACCAATGAAGGAGTAGATGGCATGCCACAGGAGCGAATGACTGAAGGAGGGGGTCAAGGAAAGCATCTCTGCTGGAATGCTCCTCTTTCTGTGTCTCCTTCTGTCCAATTCATTTACCCTCACGATCAGAGGCGTTTCCATGAAGCCATGTCCAAGGCTGAAAGACATGTTTCTTTACCTGTGTTCCCACAGCATTTTTATCTCCCTTCACACTGGCAGACATTGTCATATTGCTTTAATCAAGCTTCTCCAGAGACATAGAACCAATAGCATGTGTGTATAGAAAGAAGGAGACATATTCAAAGAATTGGCTCACACAATCATGGAGGCTGGCGAGGCCAAAATCTGCAGGGAGAGCTGGCAGGCTGGAGAATGGAGAGCCCAAGGTCCACTTCTAGCCCAAGGTCCACTTCTAGTCTAGCGTCTGCTGTAGAACCAGGGAGAGTCACTGTGGCAGATGAAGTGTGCAGGCTGTCTGCTAGAGAATTCTCTGTTGCTCAGAGTCAGTCTTTTGTTCTGTTCAGACTTTCAATTGATTGAATGATGACCAGCCACCTCAGAGAGGGTAACCTGCTTTACTGAAAGTCAGCGTATTAACATGTTAATCTCATCCAAAAATACCCCACAGAAAGATCCAGAATAATGTTTGATTAAATATCTGAGTTCCATGGCTCAGTCAAGTTGACAAACAAAATTAACCATCACACATAATTTATATATTTATATTATATGGATACATATATAATTTATGTATACATATAATTTATATATTCATAATTTATATATACATACATAATTTATGCATGTATATAATTACATATACATACATAATTTATACATAATATAAATATGTAACTAATTGTAAACTATATATATATATATAATAGGACATGTATATGTACATATGTCATATAATATTTTGTATATGAGCATTGTTGTCTATTTATGACATTTATTGTGTGTATGTATATATTTTTTTTTTATCATTTGTTTATCTTGGTTTTGTGTTTCTAAAAGCCAGAGAATGAGATTTAATAGATCTTTATATTTTTCCTACATATAGCTTATGGCCATGTTCTCAACTGACAATAAACGATTAATCAATGTTTCTTTAAACTGAATTAGGTAAAAATAAGAAAAGCACATGTGCGGTTTTGTTAGACTGTGCCAACAGCTACCACGTCGTCCGCATGGCCCACTCTGTGACCAGCTGAGAACAAGCACCTCAGATAGACAAGTCCACTTGTCCACGGTAACGGTCGTGTCATCCTGCTCTTCTTGACCCTTCCATTTTCTTTCCTCACTTGTCTCCCCTCCCTGACGCTGAGGACCCCAGCTCTCTGCTGTCCTTCCTTCCTGCTGCCCCTGCTCTGTGTTCCATGGCAGGGAGGCTGGACTCACCCACTGCTGGTGAGGAGGTCCTACCTGTGAGGTGGGCACAGGTAAGCAAGTGCGGTGTCACTTCAGGACGGCTCACCAAGGCCCTCAGAGGACGCCAATTCCCACCTGGAACCCCTGCCATGATCAGATACCTCCGCAGGAGAGTGTTCCCTGGGGACACTTCTGGTGATCACAGCAGCTCGTCCAACCATAACCGCACCCTCCTCAGGCTCCCAAGTGCAGCCCTAATCCTCGTTCTGTTTCCCGCCTGGTTCAACCCGAATTCCCCTTGGATCCAGGCTCGTCTCCGTGCTGACCAGGGCTGTTGACTGGTATCATCTTTAGGGACCAACTACATAACCTTGACAGGCCAAGACTGAGATGTGCTCATCTGAAGGTTAGAGCAAAAGGTCAATCCGAAAAGGCAGAGAAGGAGGGTAGGAGAAGAAAAGGGAAGGTCAAGAAAAGGTGACAGCCAAATGGTGGAAGGCCTGCTTCATGTAGGAGGTTAATAAACATGGTTTGATCTTCCAAGAGGGAGAAGACGAATAAAAACCTCCCACCATTTGGTGAAGTAGAGCAGCACGTCAGCACATTTATGGGAGCTGAATAAGGAGTGACATTGACCTTGGCAAGCTGGCAAGAGCCTCTCACTGTTTTATGCATCTCTTACTCATCCCCGCATTCTCAGCCCCTTCATGTATACCCAGACTAAGAGACATCAAGAAGTAAATCCAAGAAATAAAAGAGGAATCATAGAATTGTAACCATTTTTGAAACTGGACTAAAGCTGAGATAAGTTGATCTAATTCTCTCATTGTGTTGAGAAAATTAAGACTCAGAGAAGTTCAGTTATTTCCCCAAGGTAAAATGACTACTTAACATCAAGTTCAGACTCAAAGACACAGAAAAAAATGCCCACTTACTGATTGGCCTTCCCTATTTACCACAATTTCTAACTACCCTTAATGATAAAAGGAGCTCAAAATCTCACCAATCAAGCATTTGCTGTTCACAAGCTTTCTTCTTGAGAAAAAATATACTCTCTAATATATATGAAGAACATTTTACTTCTGACAGTGTTTAACATCGTATTCCAACAGGATACATCATTTTCCCCACAGCAAGGTAAATAGTAAAAGTGAATTAGTTATGAAGCTAAAATTGGATTAAAAGACCAATAACAAATGAATATTTTTCTGGAATTGCATTCCAGTAATGGGCACGCATAACATCTTCTTCAATTGGAAGCTTTTGGCATTACACAAAATGTGATGGAACGTTCATGTCCAGGGTTAGATAACAAATCCTGGACACTCCACCAAAACACAACAGAAAAGTAGAGTGTGCAGGTCCCCCAGACCTTTCCTAGTCACTCCAGGCATGTCTTCTGCAGAAAGCAAGGAGAGAACCATGCATTCAGATAAAATTGCTCCAATACCAGAGGCCTGAATAAACACACGGGGCAGCTGACATATTAGCATGTCTGTGGTTTTTTCCTCAACCCATCTTCCAGCCAGGAAATGTCAGTTTTCCTCTACTAAAAGACAGGAATTATATCTGTATGTAGACATCTCTCTTCTCACACCACAGACAACATTAATACCTGCAAAATAGATTATGTTAGCAGCCAAAGAGAGCCTAGAATACCAAATTTTGCTCTTAAATTTGTATGAAATGGCTTCAGTACCAACCATCTACCAGTTCCTCCCCAAACCATGTGCAACCTCTTGCTGACCAAGCACGGAGGAATGCAGATTCTCCTCTTACATCCTCTCTTCTCTGTTCATCCCGAGAGCCCACTTTGGTGAGAAGATCGTGCCCCATGTCTCCTTCATCCTGGGCTTCTCTGCTCTTGTACCAGGTAGTATGGTTCTTGTACCAGGAGTGTGTACACATCAGTGTCCCCCTTTCTCATTGATCTATGTCCATTCCAGAGCCCAGAGGCCCATGTCAGCTGGGAGGTCCAGAGGTGTTGCTGAAGATGGAATTTGGGAGACAAATTAACTCAGTCCATGATACAATGCTTTTCATCCCCAATTCATGCCCTGGTTTAATGAGGACATTTTATGATATTTTGTGACAACGTGGTTTAGAGAAGGAGAGGAAGGAAGGAAGGAAAGAAGAAAGGAAGGAAGGAAATGGGGAGGAAGGGAGGGACGGGGGAAGTGGGGGAAGGAAAGTGGGAAGAGACTGCATATTCCTCCTGATTGGGTCAAGCTCCCGTTAATCCTAAAGGCAGCTTCTTCAAAGTGTAATGAAATTCTCGAGGACACATTCCTGTTAAACTCTCGACGCTCTTCTTCAATGTATTTGAGTGATGATGTCTTAGAATTGGCAGCCCCCTTACATTTTACAAGTCACTTCTACAGTCTTAATATGATTTGATCTTCATACCAACCCTGTAAGGCAGGGAGGGAAGGTGTTTTTACTGTATTTGGAGCTTTGGACATTTTAAGGACGTTATTTCAAGGTCACGCATGCAGTGTGCTCCCAAGCCCAGACACGTCACAAGCCTACATGTGGCCTGCTTGTGCATTTTCCATCACTCTTACTGCCTGCAAGGTTGCAGATACTCCAAACTCTCCAGCGTTATGCCTCCGCTCTTGACATTTGATGAGTGTTTGATGGCTTTGTAAGTCATGCTCACATATTAAGTGTTAGGGTTGGAAAATTGCCTATGTCCGTCCTTCTTCAACTTATAGTTGTGATAGAGACAGAAAACTAAAAACTGTGTTTAAAACGTAATTCAAATGATAATAAAGACAACAAAGAAGAGAGCAGGTCCTCTGGAGTCACTAGTAAGGAGGGAGTTCTATATCCTCGGTGCTGACGGGAGACAGTGGGAAGCTCTTCTGAGAGAGTGACACACAAGCTGAGACCGAGGGTGACTGTGGCAGGGCTGAGTTACTAATGTTTATGAGTCATGTGAGCACAGGAGAAACAACGTGAGAAGGTGGGAGAAGGGGGTTAGGTTCATCTAGTACTCGAATGCACAAGTGCAGCTGTAGCTGCAAGTGCTGTACCAAGTGTTGAGGTACTGAAATATCTAAGTACAGGTGGTAAATACCCTGTGCTTTGAGACCTCAAGTGCACCCATGAGCCCGCCCCTCCCCAGAACTGCCCCTCCAGGGTGCAGCATGAAGAGTGAATGTCTGCACAGGACGGCATCTCCATTCCCTGCGTCAGCCTGTTGCCAGCATCTATCTGATGAGTCAGTTTCCTTGGCCAGCAATGACACCTTTAGCTATGACCCTGGGGTTGGGCACAAAGTGAACAGTACATAGGTGCAAGTGAAGTATTGAGGGCAGTAACAGGCGGTGATGGGACCTAAAGATGGAGATAATCCCTGACTAGGTTAAGCAGTTGGATTTTTCCCCTTTGGGAGCAGAGTCATTGCTAGATCAGGACTTAGAGGGTGACAAGTACAGGTGTTTAGTCTACTCAGACCTGCCAGGCAACTGACCTCAGTGCTGAAGACAGCTGTGTGGCCCAATGATTATAAGTGGGAGCAGAAGCCAAGTAATGAGGCTTTTGCAGGAGGCCAAGCTATGGAAGAGTTAAGGGTAGCAGAGGGAAAATGTAATAGATGGAAGGTAAAGTCGGCAGCACTTGTTTATTGGCTGGACACAGGTAAGGTAAAAAGATGGGCTGAGGGCGTGCCACAGATTGCTAACTGGAGTGACTCGTTGAAAGTCGTAGTCAGAGAATTCAGGTGCAGAAACAAGATGGACTTAGTTGTAGATATTTTGCATTTGAGAAGCCTGTGCCTCATCCAAGTGGAGTGAGCTCTATCTTTTGGGCTTCCAATTCGATAAATGGAAGCCCAAAAGAGAGGTCTGAGGTGCAGGTGCACATTTTGAGTAGTGGGCACATGGCTTTTAGTTATAAGCCTTCAAAGCAGGTAGAATTAACCAGAATCAGCCTGTTGAATGAGCAGAGATGGAAGACAGAACCCTGGGAATACCAACATTCAAATTCATAAGGAGAACTGACTCTGGGTAGTGAACACACAATGCAGTAGATAGATGATGTATTACAGAATTGTACACTTGAAACCCATATAATTTTATTAACCAATGTCATGCCAATAAATTTAATTTAAAAATTCATAAGGACAAGAGGGGCTCAAAGGGAAACCAAGATCAAATGATGGAGAGACACAAAGAATGAAGAAGTGAAGGGGGCAGAGGGCTCCCGGAAGCAGGGACCGGTGGGCAGTGTCAACCACAGCATGGAACTGGTAAGGTCAGGGCTGTAAGAGGGCCATTGGGTTAACAATTACAAGCCATCAGCGACTGTACTGGGAGCCATGATGGAGCAAAAAGCCAGCTCTGCAAAGAGGAGTAAAGGTGATGGGAATGGAGGCAGAGGTCTCCACTAGAGAGGAGAAAGAAACCTGGAGCAAAGACAGAAAGGTGACTTCTAAATCTTAACTGCATTACAGTAATGTTTATGTGCTTTCTTTATTTTTCAAGGCAGATTTCCATCCATAACCCTGGAAAGCAAGTGGGGTAGGCAGAGTCCTGGGTTATGTGGCTTGAGGAGTGAAATCCATAGGTCGCTAGGGAGAGACAAAGCACCAGAGAGAGTGTCTCTGTCACTTCCCACACTGAGAGCATCTTGGACGAGCGACTGTCATCTGGTTTGGCCCTATCACAGCTCCTCTCCTCCTTACAAATCAGTGTTGGCCCATTTGGGGCATTGGTTCTGGGGAGTGTGAATAACAAAACGCATGGTCAAAACCCCACCAACACCTTGAATTCAGTTCTTATTGTCATCTTTTTTATTCAGGGCTCTGCCTGGAATCAAAGTCCTTCCCTTTATTTCTCCAGTTGCTAGAGACAGGACAAATTAAGACACTCAGATGTAAAAAGTCAAAGGAGGAACATTCAGTGATTGTACCAATGCTGAATATAAAAATAAGAATTCTTGAAGAGATTTTGCTATAAACGATATTTCAGACAGCTTTGTATTTATATCACTGGAATCCAATTTTAATTCTGCAGGATCCAGTTTTCTTTCCCATAGGACAGTCTGGGCAAAATGAAGGAGCAGTGGGCATCCTGGACTCACTGCTCTCCTTCAGGAGGGCTGCAGAAAGATGGACGTCAGCATCTGACTTAGTCTTTCTCGAGAGCCACAGGGACACTTCATTAGTTCCTGGCTCCCATTCCCCATCACCAAGCCCATCCTAACCTCCCAGGTGTGATACAGGATGCACCGGGCATCTAAAACGTGGGTCTCCTTGCAAGAGGCGGTGGACAAATGGACCCTGAAACCAATAGCCCGCACCACATAAGAGCAAGTGAATCCAGGAAGCAGTTGATCAACCGCATGGCGGGATTAGAATGCTGACGCAATTTTTGAAAGCACTTTTAAGGGCAAAAGAGGCCATCTATAAATTTCCCTTTATGACTCTTACATTCATAATTTATTTCCTGCCGGGAATCTCGTCCCTTGCCGTGTAGCCAGGGCACAGTATAGAGACCTCGAGGATGGGATTAAAAGACATAGTGTACATGCTTGACTTGGCCACCTCCCAGGCCCCTGGGGTTTCTGAATTCAGTTTACATTTCCTGAAAGCAGGAACTCCAGCTTCTGTGGTTAGCCACCAGAGCACAGTAATGGCTCCGGCCAAAACTGTGTTCAAGAGCACGTTTAGTGAGTGTGTTCTGTGTGCCTTAGTTCTCCAGGACTGAGCATACTGCCCCAGAGGGCACTACGCCCAGGAGGGGCGTTTAGTTTTAGGTTCTGAGCTGGGAACGAAGACAAGTGAGGGCAGTGCCTTGGGGAGCCCACCTACTGGTAGAAAAAGCTTAGCAGCTTACATGGATATAAGAAATTCTTCCACCTGAGGGGTAGGTGGCCTAGTCTTTATTAAGGCAAAACAAAACAAAACAATAAGCAATGGCCAGTATTTGATCCTTGCTGCTCCAAGTGAGGGCTGCATGGCACCAGCATCTCCTGGAGGCTTGTTAGAATTGGGGAAAGGACCTTAGCCACATCCCAGACCCACTGACTCAGAATCTGCAGTTCTAGAAGATGCCCTTGTCATCGGCGTGCATATTGAAGTTTGTCATGCAGGGTGTCACGCGAGGTCTCTAGTCCCACTCCCCACATAAGAACACAGGATATGGTGAAGCCAAAAAGGAACACCCACAGAGCCATAGATAGGGCGGTCATACCACTATAGTCTCGCTGGTGGCTGCGTTGGAGACACAGGAAGCAGGAGCCACACGATCCACAACCCGCTGTCCACTTGTCTCTGCCAACCAACCTCACTTGCTAGCTGCAATCCGCTTCTCTGCAATCTGCAATCCACACTCCGCTGCTTGCAGGCTCAGCCACCATTTTCTTGCTAGTCCCCATCTGCTGCTAGCGTAGCCACAGCAGTTATATTAGTGGCCAATGGCTCACTGGTTACAGCTGACGGCCAACTAGCCACAGCTGATGGCCTTTTACTACTTGAGCCAGCACCTTTCCACGTGAGGCCGAGAGCCTGGACACTGCTCTCTGCGGCTCTGTCACCACAAAGTTTGAGGAATACTTTGTCAAAAGACATTTGAGACTGAGACAGGAGCCCTTGTGATGGAGGCCAGCCCCTCTGATGACACTCCCCCGTCAGCCCCGATTTCGCCTGCCCTCCTCTGTACCCTTCATTCATCTGCCTCGCTTTCTCCTTGCAAGGTTCTTATTCTACCTCCTCTCCAAACGCTGGCCTTTTCTCCAATTTCTTCCCTCTCCTTGTGCTCTCCTCACTCTGATTTCTGCCTCCTAGTACAGATGCTTCGTGCATGTGCCTTTAACTCCAACAAGGACAAATAAGAGGTCCACTAGAGAGCTGGTTTTGGCTAGAATTGCATGCATGAGCATCACATAAATGTTGGCTGTCATTAAACGTAATCGAGTCCTTCCTCATGCCAGCACCTGTTCTTACATACGCCTGAGCTGGACCAACTCACACACAACCTTCACGACGATGCCATTATTTTCAGCACCTTACAAATTTGGAACCTGGAGAAGACAGGGGTGAAAAGCAGCTCAGGTTCTACAGGTAGCAGGTGAAGAGCAGGGTTCAAAGCCACATTTCCAGCCTCTGCTGCCTGTGTTATCATCATCAGGCCGGGCCCATCACAGACCCCCGGCAGCTCCCTCTCACACACAGTCCTCAGGCACTGCTCAGGCACCTGAACCTGGGGCGAGCTGCCTGCCCCTCTCCCCGAGTACCTCTGTCTCTGAAAAGTGGCCCTCCGTGGCCATCTAGGCCGTCATCTGTCCCAAAGACCTGGAGGGCAGGCTTGACCTCCCTCTCCCTCCCCACACCTGTAGCAAACACCCCCCAAGGCTCATTGATCTCCCTTTGGAGGTGCTCATGGGGGATCCCCAATGTGCGTGTTCCCTGTAGTTGAACTCCGATGGCTTAGTTCAGCCCTACAGTTCCCAGCCCACAGAAATGGTGACCTACTACATGTGTGTGCTTAAGCCTCTAAGTGTGTGGTTGTCATGCAGTGATAGAAAACTCACGCACGTGTGCCATGGGAGGACCTGTCTAAGTATTTTCTGTTTGCTGGGTCATGTCACCACCCTCTGGTGGCAGGTTCCATTGTCCCCACTTTGGAGATGAGTGGACCGATGTTCAGAAATGTTCGGCTGCTTGTCCAGGTCCTCATGGCCGAGAGGCAGCCAGACATGGGGCAGGGCTGACGGGCGGGCCCAGGCCTGGGTGCTTGTTTATCTTACCACCATACCTCCTCAGAACAGGAGTAGTTCTCTCTGGGTCACGTGGGTCTCCCTGGCTGCATGTGGGTTTGTGCAGTAATCCGTTCCTGCCACTCGTAAGGTACCGGGAGGTCTGGTCACCCCACCGATGACCCATCCACCAAAGTGCAAAGGTTCCAAGAGGGTGGTGCTGGGTATGGTGGGGGCCCCAAACCTTTTTGCTCCCTCCACGATTGTCCGACATTATATTTACATTATAAATAAAGCATTCTTTATGTCTCCTTAAACCCCTTGGCCATCCATGAGCCCATTGGACCCTTATTCAAAGGAAAAAAATGAGACGTGCATTTTGGTGAAAATGATGCTGATAATTATGACCGCTCTTCATGTGAGAACTTAATAAACATCAGGTGGTGATGAAAATGTGAAAACTAGGTGTGGCATCCATGCCACGTTCAAGTATCTGCCACATGTATCCCTTGCTGCATCCAACAGCCCACTTCCTTTCAAAGCACCATACTGCCCACCCCCGCCCACACACCCATCCACAGCGGCTGCAGGCTCCTGGCCAGGGACCTTGAGTGTCCTTTGATGCCCGGGGCCAGGGCGCACTGCCTGGAGCTTCCATTAACTTCTGAGATGCTTATGTTCCCCACTTGTGCTGTTCAGATACCCGAGTCATGTAACAAAAGAAGAGAACGTAATGATTTTTATGTGTGTCAAGGGCTCTTGGCCTCGCTTGTCTGTTTATGTAATTTTGGACAAAAACCACCTAGCTTTCAATTAGAATGATCTGTGCCATGAAAGAGAGCACATTTGGGAGTCCGATTCTCAAACAGTGCTGTTTTGTTCCAGGGAAGCGATTAACCCATAACTCTGCTATAACTTAAAAATGAAACTGTGCTGAAAATTCTGCATTTGCTAAAAGTTATCTTTCAAGAGTAGCAGTTTTCTTTAAACATACATCACAATTCCTTCTAGGTGGGTATCAGTAACCCCATTTTGCAGTGAGAAAACTGAAAGCTCTAAAAGCATAAAAAATTACCTAAGTTTACAAAGTCGCCAGTAGGAGAACCAAGATTTATACCCTCAGGAAGGAATGTCACAGCTGTACTCTTCTGACTACACCATGCTAATTTTCTCTACAAAGCTAATTGCCACAGGTATACTAATAAAACACTCACTTAACATTTTACTTTTATTCTATACATTCTTTATTTTACATAGAAGCTTCAGCTTACCTCACAGTCAAATAGACCATCCTAGCAAGTAAGTTGATTTCAGGAAATAAATAGGTTTATTTTAGATGTTGGTGCCCCATCAAGTAACTCTAACAATGTTTTTCTTGCATTCTCAATAAGTATGTATTGGATAAGAGAGACAGTTACCAAATCTCACGGGTTGAAGAACACGGTACGGCCTTCCACATTTGAGCTCTCATCACTTCTGTTCTCATTCTGTTGGAGAAAACCCAGTCATGAATCTCGCCTAACTGCACATGAGGGTAGGAATTGTGGATTTGATCTATGTCACCCACAGAGGAGATACATTTTGGTGAACAGTGAGCAGTCACCATCACAGTCATCTATTTAAAGTTGTGTTGATGGTTAGGAGAAGAACTAGAGCTCATTAAAAATCTATCACAAATGCTAGAAAGACAAGTCCAACTTCCAGGTCCTTATACGAGGGCTTCGAAGCATCATATCTAAAAAGCTCTAAGTGCCAGGTGATGACTGCACGTCCAACTGCTTTCATTATATCCCCAACCAGATGACGGAGTCTGGAGCTCATAGGCAAGGTCAAGACTGGACTCAGAAGCGTGAGAGTGATTGACATTTAGGTGGTATTTAAAGTCAGTAGGCTAGATGAACTCACTTAGGCAAAAACTGTAGAGACAAGAGAAAAGAGGAGGGCTCAGGACTAACCGCAGAATCATTTAAACATTTAGAAGCCTGGTAGGGGAGGAAGAGTCAGCAAAAAAAGAGCATAAAGGAGGTACCACTGAGAAAAGCAGCAAATCAGGACTGTGTGGCTGAGAAGGAGACATGGGCCACTCACACCGAGTGCTGAGGGAGGGGTCAAGTATAATCAAACGAGTGACAGCTGTGACAGGAACATCATCGTTGGCCTTTCATTGTGGAGAGGTTGGAGGGAAGCCTATGTGAAATGAGAGGGCGTTACCAGGAGTTAAGGGAGCACTTTTTATTCCTACTCATTATAACTTGCTCTGAAGAGTTTGCTTTATGGTTCATTGGTGATTCAACAACTTACTCCATCAAAACAACAATTATGTACTGGATTTCCTGAAAAATCCCTGTCATCCATGTAAGAGGCTGCCCTCATTTTAAGTTCTGGGAGCCCATGATTGGCAGCTTTTCTTTAGTCCTGTCTTACATTACCATTTATACTAACCAAAACATTCATCTTGCCAGAGAAGTAAATTGCCACTTTGAAACATGAAAAACAGGCAAAAGCACAAAAATGTGAATAATCGCCATTGCAAGTGTAGTAAGTACTGTATGTGCCAATAAGGCAATTTGCATCCTGTTATGCCGCCCTCTTTCTTGCTTTCATAATTAGCGAAACACTTTTCAGATCATTAACCCTGCCAAATACGTATTAGAAGGGGGGAAAAAAAAAAGAAAAACCTCTCGCTATTGACACTGACTTTCTCCAATCCCATCTCCAGGCTCCAAATTACAGAATTTTCCACATAAAAACGACCCTTTTATGTTTGCCTCCCAATTGTATTCCACTTCTTTTCTCACCTCTACCTATTCATAAACTCCACTAAATGCATATATTTGAAACAATAAAACAAAATTAATTTACCCTGTACTCCTGGATGGCAGAGTAAGTACACATTTATTTCTTCTTATTGTGAGAATAGAAAAATGGCATAGTGGCAACAGTACAGACTGAGTCCAAAGATGGTCAATTATTCAGATACTGTGTTACAGGCTGAGAGAGCTGAGCTCTTTGAAGAGTCTTCCTCATTTTCATTAATAAATTGAGGAGACTTTAGCGTTTCCTAAAAGACATTGGAGAGCTTGCTAGCCTTTGAGGACATGAAGACTAGATCAGAGACAGAAGGAAAACACAGCAGCAACCCCAACACTCAGCATCATGCTTTGCCTCAAACATTCGCTGATCAGTAACAGTGGCCTGTTGATCTTGAACCCAAGGAACACGGAAGCCAAGTGGCAGAAAAGAGCAGAGAGGCTCTGAAGTCAGCAGGCTCTAGGCAGCCCCCCCAGTCTGAGGGGACCCAAACAAGAGTTCAGAGCTTGTCCAGGAGGCACGTCCTTGGTGAACACCCCAGACCTTCAGGCAGGATCTCTGAAGTGGGTTGGCCAAGGAGTAGGACAAAGAAGAAATAAACCAAGGCTCTCAAACCCCAGAGCCTGCCTGTGAATCAACTCAGTTCAAGAGAGCAAACCAACATCAAGAAAGAAAAGCTTGACTTACCTAAAGGTAGAAATATAGTATATATACCGAATGCCAAAAAAATATAGACACATGATTTGTATTCATCTTCTGTTATTGGTATATATTGAGTCTCACAATTTTAATACAGTTTTTTCCTTTCCTAAAACGTGTGTACATTTTTTGGCACCTTCTGCATATGGAGAGAGAACATGTATAGTAATATGTTTGTCCATTTAATATAAATTTTTAAACACATTGGTATAAGTTTTTTAAAAACAATTTGCAAAAATGAGCACAAGAAGAAACAGAAATAAGAAGAGTCCTGTGTCATTTAATTCATAATTAAAATCTTCTCTAAAAGAACTCTAGGCCCACATGACTTCACCAGTATATTCTAAAAACATTTCAAGAGTGACACCAACTTTGCACAAAATCTTCCAGAGAAAAGAAGAAGAGGAAGCAATCTGTAATCAGTCCAGTAGGCTATCCTAAACTTAATACCAAAACCTAAAAAGGACATTTCAAGAAAGGAAAATTACAGAGCAACTGTCACATGAACATAAACAGAAAACCTTAAATAACATATCAGCGAGCAACCAGTTAGACAGATATCAATGAATAGAAAGATGCATCAGACTAATGCATTTGAAAATTTAACATGAGGAAAACAGCAATTTCCCAAAAATTTATCTACAAATGCAATGCTTGCCCAAACAAAACCTTACAAACAAAACATATTGTGTGTGTAAATTGACCCATTCTTTGTGACTGGGTAGCTGAGGCAGGAAGGAGGACATGCTCCCAAACAGCTACTGCCCTGACAGGTCTCCAGATGGTCCCCAGAAGCAATGGGGCTTTGGTTTACATTGATGGCAAAGAAATACACTTGGCCATGAATGTAATGCCTTCCTCTCTATTGCCAGCTGATCAATCACTGAGACTCCTTCTTAATGTGTCCGATGAACAAGGGGTTTGGTTGTCCCAGACAAGTTCACATGAAATTGCCACCCAGGTGCATAACTTCATTACAATAATGTTTAATATAAAAAGCCTATGTGCCATAATTCTGCCACACGTTAGCCAAATATGTCTGTATATTAAAATGAAGATTGAAAGAAGAAAGACATCAAAATGAAGCTCTCCTTTCACTAGGTAGATCACAAAAATAAAGGTGGACCTAGGGAAAGTGGCCTAGTCCTTAGCATTTGATCAAAACCCAGTGGACAAATTAAAATACATCTTCATGTAAAACTCTGTACAAGTTATGTTTTTTTAGCAAGGAATCCTACAATCATAAAAACATATAGTGCTTTGTTAACATTTGTGTAAAGGTTGTGTGTGAAATGTTGTAAAAGCAGGTAAAACATAAAATGAGAGTATCAATTAATTCTAGCACCTAATCACTGTGAAATTATAAAATGCCTTAAACCCCATCAAAATTAACTTTCAATACTTTAAGGCAAATATGAACATACCTGTTGTGTATCTACAGATTGAATAATGGTTAGCTAGAAATCAAAGAATACACCTCAGCTCACAGGGTCAGGAAGTGGTTCTGTTGGAAGGCCAGCCCCTGTGTCCTGACTCAACGCCATTTTCCTTCTTATTCAGCTGAGTTTCTCAATCAAAGAAAGAGCTACCAGATGGCTTACAGAAATAAAATAAACCTTCAGTGGGATCAGGAATGAGGGGAAAGCTTGTCTGTGGATTACTCTACAAACCAGGACAAACTATTATGTAGGTGTTAGGCTGACACAAATCTATACACGCCTCGAGTCGTACTTGAAGATGACAGTGTGTATCTAACCCTACAGCTGAAGCTCTCCACGGTCCTCTGGATCAAAGCTCTTCTAACAGGGTAGAGTCCGTCACAGTGGCTTTGAAATTAAAACACAGAGAAATCCAATAAGGTCCATGAGGTCACCCCACAAAGCCCCAAATACAATACAGTTCTCATGTTTCAGAGCTGTGTGGTTCCCTCCATGTGATGACAGTGTGGCCACACCAAAGGAGCTGTCACATTGGTCACCTTTCATCTAGAAAAAAGCCATTATTTGTTACGGTCTCCATGTGCCAGGTACCCCACTATCTTCTTGCACGCTGGAAATACTGCTCATGGCATTTCAGCAAGTGGCTTCTGCCACCATCGATGTCTCAGCCATTCTCTGCTTGTCCTCAGCCTCACAAACTCAATCTTCCCCAACCCCCAGCACCCTAACCCTTACTTGTATACTGCTCTGCTCTCTACCACTCGGAGATGGTAGCAAGGAGAGAGAGAAAGAAAGCTCCCCATATTATTTGTCACCCAATGCCCTTTGATGCTGTGAAAATGGCTTTGAATTCTGAGTCCGTTTCTGAGTCCCACGTGGGATGGCATTGACGGGAAGCTAAGGAAGTTAACTATTGTTTTAACAAAAAAGCAAAACTCTAGATTCCTTTCATGTTTTCTGAGAAGTCATTTTAAGTGAGTGAGTGGTGAGAGGCAATAGAATGACTTTTCAAAATTATGTGTAAAGCTGGAAATGGTGTTTTATTGCTAAGATCCAGAAGTGATATGTGATACAGAAAGCATGAAGTCAGATTTTCTATGGTTTAAAGGTAGAAATACTTTCTGAGTGTGTCTCAGTATCATAAAAGGGAATTGTACTTTTTATAAGATAGGGTACATTTTGAGATGTTTATTTTTTAACTATTTGGTTATTCAGTTTAGTTCTTTTCTGTTTAAAATTGCAGTTTTATGTATGGTTATGTAATGTGATTTCCATTTTAGGGAGAGGGAGGCTCCTAAGTTAGCTGGATCCTCATGGGATCCAAGCAGCCTTCATATCCATCTTAATAATAAATCATTGCAGCCCCTGTGGGTCAAAACATTGACAAAAACAGGTTAACATGTGGCCCCCAGAACGTGAATGTTGATGTTGAGAGGAGGTAGAAAGACCCCCAATCCAGGAAAGTAGAGAGACCTAAGAGAAGAAAGTCACAGAACCTTAGCATTTCTCATTTTTGACATTTTTCATTCTGATCCTATTTGCTGGGCCACACAAGGGCCAAACCAGTTCGTGAAGCAAGGCTGTTTGACAAGAAGGGGATCCAATCAAATGTGTTGGGCTGTCTCTAAACAGGTAATCTAGGTCAGCAAAAGGACTGATGGGGACATCTAGGTCAACGTGCTCTGATGTCACACAGGACTGGGGAAGGACAAATGTGGGGTGTTTCCTTGGGTGCCTGGCATTGTGGGCACCTCAAGTGGCTACAGCAATTTTCCAAACAGCCACAATAAAACCCGGTGTTCCCTTTGCCATCAGGGTGCCTATGTCAGTACCTAAGCCGGTGGTAGGCCTCCAACATGGCGACACTCAGAATCTGTGACCATGTGACTTTACATGGAAAAGGGAAGTTTGCAGATATGATGAAGTTAAAGACCTGCAGCTGGGAGACTGTCCTCGTTATCCACGTGGACCAAGGCTAAATGCATTAGTCCTTAAAAATGGAGGACTACCTGTGGCCAGTCAGAGAGAGATATGGCGTTTCTGGCTTTGAAGACATGGCAAGGGGCCACACACCAAGGAATGTGGGTGGCTTCTGAGGGCTGGAAGGCAGGAAAGAGGATTCTCCCCAGGAGCCCCCAGAAAGGAACCAACACCTCGAGGGTGGCCCCTGGACTCCTTAGCTCCAGAACTGTGTGAGGTTGCGTTTGTGTTGTTTTAAGCCACAGAGTGTGTGCTAATTTGTTACGGTAGCAATAGAAATTAGCACAAGACCTAAGGTCACTCTCACAGGGATCAACTCTTCTAGAAATCGGCACACAGTGAATTTCCAAGTGGTCGACAAGGTGGCACGGGCAGCTCTCAGAGCCGGAAAGGACCCACCCAATGACAACACTCCGGAGCACATTCTAGGGCATTGCTGACCGTCAGGACTGGTCACTGCACACAGCATTCTGGGAAGTGCAGGGTGGGCTCTGGGCACCATGAGGGCCTGTGGCTGAAGCACGTGGGAAAGGCATCGCATCTGACTCCTGTGACAGCCGTAACGAGTCAACCCGGGTGCGTGGTTTAAACAACAGAAACATATTCTTACAGCTCTGGACCCTGGGAGTCGGAGATCGGGGTGTAGGCAGGGCCTCCCTCCTTCTGCAGCTCTAGGGAGAGTCCATTCCTGGGCTCTTCCAGCTGCTGGTCGCTGGTGGTGGTCCTGGGCTTGTGGCTGCATCACTGCTCTGTGTGTCTATCTCAGGACGTCCTCTGCCTCTTCGCTGAGGGCACCTGTGATAATCCCATGGGCAATCCAGTTAAACACCTCATCTCAACGTCCACAACGTAATCACATCTTTTGCCCTATAAGATACTGTCCACAGCTTCTGGGGATCGGGGTGTGGATGCATGTTTTGGGGACCACCTTTCAACTCACTACAGGTGAGAAAGGCAATTAGGGGACATCTGAGACTACACAACTGGTGACTTCACCACTGGGCCTTGGCCTGGCTCTGGGCCTCGTCCACCGCGATAGAGGAGACGGGGTGAGAGGGAGAAGAAATTGCATAGACAGGGTTGGCTGCAGTGGCAGGTAGGATTGGGAAAATTTGTGTTGAACTTTCCTAGAGACTTAGTCATGGTTCTATTTGTAGAAAACTGTTCTTAAGGAGTCATTTGTGCCAAAGCCCACATCTCAGTCACCCCTTCACAGTGTCCTGGCCCATTGCTCAGAGAGGACACACATCTGTCCCAGGTCTGAGCAGGTGCTGCCTCACGAAACATTCAGTGCACGAGCTGCCCAAGGGACACTCCGAGCACGGGCTGCAGAAGGGGCCGGCATTCAGGTGCTCTCTCCACATCAAGGCAGAGGGGGGAGGACAGGCAGTAGGGCTCACTGCCTGACTGCCCTACTGGGAAGTGCTCCGGATGTCGGACGAAAGAGAGAAGGAAGAGCAAGCATGACTCGTGTCACCGCTTGGTGCCCGCTCTCCCAATGATCCTTGCAACTGTGTAAGGTGTGTGCTGTCATCGTCCCCACTGTACAGCAGGGAAACTGAGGCTGGGCGGCTGTCTGAGGTCACAGATGGAAAGTGGCCTTGTGTCTCCAGAGCTCTCAATCCCAGCCATCATCCCACAGACTCCGGCTACTGGGGAGATGTCATGGTGACTGTGCAATGGCAAAAATACATGGCTCCCAGGGGGACGGCCTGACACTGTGTTAGCTCTCAGAATTCCTTAAAATTCTGATAGTGATGTTTGTAGGATAGTTTTTATTTTTTATTATTACTTTTACTTTTGTTAGAGTTGTTATTAACAGGGTCAGCTGTTTATTATGCCATCAGATTATTCATTAAAGCATTTACATATATCAGATTTACCTCTAACTTCCTTGGGGTATTGTTACTAGTTGTCAATGCAAGTCACGTTCTAATTTATCATCTCCAAAGATTCCTGTAGGTCCTGCTTCTGACACCACCACTGCTCGGACCAGTTGTATCATCTTTCTCCTTTTCCCCTCCGCGTCCCCGCAAGCTTCAGAACAGAACATGCACAGTTCTCACTACAAACAAGACCCACTCCCAAGCCTGTTTCATGTAAAATGCTCCCAATTCAGGGCCCTGCCCAGGAGCCTTAGCTCTCACACAGGGCTACAAAGCTGTGTATTCACTGTAGGTGCACATTTCCCATCAGTGGCATCGTCCAGTATCTAGCTGTGCTTTAAAATAGATGGACAGGTGGCTGTGGAACAGAGGTGATGGGTGGGTTGCTGAAAGAAGTTGGCGAGGAGATGAATTAGATACACAACAAGGTTTTAGCCACAGGCTGCCTTGTGGGGAGCCTCCAGAGCTGTTGCTGCACAGAACGTAACCAGAAGGAAGCATCCAAAAAGGCACTTGGACCCCATCTGTGACTTTTCATCGATGTCTGCCCACTCCACACATAATGACTAGTTTTATGCTGACTTCTAGGACGCAGTGGAAGGCAGCGAGAAAATTGATTGAGGCATGTGAAAACCAGCATCACATTTCAATCATAAATTTTCTTAATGACTTAATAGAGAAACGCTAAGAAAAAAGGTAATCACATCATACAGAGGCCTAATTTAGGTGGAAGCTCACCTGCCACACCACCTTTTGAAATAAAACCCCATCGTAAGTAACCACAAGGATAGGCATTTGCTAAGACATCATGTTGTGTCTACGTAAATAACTTCAAATCTTTTGAAACCCAATTGATTTGTTTAATTGGTTCTATCTTGGCTCCTGAGAATCTCTGCTCGGGGGTTTTTCAATCCTTGGCTATTTTTCTTCCTATCGTCATCATATTAACCTCTCTCGTTCGTTGTGTACTCGCGAGGGTTTTTAATGACTGTCGGTAGCTACTCCCATGCCAAATGGCATCTAGCAGGATCAGCCAACCAGATGAAATCAACAGTGACCAGAGAAGTGATAAAGATGGGGATTACAGGGCCCGCCAGCCCTGTAACAGTGACTGTATGAATCTTTGTCCTGATTACATCCATATTTGTAACCAAGAATAACGCTGTACTGGTTGGCCATACTCAGCCTGCTGAGAGAATGACCAAAAGGGGCAAGTGTTAAAAATAAAAAACAGATCAGCTTTGTAAATTTCCTGAGCAGAGAAAAACAGTTTTATCATACAAACAAAGCTTGATTTAGCATATTTTGCAAGACTAGCTTCACCTGGATCATGTCTTGCTTATACCGCTGAAAATCGTAAGATAAACTTGAACTGTTTACCAAGACAGGTATAAGGTAACCACTGATAATTCTAATATTTAGCCATTCACTCTGAGGAACAAACAGTCACTGCTTTCTCGCTTTGCAAGCTGCTTTATACCGGCATAGCCCTGAGACTCGTTCCATGTTTTATTTGAGTGGTCCCAGTTTGCAAACTGTCTTTTTGGTGTGTGCACAATAAACTTATACTGATTACTAGTTTAGGGATTCATTTGGTTTTACTTCTGTTATTTCTCAACTTTTGATAGTCTGAACCCAGGGCAAGATGATTCTAAAGATTTTGATGGCCTCTCACTCTATACTATTGACTGCAATTTCCTGAAGGTGAGAGACTGTTGCATTTAAATTTTAATTGCAAGTACCTAGCCCAGTTCTTAGCACAGAGGCTGGCATAAGGCAGGTTGTTAATTTGGTTATTTAGCACCTATGCACAGATGCTCACTAAATATCTGGGGAATAAGTGAAGCCAGCAATCCAGGATTCCCATTCTCTGTTGATGGCCCAGTACCTATAAACATAGACTGGTGAACACTAGATGAGAGTTGAATTTAATTGAAATTGGATCTTAAAAGATGGATTAGGAGCTAGAACTATTGAAGAAAAATGAAAATCTACTGATGGTTTTTAGTCTCCTTGCAGTAAGGAAATTGCAGGGGGATTAAAATGCTGAAAAGCTGCCATAGACGTGCATGTCAATTTGAGGCTCTTAATGGCTAATGAAACCCCAGCCTCTCCCCATGAGGACATCACTTTAGAGAAGAAATGAGGGATTAAAAAACAAGACTGTGCATTGCACCGAGGTTGTCATGACCCACTGGCAAACCACAGCTTCTCTGATTTGTTTAAACTAACTGTGCTGAGAATGTATTTGTTTCCCCTTTGAGATTTCCTCTCCACTCTGAGACCCCCAGGCTAACCTCTATAAATTTCATAAAATGAGTTCCCTTGTCCTTTAACTTGGAGTTGGGTCTGTCAGTGGAAGGAGGTGGCAGGATATCCACAGGTGGGGCAGTACTCATCATTCCAGCTCACCTGCCGGTTACCTCCAGGAGCCGAGCTGCCCCCTAGACTTCCTCTTGAATCTACCGTACTCATGCTTCTACCAGCAGCTCTTTCCTTTGTCCATCAGACCTAGAGGAGGTGACAGCTCCCAGGAATGTTGAGCACTCGCATGCAAACCTTAAGCCCTCAGTTTTCCTTAAGTATGCCCCACCTTGTAAATAGCTCTGTATCAAACTCTTTTTCATGGTTTTAAGAGTTCCATCTGTTTCCTATAGACTCTCACTAACGGTGTGACTGATAAGACCCCAAGATCTCGATGGCTTAATCCAAGAGCAGTTGATCGTCATGCATGTGAAGTTCAGTCAGGTAGGTCTGTGAGCTGGCACTTAGGCTCTGTCCATCGTGGGGCTCTGCCCTCCTCAGGGCAACAAGGGATGGAGACTTATGGGTCAATCTTAGAAATGACACCTATCACTTTCTGGCATTCTATTGGCAGGACTTGGTCACGTGGCCACATCTAAAAGCAGAGGAAGCTGGAAACATAGTCTCATTAGTTTCCTGGAGAACAGGAGACAGGCTTGGGGAAAACTAGGTCATCTCTGGCACCCTGTTTAAACCTATAGACACACTTAATCAGTGCAGAAAATGTATTTTTGCTCCAATGTACAATATGTCTTTCCATGATGATATTTGTATCCACAGAGTAAGTCTTGGGGTGTGGTATGGAGTGGGCACCACCTCCTGGGCACCCTGGATAGAGGCACAGATCTACACCAAGCCAGCAGCAAAGACACTGTGATTCTTAAAACACTGCACAACTTGCCTTGTTGAGACCAGAGGAGAGCAGGTATAGGAGAGAAATTGATCTGCCAGAAGAGCACATCTGTGCTGGGGTACAGTTGAGGGATCACAGGATAATTGTGGAGGTGTAGATTTTTCTACAGAGAAGTGGGGCAACATTTCACTGCAGAAGTGACTTTCTTGGATTTTTTTCTTTTTTAAAACATTTTAATCCTCCAAAAGTGGCAATACAAATTCCATAATCTGAAAGTGCAGTGGATGTTGAGCCAAGCGAACTAATAAGAAGGAACACAGAGAACCAGAAAGAAGTACACTTTTGGGGCAAAATTTACAGAGTGTCTTCAGAGGTTAGGTATTTAGTGGTCTTCTATTAAATAAGTTTTCATTAAATTTCAGAGGTGGAAAGTCCCTGTAGTTTTTCCCTTGAGAATTCTGTGACCCTGGAAGTTTAGATGATTTGCCCAGAGCCTCTGACAGCTTATGAGGAAGCAGGAGAGAAGCAGGGTGGCCAGCTTTCCCCCAGGCCTGGCAAATTGTAGCCAAGTGGTCAACCTATCGTCCAAGACTTCACCTCCCTGAGCTGCTCCAGCTGACCTCTCACTCATGCCATAGACATCTCATAGACCCAGAGCTCCTTCCAAAGTGAAGGGCAGTCACTGTCCACATGGACAGCAGAGTGCAAAAATTAACCTCCCTCAGGAATGTTCTCAAAAAATGGCTGCTGGAAACAGATGTCAATGTCCTAGATCACTCCCCTTGGTGCGATAACTCCCAGGTGTGTGTTTTACATTTTTTCCTAGAATATCTCCATAGGACTACACTCTCATTACTTACAGGCTAGCTGGTCTGATGGTGCCCAATTCACTGACCATGTCCCTTTTCCTTTCTCATTCCCTCTGTCAGTGTTTCTGCTCTTCCCAGTAAACTCTTCTTCCTAAATCCTTGACTCATACCTTGAACTCAAAATAAGTCAGCCCACGAACATTTTCTAGACTACTTTATCCAGAATAGCTATTACTGGCAATATTCATTTAAGTGATGATTATATATTTATTTTTACCCTATAACTCTTTTTGAATATCGTACTTGTCCCCAAGTCTGTTCACTCCTTCAAACCAACTCCTCCCTCTTCAGTAATTTCTGTGATGGGCACTGAATAAATATTTGTGAAGGTGAGGAGGAACTGCGTTGGAAAGACTCAATGTCATTACAGGCACAAGAATAGGCAGAGACATTTGGGCTATTTTTCACTGAGATGGTAATGAGGAAAGAAAATAAAAAGAAAAATAAAGGGTTGATTTACTGAAAGGGGAAATAGGCAGGAACCTATATTAACAAAGTCTAGTAGAGAGAACCAGATCCACAGGATTAAAGTAAGGGCTGGAAGGAGACACAGGAGGGAGCCCTGTTCTGTGGCAGTTGGGTAAACACATGGAATTTGGAGATTTTTATTTTTGTGTTGTTCAGATGACAAAGGCCATGGCTCCAAGGGAAGAAGCAACTCCGGGGTGAGGGGCAGCATGCAGGACTCTTCTCCCCACCGTAAGTCACCAGAGACCCTCGGGACAGGGATCTTGAACCACAGAAGCCCGTGATCCACCGACTTGGTGAAGCTGGGGTCACCCCTTTGGTGAACGGAAACTACAGAAAGAGAGTAGGTGAAAAGCCCAGATCCTTTCAGATACCTGCAGGTTGAAACAAAATCTTGTTTGTCATGTGATATCAGGAGATACCTAGAAGGTTATGATATTAACCTATTAACTGGTCAACTGTTTTCTCCCCAACTCGCAACTTCTACCAGCTTCCGGTGACTTTTGAAACACTTTCTTGTTTCTAATATTTCCACACTTCAATAAACATGGCAAAAGACAGAAGGAATTATTTTCAATAGGCCTAGTTTTGATTTTGAATTTTTAAAACAAGGTTTAACAGTGTCTAGCACCGCCTCTAGAATTTAATAAAATACCAGATCTTTGCTATTAGACAGCTTACTAACTGACCCTCTGTCACCCATGCTAAAATCTTGTTTAATGCAATCAACTAAAGTTATTGGATTCCAACATGGAAACTGTTGTTTAATCCTCTACTCTCAGTTGCCTCTCTCCCACCTGCATATCATATACGTCCCTTCATTGATTTCCTATTAAATGGCCTTGCCACTAAACCTAGCTCCTCCCCCTGTCAAATTCACTTCTTCGAAGATTCAAAGACAAATCAAATCTACCCTGCTGGAGTCGCTGCAATTAAACTAAGCTCTACCCCCAGTTACTCTAAGCGTCTTCTCGCGTGCTTATTAGATGTTTGTATATTTTCTTTGAAGAAATGTCTATTCAAGTTCTTTGCCCATATTTGAATCAGGCAAAACACAGAGCAGTTAAAAGTACAAGGATAGAAAGAGTTAAACAAAGTTTAACCAAACCAAAGAAAATATTAAGCAAAAAAAAAAAAAAAAAAAAAAAAAAAAAAAAAAGTGTGTTAAGCCAAAGTAGAATTTAGGACAAAATTATCACCAAAGATAAAAATGTCAACATAATGACAATAGGCAACTTTCTCAAAATATACATATAAAATCAATACATATGTCTCTATCTCAGGGCTTTAGGACCTATAAAGAAAAAAACTGACAGAATTACAAGTGGAAAATAAAAATGTGTTATTGTGGGAGATTATCAATACAATCTCAGGAATGAGACATAAATATATGAAATATTATATAGAATACAGAATAGCTTAATGTTATTTATATAATAGCTTAATGTAATTATAAAACATTCATTTAAAAAACATATACAGAACACTTCACTTTAAAACACTGACAAGTACTGGAACATTTATTAATATTAATTATGCTATCTAGACCATAAAACATCATAATGAATTTCACAGACTATTTCTTCTGACCACAGTGCAAGTAATTATAATTTATTTTTAAAACTAATGCATGTCATGAAATTTCAAACCAAACTTATGTAGAACCCATGACTCAAAGAAGAAAGTATAAAATGAGATTACCTGGAAATAATGATTAAAAATACCACTTGTTAAAAGAAAAACTATAAAGATGCTTAAAATTATACTAATATTAGCAAAAAAGATTGATAAAAACTACGTATTCTTGAACTCAAGATGTCATTTAAAAAGAAGCAAATGAATAACATGACCAAAATACAAGAAATGTTATAAGATACAAAAAGAAATTATAAAACAAATAAATGTATTTTTAAGACAAAAACTCAAGATAGTTTTTGAAAACATCTAATAAAAAAGGAAAACACTGAACAAAACTGATAAAGTAATAAGTTTTTTACAAACAAATTAATTAGGTTTTTAAAAATAAAAAATTACAAGGTACAAGGTGAAAAACAAATTTGAAAAAAATTAAGTAGATTATGTATATTAAAAGTAACTCAAGATGAAGCAGGACAACTTATGTAGAAGCATAACTGTCAACACATTTAATCAGTATTGAAAATTTTACCAAAAAATAAAGCAAAACTGAACAAAAAGCTCCCCAGGCACAGGCAGTTGAAGTTGAAAATTCTACCAATAATTCAAGGGACAGCTATTCCAACATTGTGGAAATTGTGTCAAGGATTAGAATACAAAGCTGATCTCCAATCTAGTAATGAGGTTGTTCAATGTGGGGACAGGGACATAATAAGAAAGAACTAATCTCACTGTGGACCATAGAAATGACAATATTAAGTAGGTGAACAAATTCAAGCCAGTGATACGTCCAAAAATAATGCATGATGAACATAGTGTCTTGATACCAAGAATACAAAGATGATAAATATTATAAAACCTACTATTGTGATTCAAAATCTAGATTGAAAACAATCAATGTAAGACATACAGTAATTGTATTTCATTAAATTCAATCATATTCAATGTAAAGCTTTTCTAAAAACTTGAAACATCAGAAGTTGTCCTCATTATAATGAGATATTTATTTAAAAGAGACAATGAATCCCATATTTAATTGCGAAATGATAGAGAATGTTTTTAATGTCAGGAACAAGAGCAGAATGCCAACTCTCACTAGTTCCTTTCCATTTTTCTTCTGGATGTCCAAGACAACACTATGAAGCAGAAATAAAGAAAGAAGTAAATGTTAAGGACTAGAACAGTCAATATGTTTGTATACATAGAAAACCCTAGAGAACATAGAGCTAACTTACTGGATCTAATAAAAAAAAAAATTCAGAAAGTTGCTAGATGTAAAATCAATGTATGGAAATGGATTGCATTCTAGTAACCAACAGCAAAAGGTTAGAAAATTTAATTATAAAAATATCACTTACAAAACAACAAATATATTGTTGAGGATTAAATCTAATAAATATATGCAATAACTTTATGGGTTAAACCATAAAACATTATTAAAATACATAA
The DNA here is from genome assembly GCF_004115265.2 of Rhinolophus ferrumequinum. NCBI lineage: Eukaryota > Metazoa > Chordata > Mammalia > Chiroptera > Rhinolophidae > Rhinolophus > Rhinolophus ferrumequinum. The sequence goes on from NC_046290.1 coordinate 3,731,089, forward strand.
AATAATATCTAACTAAATGAAGACAGACACCATATTATGACAAGATATCAAGTTTTTAATAAAATAAAAGCAACCGAGTGTGATGTTAACACTGGGATGGAAAAACATGAATAAAGCATGATAGAGAACCTAAAAACAGACCCGCATGTATTTATGCAGAAAATCAGTATGTGACAAAGGCAGCTTTGCAAGGCTGTAGGGAACGCTGGCATATTTAGTACAGTATGAGGACAACTAATTTTTTATTAAAAAAAGAAATTATATAAAAAGATAAATACTGCATTATACATTATACAAAAACTACTGATAAGTGGGACTAAAATCTAAAGATGAGAAATAAGACTTTAAAAATTTACTAAAAGATTTATGCCTATGCCCACATAAAGGTAACTGGTGTGGGATGTGCCCACCTGCCATAAACAACTAGAAATAAGAACTAGACAAAAGATATGAAATAATGTGTGTGTGTGTGTGTGTGTGTGTGAGAGAGAGAGAGAGAGAGAGAGAGAGAGAGAGAAAGAGAGAGAGAGAGAGAGAGTGTGTTTACTATGGGAGAACAGACGACATAGAACTCTGATCTCTAACAGAAGGAAATGAACAAGGGAGCCCTATCGTACTTCCTGCCTGCACTCAATTTCTAAACTTCAGTTCAGGGAGGGGAGACCCCAGGGGAGCACTGTAGTCTTACTGAACTGAATAGACTAGTGTCGCGCTTGGAGGGGGCAGAGGCGGCTGGAGTTTACACGACCAAATATCAGAGTGAAGGGAGAAAGTGCCCCCTTCAGTCTTTGGCTGAATTCTCATCTGTTCGTGAAAGAGCTGAAACTCCATGATCCTGGGAAAATAACTGCCGGATTCAGAACAATTACCAGGTAAACTAAAAAAATCCCCACAAGGCAGTGAGGATCATTTGAGTTCCTACGAGCAAGTATGGACACCTTGTTGAACACACAGGGCATTTGGCAAAGATCTCAGAAAATCAGGAAGGATCTAGAAGTCACCAAAATGAAGTGAGGATAAAATAGCCCTAGAATAAAGGCTACTCTAGATATAAATAGATATAGATACAGAATAGATATAGACATAGATGATAGATAGATAGATGATAGATAGATATTAAACCAAGCTGCAAAAGATTCAATCTGATCTACAAGTTGCATAAGTGGCTACTTACCTGCCTGCCGACATTCAACACACTTTCAGGCAATAAAATAATATTCAGAATCAGAACTTAGAATCATAAATATACAATGTCTGGAGAATTACTAGAAAAGAAGCAAGAAACTGTGTTCCACCCATTGCCAGGAGAAAAACAACCCAGTACAAACAAACCCAGAAACAAGAAAGATTATAAATTAGCACACAAAGACTTTAAACCAGTATTTAACCATGCTCAGAAAATATGAATATAATGAGAAGAAAAATTGAAGATATAAAGAAATACCTGATGTAACTTGTAGAGATGAAAACATGTTCTATATATATATATATATATATATATATATATATATATATATATATATATATGTATGTATCTATGAAAAGTCACATGTATTCAAAAACATCCTCCACTTCAGGTGTTGGAAAATTTCACTAGATGGTATTAACAAAAAATTAAATATCGTAAAAATGAATTTGAATATACCAATAGCAAGTATCCAAAATGAAGCATAAGAGAAAAAGTAAGTCTAGAATAAAACCGAACTCACTAAACTCACTAAACTCACTAAAATTTATTTATAACCTCCAAATCAATACTTGCAGCACTTTCATGGTCTACTGAGACGGCATTCTGCCGTCTTGTTTTAGCTCTCCTACTGTTTTAGCTCTCCTACTGTCAACGAGGGTTCTTTTTGTGATCTATTTTGCATCATGTTTTTGCATTTTGTTGGTGATTCTGCCATTTAAAATGACCCCCAAACAGAATGTAGATGTGCTGTCTGTCTTCCTCAACTCAAAAAGGCTATGAGGTGCCTGACAGAGTTATTATGTGAGTTAGGTAAGCTTTGTTTAGGCCTAAGTTATAGTACTGTTGGCCATGAGTTCAGTGTTAATGAATCAACATTATATGTCAAACAAGTCATCTTTAACAGAAACACAAACAGATCATGTATTGATTGACTGATGAAACTGTCACAGGAACAAGATTCTCTATTTGCCCTCGCAGCACTGTTCAGTAGTCACTAGTTCAGTATTTATGGCCACTTCATTGAACATAACTACAGTGAATAATGAGAATTGATTGTATGTCTTATAATAATACAATTGCTACATTTATAAAGCAGAAATATTATATGATGAAAACTATCTTAAAAAGATATGCCTCTTAATTCCTTCTTAGAATTCCTTCTTAGAGGAATTTCTTGTATTGGACTAACTCTCCAGCCAATGATAATTATAAACTTTGTGTAAACTATGATAAACAATTTTTGAAGCCATTGGAAAGTGACTAAAAGTTGGCAAAATTAGAGATTTGACACTTGAAAGAAGAAAACCACACTCAGTGAGATCTACATTCCCATATTTCTTTTCCAATGGGAAAAGTAGAACAAACTTCACTAGATGGACATTGAAAATAAATGAGCGTATACCAAGATAACATGGAAATGTCTGGAGAAGATTGGCCACAGACTGGTCCATGGAAAGACATTTATAATAAGATGCAGATCACAATAAGTAATCTTTGAAATACTGCTGAGCCTAAGTACATTTGATGTAGAAAAGTGAAATTCACACCATGACATAAATAATTCTATTTCTATAGTTGCATTTTTTAAATTGTACCTGATCCCCTGAAGAGTTCTAGAAGAGTCAGTACATAAGTGGGGACAAGACAAGAGATCGGCAATGAGGAGTAGTCACTAGAGCTAGTAAAACCAGCAGTCATTAAAACTCAGGAGGAAGTTTGCATGTGGTATTTTGCTTTTTCGTTTTTTAACAGTCTTACTAAACGCGATATCCTGTTGGTGACACCGAGGATCTTCATTTCAGCAAGGCATTTTTGAACTCAGTGGATTAGAAGAAAAACGGATAAAGCAGGAATGAATGTCAATCCATATGCACACGGAGAGCATGATTTGGGACTCTGGGCTATCCCCTGGAGGACCAAAAGCAATTCTGTCACATCCTCATTATTGCTGAAAAGTGGATTCAGTGTCACCCCAAAGTGCGCATGGGGGTTCCATAGCACACAAGGGAAGATGTTTTAAATGTGTGTTGTCCCTGCTTCAGACGGGTAAATGATAATCAGTATGCAATGTGTATATTTCTTGCTCACTTATTTTTGTTTTGAAAATTACAATCCTGAAATTGAATTTCCCCAGGAAATCTAACTAGTGTATCTCCACATCTATAATATGAGGCTCAAGGTTTGCTTCTTTGCAATTTTTATTTTAAAAAATAATTATGAGAAGTTGGATTTATAAAATTGGGAGGTAAGTGTGATTTACACATCCATGATCTCCTATCTCTGATTAAAAGACAGCCAAAGGGTTAATATTATGTCCGTTTCATACAACAGTATTGATGACCATGGGTGACCTTCCACATGGAAGAATTTCTAAATATGAGAATAAAGGCTGAGGTAAGTTTCCAGGAATATTCACACCAAGTGTACGAGGTCTAATGCAGTTCACAGGAGAAGCGCCTTGCCCTACAAAATGGCAGAAATGATACTACGTGACTTCCGAATAGGTCCTAAAATATCATGCCTTTCTGCCTTTTCCTCCTGGAACACTCCCTTTTGGAAACGTGTAGAAATGGTCCCCCAGCCCAGGACATTTGCTGTAAGGGGCAACATTGACTGTGTTGTCTTCACTTTCCAGAAATAGCTGCTGGGTCCTGTCATCTGAGGAATGCAGATGCAACTGTGCTGTGCACAGGTGGACTTCTCTCCAGCTGCCACTGCTCCCGGGCTAACCATGTGATGAGTTTTTCCAGGGTCTCCCTTGTGTGCCAAGGACTTGGGTAAAAGGGGAGCTATGATCCGCCCAACTCTAGAAGTTTTCTTCAGAGGCTCGGTCCCTGTCAGCCAAGAGCTGGAGTACTTCAAACAAGAGGTGCCAAAAAGTTAGAGCATAGCAAATACTGTAAAGAGTACTTTGAATCATCATAAAGATAATGCACATATGTTTTAGAAAATTTGTGAGTTACAGAAAGAAACTTGTGATTATAGTAAAAATGATCTAACATTTTTAAGTATTTGCTACAATCTGGAGACTAAGTGCTTTATATACAGTATTTCTCTTCAAGCCTCATGAAATAGGAAATATTAGCAACATTATATAAATGAGGAAACTGAGGATTAGAGACTTAATAATTGTTTATACAATCAAAATATTATTGCACAGCTAATAAGTGGGATTCCATTTCAGTCCAAGTAAGAAAGAATAAAGCTTTACTGTTATAACCATCCACTATTAAATTTTCTCTTCTTTCAATCTTTCTGTCTTTGTGTAGATTTATATTTTAAAAGTAAATTGAGACTATACTACATATTTGAATTGGTCAGCATGTGTTACTACAAATATTGTGAGTATATCTCCATATCATAGACTAATCTCATAAAATATTGGTTTAATAGCTCTATGGAATTCTTTTGAGTGGAATGTTATAAAATTTATTAGTTATTTATTGCTGTGTCACAAATTATTCCAAAAATTTGGAAGCTTAAAACAAAAACATTTATTATCTCCCACAGTTTCCGAAGATTGGGAATCGGGCTGCAGCTTAGCTGAGTGGTGCTGGTTCATAGTTTCCACATGGGAGACAGAGCACTGAATTTGTATTGCAGTCAAGATGCTGGGTGGTATTGTGGTCATCTGAAGGCTCGGTTGAGGCTGGAGGATCCCCTTGTAAGATAGCTCCCTCACAGATTGTTGTTGGCAGGAGGCCTCAACTCCCCACCATGTGGACCTCTCCTCATTATATAGCAGGTGGTCTTACAATTATATATGCATTGTAAGAGATACAAGAGGAAGCGAGGAGTAAGTCTCAGTGACGTGCATGGCATAGTTTCCAGAGTCACCCACATCGCTCCCTGCCTATTATGTTGAGTATAAGTGACTCTTTAGGTCCATTCCACACTCAAGGGGAAGGGAATTGGATTCCATCTCTTGTAAGTAAGAGCTTCAGAGAGGCTCTAGGAATACTTTCAAACCACGACCTGAAATAACTTTCTATATTTGCATTTACATGTTTTCTAATCGATTTTGAATTGTTTCCATTATTAACAATGTTACAAATATCTTTACATATGAATCTGAGTGTTTGGGTCATAATTTCCTTAGGATAATGTCCAAGTGGGATGATTGGGATAAAGGACATAAACATTTTTGAGGTCTTGGGTACATATTGCCCTGTGGAAAGAGGATACCTCTCGAACCGCTATGGCAGATTGTATTTTCCAAAGATTAACAAAAGACACCGTACGCCACATGTCGTTCTTACAATCTGATGTTGACAATATTCCCATTGAGTGATAGGGTCTTAGTCCGAGCTCCCACCCCTTGCCTCACACAATAAAATATGGAAGAAATGACACTATGTGACTTCCGAATAGGTCATAAAATGTCATGCATGTCTGCATTTTACTCCTGGAACACTTTCTTTTGGAACATCTGTCTTGCTGTGAGGAAGCCAAGCGTCCTTAAGGAATGTTCTGGACGTTAGCCCCAGCTAAGGTCCTGGCCACCAGCCAACATCAACCACCAGGCAGCAGAGAGGAAGTGAATGAGCCTTCTGATCATTTTAGCCCACGGACAAAAGGCACTCCAGCTTTCAAGATGCAGTTGACATTGCATTTTGCATAGAGTAGAAATGAACTGCCTCACTGAACCAGGTCCTGATTGGAGATAGATACACGAGCAAACTAAATAGCTGGTGATTCCACTCCAGTGTACATACCACCCACCCCAGCCTAAAAAAAAAGAAATCAGTATCAACAAGATTTCTATATGAAAGTGTATGGTTACCCAAAACTGGAAAAAAATCTGTATATCCATTTACAGAAAAATAAATAATTGTGTTATACCCATAAAATGGAGAATCATTAATAAAACAAGAGTGAACTACTTATGTATGCAATGATGCTGATAAATCTCACAAAAGAGTACATACTGCACGATTTCACTTGTATGACATGCAAATACAGTTAAAACAAAAATGTGATAAAAATAAGATTATGGTTGTTGGAGCCAGTTGGGAGGGGGAGGCCTACTGGAAAGGAGTACAATAGAATTTTCTGGGAGGATGAAAATATTGTGTATTTTGTCTTGAGTATGGTTATACGGCTGTATACAATTGCCAAAATTTGGAAAACTGTATTATCTTGTGTATTAATTACATCTTACTTTTTCAAAACACTACCTGTGTAACTGCACTCATTTTCTAAAATATTTTTCCTCCTCAGTCCAACCACACACATTTAATAGCATCATGCAGGGACACTTTCTATTAAACTATAAGAAGATTGAAAGGGAGAAACCATATTTATTGAAGGTCATTTTCCACGACAGAGATTTCATTAATTCAAGTCAGGGGCAGAAAATGCCAGCAAGTAAAGCTATGGGTTGGTGAAAAATGGGCTCTGAAGATAGGAATTCAAGCATTACAAATTCTAGGAGATGAAGATGAAATTGGCCAGTCCTGCTACTAATGTTCCCATATGAATTTATTAAGAGGAAATTAGTGCAGGCATTGGACTTATTACATAGCCAGCACAGTTTCTCACAACTTGTAGAAAATACTTTGGTAGAAGAGGGGTTATATTAACACAATATTTGCATTCAAAGCCTTGAAATAAAGTTATAACTGATAGAGAAAAATAATATCTTAGTTGTGTTGTGGTGCTTTTGTGGGGAGTTTATATTCAATCCTGAGCCAAGGGGAGAATCCTGAATGAAAACAAATCCAATAGTCAGTCATCTTGATCTTTGAAAATTAGGGGTAGTAAAGCAAATGTTTTGTATAGAGGTGAGTTGTCTCTTTGCCTAGTAGAGTGGAGACATGTTTTTGGGTCCTGTTCCATGGAGAAGCTGACCAAATGCCTTCTCTATCTCCCTTATGTCCAGTCAGATTTAGAAACAGAACACAAAGTCTCTATATCTCAGAATAGGAACAAGGATATAATCCGATTGGACAACTGAAGAGGTACCAGTGGTTCCTGTGAATCCTTTTATTGCATTTCTGATGATTTTATCAGTGATGTGTTATTACATTCAACAAATCTGATTGGAGCATCCATAAAAGAAAGAGGTCTCAGTCTGGGCTTATCCACAGAAATGCTTTCAAAGTCAGATGTGGGCCCGTAGGGGGGTAAATAAGATAAGCCATTGGACCATGAGAAGGAAATTTAAGAGCTTCTCTTTGTATTACATTGTAATTAGAAAGGAAGTAGCCATCCCTAATGTTTAATAGCGGATCTCTAATTGAGCCCTTCATCTGTCTGCACGTCACTGCTGATGGATAGGTCTCCTGAGAAGAGCCACAGCCAAATGTCATTGGCAATGGTACCCCACTCACCCGCTGGTTTTATTGCCATGCTCTGCAGCTTAAATGGGCCAAAATGAGTAGATTTAAAGGTTGTATTACCTAATTTTACTTAGCAATATTTTACAAAGTAGAAAACTGGCTTCAAAAATACAGACACACAGATACCAGTTCTATCTCGGCAGTCACTAGTCCAGACAGCAGAGTTCCAGTCTCCCCTTAGCAGAATCAATGGGCAGACAGTTGGATTCAAGGACCCCTCCCAGACACACCTCCATAAAGACTCAGATGCTCCACTTTCACTTCTGGCCAATGTGAAATCAACCACGGGGACTGACTATACCTTTTCCCATGAACCAAACAAACAAAAATGGACACAACTTAGGAAATGATGGTGTTTAAGACACTAGAAGTCAGGCAATGAAGGATATGATCTTGGTAGGTGGGAAACGGGTGAGGTGAGCCTTACACTCGCCAAGACCCAGAGGGCCTCCCTCAAATATTCAGCTATGAACTGATCAATTCCTGGGTCTGAGGACACTACCAAGGCCAGGAGAGAACCACCCAACAGGATTAGTGAGCAGGTGCTCACACAGGCCCGGGTGGTGCCTGTTCCCATCAGCCACCACCTGGAAAGCCTCCTCACCGACAGGACACTGGACAGGGTGTTTTCAGCTGGGTCGTGAGCAGGGTCTTGCCCCCACAGAGCGGAATAACTATCCCTGAACTGAGCTTTGTTTCAGTCCTGCCTGAAAAACCCAAAGGATCAAACTATTTGCAAGCAGCTTAACTGTGCCTCAGAACAAAGCTCAAGAACATTTGTAGCAATGCAAAAATATCCAGGAACCAACAAGGTAGAATTCAAAATGCCGGTCATCCAGTATATGATTACCAGGCATGCAATGAATCAGGAAATACCACCTATTGAAAAGTGGGAGGAAAAGAGAAATCCACTATCATACTTGAATATTGCAGTATCTCTCTCAATAATTTATAGATAACGTTGACAGAAAATTAGCAAAGATTAAAGGATTTAAACACTTTCAACCAACTTGACCTCATTGACATTTATAGAAAAACCCACCCAACAAACAGTTTTCTTTTAAATGCCTACAAAATTTTTACCAGGCTAGAGCATATTCAATGCCATAGAACAAATCTCAATAAATTTAAAGGAATCAAATTCCTACAAAGTATGTCCTCTGACCACACTGAATTAAATTAGAAATCAGAAACAGATAGATCTGTGGAAAATCCCTGGATATTTGGAAAGTGAATGATACCCAACCTTCGAACAAAAAATCAAAAGGAAAATGAAAGAACATTTTGAACTGGATTATAATGAAAACACTATATAATAAAATCTGTGGAATGCTGCTAAAGCAGTGCTTATGGGAAGTCCTATTCAGCTCTATATATCAATAGCGAGAAAAGAATCCTCAAATAAAGGACTTAAGTTTCCATCTTGAGAAACTAGAAAAACAAGATTAAATGAAACTCAAAGTAAGTATGAGAAAAGAAATAATAAGATCAGAGCAAAAATCAAGAAAACATAAAACTAAAAAAAAGAGAGAATATCAATGAAATCAATAGATAATTCTTTGAGAATATCAGCAAAATTGATAAGCTTGTAGTCAGACTATTAAAGAATGACAGAAGATACATTTTAGCAATATTGGGAATAAAAGAGGTAGCATCCCTACTAGTTCTATGGATAGTAAAAGGATAACAAGAGAATACAATGATTGACTTTACGCCAATAAATTCTAAAAATTGGATGAAATGGACAAATCCCTTGAAAAATACAAACTATCAAAGCTCACTCAAAAAGAAATAACATGAATAGTTCTATATCCATTAAATTTTTAAATCTGAGTTATAAACTTTCATACAAACACACACACACACACTCACACACACACAAATTCTAGGTCTAAATGATTTCACTGGTGAATTCCACGAAGAATGTAAGGAAGAAATAGTACCAATTCCACATATACTCTTCCAGAAATTGAAATGAGAGGATAGTTCCCAACTCATTTTATGAGGTCAGCATTACCCTTACACCAAAGCCAGGTAAAGGCTTTACAAGAAAACAACAGACCAATATCCCTAGTGAAAATTCTAAACAGAATTTTCACAAATAGAATCCAATATATTGAAATGCTCGTGACTAAGTTGGTTTATCCCAAGAATGCAAGTTTGGATTGACATTCAAATATCAGTTAATAGAATTCGCCCTATTAACAAACTAAGAAAGAATAGTCTTATGATTATCTAATTACACACAGCAAAACATTTGACAAAATCCTGCAAACTTCCTGATAAAAACTCTCTCAACACATTAGAAATCAAAGCAAACTTCCTCAGACTGATAAAGATAACTTATGAAAAATAATACCTAAATCATACGTAAAGGTAAAAGACTAACTGCTTCTTCCCAAAGATAAGGAACAAGACAATGACATTTGCTCTCAAAGCTTCCATTCAGCCTTATACTGGAGGTTTTAGCCAGTACAATCAAGTAAGTAAAGGGGAAATAAAGAAGACATCCATATTGGGAAAAGAGAAGTAAAACCATTTTTATTCACAGGTGACGTGATCATCTATGTAGGACAGCTAATAGAATCTATTAAAAAAACTTACTGGGACCAATAAGTAGTTTAACAAGTTTGCAGAGTACTAATCAATATACTAAAATCAACTGTGTTTCTACATATTTGCAACAAAGAATTGGAAGTTTAGATTAAAGCACTTGAAACCTATGTAATTTCACTAACCATTGTGACCGCAATAAATGTAATTTAAAAATATAGATTTAGATTAAAGCAATAATACGTTGGCAATAACATCAAAAATTAAATAATTTAGGATTAATCTGTCCAAAGATAGGAAAGACTGCTGCACTGAAAATGACAACACACTGCTGAGAGAAGTACAAAAAGAAATAAATAAATAAAGAGGGTCATATATATCATATATGAGGGTCAGAAAACTCAATACTGTTACAATGTTAATTTACACGAAATTGAATCAAAGCAATGGCAATCAAAGTTCCAGCTGCCTTGGTTTTTTTGATAGAAATTGACAAATTGATTCTAAAACTTATGTGAAAATGCAAAGGACTAGGAATAGAGAAAATAACTTTTAAAAAGAACAGCTGAGGATTAATATTACCTGATTTCATGCCTTATAAATTATAAAGCTACGGTAACAAGGAGAATATAGTATTGGTGTAAATATCGACAAATAGAACAGTAAATATAGACAAATAGAACAATTTGACAATGGTGCAAAGGCAATTCAATGGATAAATACTTATCTTTTTAACAAATAGTGCTGGAACATTTATTTGGATATTAATATGTAAAAAAGTAAATTCCAACTCTACCTTGCACCACAGGTAGATACGAACTCAAAATGGACCATAGACCTAAGTGTAAAAACTAAAACTGAAAAACTTCTGGAAGGAAATGTAGAAGTAAATTTTTGCAACCTTGAGTTAGGCAAGGATTTCTTTAATACAACATTGCCTCTGTGGAGGAAACTATTGCTAAATTGGACTTCATCAAAATTAAAAATGTCTGCCCTTGGAATCACTGTTAAGAGAATAAAGGGAAGCCACAGATTGGGAGAAAATATTTTCAAATCATATATCTGAAAAAGTACTTGCATCCAGGGTTTATGAAGAACACTCAAAACTAACGATAAGTGTCTTAGTATGTTCAAGCTGCTATAGCAAAATACTGTAGACTGGGTGGGTTGTACACAACAGAAATTTGCTTCTCACTGTCCGGAGGCTGGGAGTCCAAGATCATGCCCCCAACCGACATGCGTGGGTGAGGACCCTCTTCCAGGTTACAGACTTGTCCCTGTGTCCTTACATGGCAGGAGGTGTGAGGGAGCTCTGGGGTGCTTCTTCTGTCAGGGCACTAATCCCATTCATGAGGGCTCTACCCTCATGTTTTAAGTCTCCCGAAGGTTCCACCTACTAACGCATCCCATTTAGAGTTAGGATTTTAACATATACATTTTGAGGAGACACAAACATTCAGATCATAACAATAAGCATATAAATAAGCCAATTAAAAAGTTAGCAAAAGATCTGAAGATCCATTTGATCATATACTTCACTGAAGGAGACGCACTGATGGCAAGTCAGCACCTGCAGAAACGCTAACACCACCATTCATCAGATAATTAAAAGCACAATGAGATAACACTATCAAAATGCCTACACTTTTAAAAGCTGACTGCAACAAGTGTTTGAGAGTGTGTGATGGAACTGGAATGTCAAAACCACTGTGAAAACACTTTGGAAGTTTCTTAAATACTTCAACTTGCAATGGTCATAGGATTCAGCCACTGCACCCCCGGACAGTTCATCCAAAGAAATAAAAGCGTAAGTGAACAGCAAAACATGAGCAGAGCTGCTGCTTACTCTCAGGGTAAGATTTTTTTTGTCAAGTAAATTGTTCTGCTAAAATATTATGCGTGTGCTATTTTCTCTGTGTGTGAACCTATCTGCACGGCTCCCCCTCTAAGACTGTATACAAATATCACCTTCTCATTGAAACTTTCCCAGGAACAACCAAAAGATCACCCACTTAAACTTTACACATCTTTTAATTATCTACAATTTGCAAAACAGATGTGGTTCCCTACTCTTACAGAACTTACCTTGTACTGAGAGAAGACAGATGAGAATTAAATAAATATTTGTCGAATTAAAAAGCAACCTAATCACTTATGCAACTGCAAATTTGGCCAACCAAATCAGTTTAATTTATTGAGAAGTCTATTTTTAAGAAGGAATTATATCTACTGTTGTTAGTTAATGACCTTGTCAGAGTCTATAAATTGCCTTGAGGTATTGACTCATGATGATATGCTGGATTGTAAATCATAAATACTTACATATACATATGCAGAGCATGTGCTCCAAAACATTTGACAGCTAGTGATGCATGATCACAGACATTTGTAGGCCATTGGTCTACGTTGAAGTCAAGTGTGAGACTAGGGGAGTAGGTGATGGGCCACCCCCTCATTTCAAGGTGGTAGAGAACCCACCTCCTAAATGATGGTTCAGAACCTGGCTTAAAGGATGACTGAGCTGATTTATTTAACATGTTTGTTTCTGTCAAAATATTTTGTTTAGCATTCTTCCTATGAGATGGGTAAGGAAGAGGAAGAAGGAAGAGCAATATTGATTTTTTAAAAGTATCGCTTAGGGTCTCTAGTGGTTGTATCTCTCTCTGTAGGCTTTGCTTTCCCAGCCACGGCTGAACATCAGCAGCAAAAATAGCCATGAACATGGAGTCTGGCTGAGTGCCCTGATAGGGGATTTTTTTTTTTTTTAATTTCATACATCATTTACAGTCTGCTGCAGTGACTACACAATGCAGCACAAAAGCTCGAGAGACAGGAAGATGGAAGAGCAGCAAGCCTACGCATGGGCTTGCTCACGCTTCGGACTGCAAAGAATCCTGTACTTCCTGCCCGTGCGTTTTCTACTAATAAACGGCAAAATACACTGAAATCAAGAAGTAATTTTTTATTCCTGGGTTCGTTGCTTTTGATATCTCAATAAGTTATCTGACTGTGGGAGTAAGTTTAAATCTTTGTGTTTATATTAAGACAATAAAAATAATTTTCTTTTGAAGTCAGTGACTTGACAGACACATGCCCAAGGGAGCCCTGTTTCCACAATTCAGAGAAAATTAGTTTTGCTAAAAATACACACACACACACACACACACACACACACACAGGCAGATTGACAGTAGACTAAGGGCAATCACAATTCTTTTTGAATTGTAGTTTAGAGGAAAATTGAGGTCATGGTCAGATTCAGCAATGCCCTTTTTTCGTTTTCTAAATCAATGGTTCCTCATCCTTTTGGGCTCACAGACCCCTTTGAGAATCTGAAAATGTACGGAAAGTCTCCCAGGGATGGGGATAGCATGGGGAACATAAAATATTTTCATACGATTTGCAGGGACATATGGCCCCTCAGGAAGAAATCCTCGCTCCAGCTCTGAGATTCAGTGTGCACTAGCAGAGCCTATTATTTATAATTCAGTAGCAGAGACTGGAGCGGAAAGCGACCTTCATCCTTGAAACAAAAAGAATGGCTGCCGCATTCACCTGGAAACTCCCCGAGGTCAATGGCCTGGTCTTTGATTTCAGTTGTGCTTCCACCTGGCCCGCAGCTATGACATCTCCATCCATAGCCAGTCTCAGCAAATGAGAGCACTGAGCAGTAGTGTTAAGAACCTCCTGGGGTCTCTTTTATGTAGGACAGTTCTAACCTGGCTCCCAGTGGGAGGAAGTCACCGTGGTGACCACCGTCCACAGCTACCTACCCGCCTCTCTGTTACCCTGGTCACAAGCTCACCATTCTCGTCCCTGTTCTGAGGAGGATGGCCTGCCTCTGGGGCACAGTGCCAGGCAGAAAGTCTTCACCACTCAAAAGGTTCTCGGCCGCCTTCACTCTCCCCGCAAAGTCTCAAAAGGAGAGTTTAGCTGGGCTTTAGGACAGGACGGCCCATCGCTGAGACATCACGTCCAGCCCACCTCCCTCTAAGGAGGCAATGTGGGAGAACAGATGCATACGTGTGTCATGCTTCCGTGTTCATCGCCCTCCCTGGGGACACACAAGCTATCGGCCAGATGCAGGCTCAAGAACGTAAAGGTATTAAAAAGTGCTAACACCGACCTGGAACTTTCTAGCCATCGTGAGGATCCTAAAGCCCCGTGGATCTGTATCTGCCCCTGTAAACCTCCACAGGCCGCTTCCGGGGACAAGGCCACACATCGTGTGGGTACAGGAAACACCCCCGGCTCCTGGGAGCTGTAAAGTCAGCTCTACTTCTTAGCACTTACCTTCACCGGTCACGTTTTAGGGCACATAAAGAGAGTATAGGCACCATCTATTGCTTCACGTGGTCCCAGCTGTGGCATACAGGCCCCCGGATCTTGGTCTTCCACTTCTTGGACGCTGATGTTCATTCGCAATGCTGACTCAGCTTCTGGTCGTTCTCCGTGACGTCTCTCTAATGCCCCCGCAAGAATTAATCACCTTCTCCTGGGTGTCCCCAGCATCCTTTCGTCGTGCTTTTCCATCTCCATCTAACTTTTAACATTATCTTTTCAAGAGGATGCACAGAGTTTTGGCCTGAGAGAGCAGAGCCTAAGACACGGTATTACTACTTAATAAAAAATGCAATGTAGGGAGCAGGAGTGAGGCAACACGAAGATGTGATTTCAAACAAACCCCTATTTTTATTTAGTACAGCCATTGACTAGAATGTGTGGGTCCATCTTTGCAGAGGCTGAATCAACGACTGCTTCTCGAAGTCTTTCTGCGGAAGGAAAGAGGAAGAATCAGCGTTCAGCTCCCTCCCTCATTGGTGAAAATTTTCTCCTCCATTACCCACCCCTGTGCCTCCGGACCGGCTGTCAGTGTGTCTGGGGAAACGCTGAGGCTGGAGGCCAACAAGATATGGGGCCCTCCCAAGAAGCATGGGGCTGTTAGCTTATGTCCACAGAAGCTGGCTGGAGACCACACAGACAGAGCAGCATGGTGGTGACGGCTGGGGCTGGAGCAGTTGGTCAGAGAACCCTGAACAGATCCCCGGATGATCTAGTGTGGCACCTAACAGGTGTCCAATAGTCATTGGTGCACAAGTTCCACTCTCACATCACCTGAGTAGGTATGCTATAAGTGTGCTTTATATATAGAAAATTCCAGAATCTTCAGGTTGGAAGGGAGCTTAGAGCAAATCTACAACCTGCCTGGGAGTCTGCTCTGCAGCAGGGCTTTGGGCCCTGGCCCCTCCATTCTCTCTGCCTCTCGCAGAGGCATTCTGGGGCCGCAGGACACCTGGAGGCACCAGGGCATTCTGCCCCTGCTGGGGTCACTGTTGCACTTGTTGCTCTCTGTCATATGGGGCCACGGGGCCAGTCCTACAGGAAACTGAGTGTGCACACAGCACCTTGTGCTGGGGGAAGGAGGGAACGTTCAGAAAAGCTTCCCAGGTCATTCTTGTTTCCATATGGGGGTTTTAGAAGTAAGGATGGATTAATAGGGCATTTAGCACAGTGCCTGACATAGAATTATTTCTCATTATTTACCATAATTATTATTTTAGCACATCTGCAGTGTTTATCCCATACTGGCTACCCAGAGAATTCAGTCACTTAATTTCCATTTTTCAGATGAAAAGAGTCTATGTGATTTTCAGGTTCTGAGAGTTTATGTGATTTTCCCAAGCTCCCAGCTAAATTGTAACCCTCCTGAGCATTTCAAAATGGTGACTGACACTTGGTATGCTCAGTAAATAGCTGCAGGCCTACTGAGTTAGTCATTGAGCCAATCAGCCAGTAAATGGCAAAAGAGGAGGGTAAAACGTGACCTTCTGGATCCAACTCGAGGCCCGTCCAACACACCACATTGCAATCCTCCCTTCACTCCTGCCTTGATTCTTCCTGTGACTTCAGAAGAGCCCTTGAAGCCCATCTCAGTCATGCTCTAGACCTCCAGGCGTAGAGAAATGAGGATGGAGAATGCTTCACAAACTAAAACGTGATGTGTTCGTGCAGAAAACCCCCCTGACATTCTGTGGCATACCAGGGAGAAATGCTAGCGAAGAGCCACGCTCACTGCGCTCACACGTTGCTTCAAAACCCAGATTCTTTCTTCTGGTTTCTGCTGTTTGGGTGCTCAGGGCTCCTTCCCTTTCTTTCTAAGCAGCTAAGGAAAGCACCAGCTGTTCTCCCCTGAAGCCCATTTAGTTGTGGAGAATTTCTCCTTTTTTATAGCATTAGCTTCTCCGTGGTCCCATTGACAGCTGTCTTCTGCTTTTTATGTCTCTTGCACGCACCCTTAGCTTTTACACTTTTCTTGGGTCTTAACCTTGAGCATCTGAGTCACAGCTAGTTAGTCTTCAAACACTAGTCAGTGTCTCCTGACACTCAGTTCTCTTTTTACCTCATGAGATGCTGCTGGCTCGTTCCTTTCTGTGAAAGTCATGACTCGGTGAGCTGCCTTCACCTTCAAAAGCCCTCCAAACCATGTATCTATCTTAAAACGGAAAATGGGAAAAAGCAAGATGATCCTTTCAAGCTGTAGGAAGATTCCTCAGGAATCCACCTGCATGTCAAGAAACTTTTCCTATGAAGCTGAAATCAGGATTAAGTACCACGGAGGGAAACTTGCTTGTAGAGCTGTGTGCTTGCCTTCTGATTAAGTCTTAAGAGCAACACTTGTCACAGGCGAGCTTGCCTACATCAGTTGGAAATCACACATGGCTTTCCTGCTTCTCTGATTCTAGCTATCCTCTATTAGCATTTTTTCAAATGATATTCCTGAATTCTATCACTATGTCAAATCTAAATCTCCAAATACATTGAGGTACAGAGTAAAGCAGGCGTTTGCCTCTAGATTATGTAAAAAAAAAAAAAAATTAAAAAATTAAAAAAAAAATTAAAGAGCACTTGTATCCTGTAACCAACCAATTGGAACAAGATACCCTGCCTAAAGCAAGAAAGCAGAGGAATTTCAGAATAACAGTGAAAAAATATATGACCGTGACAGATGGCTTAAGTTGAGACCAGTAAGTACCACAAGTTAGACATTTGACAAATGATCCCTCAGGTAGAATATACACCTGTGTGTAGCTGTGAGTGTGTGCACTGACCACATGCATAGTCAACTGTAGTCGGTGGGATCTCATTAGAGAAATTAATGGAGAGTTTGAACAATTGAATGTTTTTAAAGAAATGTAAATTACATCGGTTGGTACTTGAACAAAGAGCTTTGCTTTGTTCTTTTAAGTAGCATATATCAATTGTTGACAAGCAGTTGGGTAATTTGAATATGGTTTAAGGGAATCTGAAAGAAATTTTGTTTGATTTAGGCTTGCAAATTTATATGCATAATTATTTTGCCACGAGGGTCCTTCCTGGCAGCGCCCAGATTAATCCTGTTGAATAATAAAGTTATAAATGAGTTTACAATGGCCACAACACTACTGCATTCGTGAGGAAGTAAAACTATCACCATATGAATGAATTTTCTTGTTCTCAATATAAGTAAAGAGTGTGTGTGTGCATGTGCACAATTGTGTCAGAGCCCAAACCTGTCTGTGGCACCATAGAAATTCAATGTAAATACAAAAGTGACGAAGAGAAAGCGGCAGCTCCCTACCTATGCAGGCTCTCTGCCCACTCCTATATTCATAATCTCCCTCCTACTGTATATAATTTTCTAACTTTCTAGTTCATGTCAAAATGTTCCTTTTTAGTAAATGCTAATTAGCGTCTACAATTATTCTTTATAGAAACAGAAGTGTTTAGTAATCTTTTGAAACTGGGTGCTGAATACATTTTTTTTTCATCCAAGCCTCAAAAAGCAAGGTTAGTGTGACCTATAGTTGTTCCGTGAAGGTATTTGTGCTTCAGAAACAGTGAGTTCCACGTCGTGACAGGAGTTGCTAAGGGAACAACGTGTGGTGTAAGGCGCTCAGGTTAGCATAAGGGTCAGGGGATAGCTTGTATGCTAGAAATGAACCCCTCCACTTCATGGGTCTTCAAAGGAGCTGTGGAGGATGAGAACTGGTGAGAAAGCAGATGGGTCCTGGCTTGGCTTTCTCGAGTCCTTCTCCACTTCACTCAAGCTGCTCCTCTCTGTAGGAGGGGTGGGGGTGTAACACTGGATATCAGCAGCCAGAAACTTGATTTTGGAGGTTTTTCATTTTACTGAATAGATACTCCCAAAAAACTTTGTATAAACCACCTGGATGTGTGAATTTGGTGCAATGTATGAGGAGGGCTTCTTTTAAAAGCAACTTTGCAAGTAATTTTTTAATACTGAGAGTAATCCAAGCATATTAATGTGTTTAAAGTTTAGATTTTCAGACAATGGGTTTTCTTTCAAGCAAGTTTGTGATGTTTTGTTCTTCATTGGGTCCCCTGTAGAGTCCTCCATGCTTGCACCAGACATGGCTACCTGGCAGGGGGCACCACACCTGGTTTCTATCAGGCATCCATGGCTTGAGCATCGTGTGGCTGTCACATCATCTGCAGACCCAATATTTGTGGTCTTGAGGAAATAAAATTGTCAGCTACAGATTACCATCTACTTGGGTGTATGTCATGAGTTAAAGGGCTCCCAAAGCTTTGTTTAAACCCTCCGACAATCTGTGAGCAGTTGTTACTATACCCATTTTATAGCTGACAAAAATTCAATTCACAAAGTATAAGCAATCTGCGTAAAGTGCCACAGCTAATTAGTGGAACACACCTGTATGGCTGGCATCAAGTGAGAAGAGCAGGTGGGAGATGACATCAGAGAGGTGGCCGTGGACTCCCCCTGCAGGGCATTGTGGGCGGTGCAGGAATCTGGATTTTATTCTGTGATTATTTTCACCCTTAAAACATAACTGTATTGAATTGTGTTGGTATTTTATTCAGTCAATACTTGCTTAGATTAACCAACATCTTTACCCAGTATCCTTGCTCAGAGTCGTGCCTAGCACGCAGTTCCCTCATTCTGAATTCAATTTCCTCAATGCTGATTTCCGTCAATTACCAAAGCCACTCGGTGAGAGTCTATTAGTGATCACATCTCTGTGTCGCGACTTTTCTGGTTCTGACTCTGTTAGTTCTTTGCCTTTGGCACTTGGAAGAAGAATACTGTGTTGTTGCTGATGGAGACCCTGATGTCAGTTAATTCGTCATTTCTTTATGAGCAATCTCTCTTTTTCTCTCTGTTTGTCTGGAAGATTTTTCTCCTGGTACTGAGGTTAAGAAATTGCAAAGTGATAGGTTTGTGTGTGTTTAATGCATTTATTCTGCTTGGGATTTGGTTTGGTTCCCTAATCTAATTTCTCTTCAGGTCTGAAAAATTCTTAGCCACAACTTTGTGGAAAAAAGACTCTGACCCAAAATTCTCCTCGCCGTGTGTTAAACCTTCTTCTCCCATGAAGATCATTTGAGTTCTTTTCATAAATATCCATTTCTCCCTCTTTCTGTGTCGAATTCTGGGTGATTTCCATAGATATGCACCTTCCGGTTAATTCCTGTCTCGTCAAATGTGTCAAACACGCTGCGTATATGTTGTTTGTTTTTTTTGATGAGCATACTTTTTATTTCTAGAAGTGTTCTTTAATTCTTTTCAAATCCTCTTTTTTTCTCATAGTGGCCTGCCTTTGTGTCATGAACTCTCTACTTTCTAAAAATCTCATCAATAATTGTCACTTATTTATATTTTATAATCTCTTTCTGAGGATAATGTCCTTGGGGGTTGTGCATTTTATCTGCCTGTTCTGTCTCATGGAGAATTGATTCCATGTGTATTTTCTATTATTTTCTTTGTGAGTTCAATTTTAGTTCAGATTTTCTTCCAATTTTTATTCAAGTAGTTTTTAACATGTAAATCCTATTTACACTTTTCCAGATTACCCTTAATGGGGATTCTATAAAAGCATTTGATCAATGTCTAGATGTCACCTCCCCTTTCCCTCTGACAAAGCAGGGCTCGCTCTTCCTGTATTCAGATTTCCTCTCCACTTCCCATCATCTCTCCCACTGTAATATTTATTGTGTGAATTTATATCGAGACATTGTTTAGAATCAGCCACAAATTTTCCTGGGTGGAATTGTTTTGCATCTCGCTTCCTGACGCCACACATCATCTCTTTTATTGTGCTCATTTCGCATCTTGCTACAGTAAACTTTGAGTAATGCTCCCAGAGAGGGTGTGTGGTTTGGAAAGCTTCTGTAGGTTTGCCTGACACTCAAGAGTATTTAACTCTTATACTTGAATGTTACTGGAGCAGGATGTAGTGTTTTGAGGTAACATTGCGTAAATCCCGAGGCAGCCTACAGTTCATTACATCTCTGTTCTGCTTTGTATAACCTCCCCATTCCCTCGTTCACTCCATTTCCATTTCAGTTATTTGGTAATTGTCATCGTGCCGGGTATGTGGCTGTATCATGGGACCTCCTTGCATGTAAAGTCCTTCTCGTAGCGTCTTTGATTGTGGTGAATGTTTTTATCTCCCCGGCAGCTCTAGCCCCTGAAGTTCTTGGACATCTTACCTGACTTGATCCTGTCTTCTGACTCTTGTCCTAGTGGGCTTTCTTTTTGGTGTGTAGGAGTGTGGCTTCATCTAGAGTGGGCATTATATCTGGTAATCCTTGGCCAACTGGGCTGGAGGTGAGTCCTTGAAACGTGGTTTTTGTGTTCCCCGTTTGGTTGCCACAGTGGTATTCTGGTTGTGTACTACTTTTATGCCAATTCATCTCCTTTCCAATTCGGTAGTATAAATGTTAACCAGTAGGCAGGCCCACATTCCATGTTCTTTGGAAGCTCTCTTAGTCCTCTCAGGACCTAGGTCAAGGCCAGCAAG
This sequence comes from Rhinolophus ferrumequinum, assembly GCF_004115265.2. Classification (NCBI taxonomy): domain Eukaryota; kingdom Metazoa; phylum Chordata; class Mammalia; order Chiroptera; family Rhinolophidae; genus Rhinolophus; species Rhinolophus ferrumequinum. The sequence goes on from NC_046290.1 coordinate 3,751,995, forward strand.
CTTGCTTGTTTGCTTTCTGACCTGACCAGCAGATCCTCTTTCCTCACCTCGTCACTGAGCGCGTGGTTCTGTGAGGGTCGTAATGTTATGCCAGAGACCGAGAGTGGAGCCAAGGCTTTCATCACACAGATTTGCCTCTCCCTCCTGCAGCCGGGTCCCCGTCTCCTACCCCTGCCAGAAAGCTACAGCAGTGGCTGCTCCTTGCACCTTTCTTTATAAGACCCTTGCAAATTTGGGCATTGTTGGAATTTTCTCTGGCTTTCCTGATATCTATATATTCCAAAGCATATCTTCTATAATATACCCAGCATTTCTATCTGTTTCTTCACTGATCAGCAGGACAGTATAGCATAGCAGCCAAAAGCATGGACTCTGACAACTTCTCACCATGATGTATAAGTTTTGAAGGTTTTATAGCTTCTCTGTGTTTTAGTTACATGATTTGTAAACTGGGGATAATAACCTTGCCTTCCTCATAGGTTGTGTAAAAAGTAAGTTAACACCTGGAAGTCATTTAGAGCTGTTTTCAGTCAACCAGACAGCTGGCGTTATAACTATCGGATGTTCAGGTTATTTAGAAGGTCAGGTTGCCAGAATGCATGTTCCCTTCGATGTAACTTTAGTATAATAAGTACTTTTTCAAGTGTGCTTTAAATAATCATCTTTTTTAAAAAGTTTCATTTTACATCGGTTCTTTGCGTACATAAGTTGTCTTATAATGTCCAATTTCTGAGTTAGGTATTATATCTCCATCTAGCAAATCAGGAAACTGGAAATGCAATTCACTCTGAGCTCGGTGCTGATCAAGAACTCAAGTCCCAGGGTGCCGAATCCTAAAGGCTTTGCTTTTAGCATTTATTTTGAAAACATGTGTTCTTATCTCTAGCTTTAGTGACTATTCCTGCAAAAACCTCATTGTTTTTGTACCATAAGACACTAGACATGCCTCCCCCAGTACTCTCTTTTCCATGTACTTGAATAGCTGTGTACAAAAAAGGGAAAGCAGTTATGTTATAATAGTACCGAAATGACAAATCTAAGCTGCTAACGGGATGCAAAACATCACACACAACAGGCTGAAACAGGCACTGGTTTCAGGTGTGGTTGGCAGGGAGAGAACTCCAACCAGAAGTGGAGCTTATCTCACACTATCTATTACTACACTCTGCCCTACAGGCAGTCCTCGCCTTAGCAGTTAATTCAATGGAAAACTGACATATTTCCAATAGGCATCAGAAAAACCCAATCTACCCCCCACGTGGCTCTACACTCTGATTCCGCATACCTTACAGAGGACTGTGAGATGTGGGGAGGTAGCACGATATTTCATCCCCAGCACCACTCTGAGATGCTTTTGTTCCGAATTTAAATTAAATTGACAGCCACTGGAAGTGGAACTTACGAGTTTCCCCACGAAACGCTGTTAGAAAAGGAGAATGAATTCCTAGGCTGGAGCACAAGCGTTTCGGAGACTCTGGAAGAACGAGGTACAGAGCATCATTTCACCCCACTCGGCTACGACGTGTACAATTGTTCTGTTTTTTGAAAAGGTGGTCAAAATTCTTCACAAATGTCTCAAAATGAACTTTTCCGTCTGTTTGACAGAATTGGTTGTATTAACATTTGTTTAGTTCTGTTTCTTTGTTTTATGAGCAAAATTAAAATATTTGCCTTTGAATTCTCTTCTGTGAAGGAAGACAATTTGCTGCAGTTTTGTTTGTGGGAACGTAAATGTTCATTAAGAATTAACCACAGGATTGAAAACTATCATGCCATCTGAAGTTTTCCTGTTATCATTCCCCCAAAATTTGCTAGGCTTGGGTATTTTTGCTGTCGTCCTCAGGTACTGAAAAGCTTCAGCCAAATTGGATGGGTTCCCTCCCAAAGCTAAGAATCCAGGTTTCGGTGGAGTGCTGAGGTTTGTAAAGATGTCCCTCTGTCAGCACAGTAGGGGTCCAGCCAAGGGACAGATGGGAGGCAGCGTGTGGCCACTGGTGGGCTGGGCGACAGTTGTGAGGCTGGAGACCATGTGCGGGCGGATGAATCCATTTGTGAGTTTTGAGTTTTGTCCTCAGCACTGGACTTAGAGAAAACCTCATCTTTATGAATGGCCCATTCAAGAAGGCAGCCAACCTGGCCCTCTCTTCACACATCATGATTTACCCCGTTGCAGGCCCATCAATATCCCTCACTCAGTGCTTTTCCAGAGGCACGGATCCAGCTGGCTCCAGGCTCCAGGGACTTCGAACCTCTGCCTCCTCGCTGCACGAATCATGCTAGCTCATTCTATTTTTCATACAACGGTTATTTTTCCATCCCTTATACCATGTACTTGCAAATGCATGCTCATTCTTTAGACTACATCCCTTTCGTGGCTCCCCTTCCATGTTGTACCACTTTAGGGATGCGTCTTCACAAGGAAAGTGAAAGAAGTCACCATTGGTAAGGGAGGACCAAGGAAGAGGCTTTTGCATATTTGTGGGGTAGTCTGGTTGACAAGAAGACAGCCATTAATCACAGGACTGCTGATTTCTTCCATGGCAGTGAACTGACGAGGGGCAGCGCCAAGAAGGAGGGAAAAACAAGAGCCTTCATACCCGCACGCCTGGCACCGTGGTTCTCTTTAGGAAAAATCCAGAAAGAAAAGGGAGCAGAGTGCACACAACCGTGTGGCCCTGATTTGGGGAGCCAGAGGTATCTGCGCTCCCTTTCTGCTTGTTCACATGTGCTGTCTGGACACATTAAGCTCTAATCTCGTTTCCAGTGCTCTGCTCTATTGCAAGCTGTGGTCCTCGCTGAGAAGCTGTCTGTCACTGTCGTTGTCCTGAGCAGAGATGGAACGAACCACATGGAAAGTGACATGAAACACTGGGCTCTGCCACAACAACATTGCTTCGTGGAAAATTCTAGAAGCTGGTGTATGAGGATCTGAATGGGGGTGAAGGACAGTTAAATAGAGGAGATACATAGAGGACATTTGTGTCCTCTTTGTTCTCCTCCTCATTTTCTCCCTTGACTTTGCTGCTTCATAGCACAAGCAGGTTGCTGGGGGGTGGGGAGTGGGAGGCAGGGAGCACAGGTGGTCCGCCCTGGCTTCTGACACTTCCAGGCTCGCCTCCTCTGTCCCACGCTGGCTCCTTTCTGATTTCCTGCCACCTCACATCAAGTGAATTTCAGTTGCTTCAAATGGAAGTGCAGAATTTAAATATGCAACAAACACCATGCTGATTGATCTACAGCGCTCAGCATAGGTGACATAAGCTGCCTGTAGTACCACCAGGCTACCCACCAGCCACCCGAGGTCCCGGGACTCACCCTGGAAGGAGGAGTTGGATACTTTTTTGCCCTGCACCCATCACCCCAGCACCTTGAAATCAAAGCATGGAAAGGGTGCTGCCATTTGATTAGAACTTGTACAAATCTGTAACCTACCTTTTTGTCCTTTACTTAAAAATGTAACACAGCAGCGCATTGCAGCTGACCTGCAAAGGTTGGAAAACACATCATATCTATGCATCCTTCTGTATCCTAAAGGCATAATGGCTTTGACGTACCAGTGTTCTGATAGTCTGCCACGGTACCCAGAACTGACTTTGGAAGGAAGAAAGAGAAAACATGGACATAAAAAGATAATACATCTTACATCCTCATAAGGTCCTTCTAAAGCATACCAGCAGTGGGTGAGCAGGGGTGTGACGCCAGAGCCCTGTGGTGCCCTGACTTCATCTGAGGAGCTCCAGCTCAGCCCTGCTCCTTGACCTGACATGGTGTCCTCTTCGGAATGTGCTGTGCCTGACACTCCGCCCTCAGATTTCCCTTTATCAAATACAAGCCATAGCTCTTCAAAACAAAATTATATCTCCATCTAGTGTTTACCCAGCGCTTTCATTTCTAAGAACCCCAGGCACTTCCACAGTCCTGGTTTCCAAGTAAGGAATTTCCAGACACACACAGGAGCAGCATCACTGAGCCTCAAGGGAAAGAGGAGAGAAGGACCGAAGGCTCTATACCAGTTGTCACCTGTGCTTCTAGGTCCTGCTGTTTGTGCCTCACACCTCCCAGGACTCCCATGCAGAGCAGTATCTCAGCTCCTGGGTCTCACGCCTTTCCCCACCAGAATCCCCAGGTCCCGGGTGGTGGGCAAGACAGAGAGATGGCGCCTTCCGCCTCCGTTTTACTCCCAGGCTCCTGCACAGACAAGAACCTCCCCCAGGTCCTGTGTGGGGGAAGAAGGAGGAAGGGCTCCCTTGTAGAGAGATCAACAGGGGCATCCCTGGAAGCCCTGCCACCTGCCCTGCAGGGCGCCCTTCCTCAAGGAGGCTTCGCTAGAAATGATGGACAGATGGCTTCCTTGCAAACACTTACCTTGGAGACCATGCCAAACACCAGACAAATCACTCCTGTTATAATTTTACCTATACAAATTAAATCTGAAACTAGTAATTCCCAGATGGTTGTTCAAAAGAAACATGAATAAACAAACCCAAAAAAACTAACCTATAATGGAAAACAACCATAAGTACTAATACTGAGAACCTGGAGCCCGTGCGGTCCAGTCCCTGGAAACAGAATTTATTGGGCATGAACACTGTCACCCCTCTACTCTGTCATCTCTCCTTGCCATCCTCCTAAATGATTCTGTTCCCCAGGGACGGGACCTGAGAGCTGGAGGTTTGCATGAATCACCGCAGCTCCACCCACCCAGAGTCGGCTTCCAACAGGACGGACAGCAGTCGTCTAGCAGCCGCAATATGGCACCATAAACAGAAACCCTCCTTGGTGTCTCATCAAGTGCAAACCAGGCTTGACAATTGCTCTTCTTTCCATCAAAGAACACGTATGTGCCTCTCACACTCTCATAATCACACCTCTTTATTCACACTCTATTTGTTATGCTTCACACCATCACAGCAGCTGAAATTTGGGCTTAGGGATGAAAGGAACATGCACATCCTGAAGCTGAAAAGAAAAAGTATAAAGATGAGCTGAGAAGACTGCCTTTGCAGCCAGCTTACTCCATTGCACAACATCAACTAAATTTCCAAAGAAAACTTGGATGCCAATATATTTAAATGTAGGACAAGTACAAGGCGTACATTCATTAGGAAGGAATTAGACGTGATTTACTATGTGAGAAAAATGTAAGGATATAATCTCTCTGGGCTACCTGTATTTTCAATTTGCATATTTTATCAAAAACAAACTGATCTGCAAATGAAAGCAGCATAAACTTAAAGCTTCGTTATGTATTTCTAAAAAGACCGTGCACCAACCACCCTCTTCCCTGGGTTTACTCATTTTCTGAAATGTCATAAAACTGTGTTGCGTATATTACTTATGTTTTTGAGGTTCTTAGAAATCAAAATTAGTCCTAATGTACCTTTAATTGATCTGCCTTAGAGTCAAAGCACAATTTTAATACATTTTGATTCTTCAGCTTACGTACCAGTGAGCAAGGTCCATGAACTCACCGTAGCTATCTACTAAAAAAAGAAAGTATTTTTTACTTCTGTTTATAGAAGATAATCATGTTTATTACGGAAACTTTGAGGGAAGGAAAAGAAGAAAATAAAAACCACTCCTCCTAGTCCCATCACTCAAAACTAGTCTCCATTAGATTTGAGAGAAGTATAGACACTGTTTTAAATGACAAACGACAAAGTTGGGTCCCCACAGATTCACTGCCCCCAGCAACATGCAGGCCTAATCTGTGCCCCAGGCTTGGATGTCCATCGGTCCCAGAAAAGCAAGACAAACAGACCTCAGCTTTTCCCAGGACAGACATGGAAGAATAAAACCTGGATTAATTGTTGAAAAGAGGATGTCATCTCTCAGACATAGGGGAAACCTGAAAAAATATTCCTCATCGATTTTTTTTTTTTAATCCCTTGAAGAAATGCTATAAATCAATTGAAGGAAGAGGTTCAAGTTGTAAAGAAATAAAATGGGAAGTCAGAAAGGAGGAAGCCAGGGCAGCCTGAGATGGGAGAGCGCTGATGCCGGAACCATAGTCCCTGAGCTGCCTGCGGCGTCCCCCGCCCAGCCCCACAGCACAGGCAGCTGGTCCCACTACTTTCTGCTGTGTCTGAAGTGGCATTAAGGAAAGGTTCAGTACTCCGTGCTTAAAATTGAAGGTATATTCAAATATTTCCTTTCTGCTTATGAATGGTTCTACAGATAGAAAGTTAAAGCGGGCATTTTGGATATCCAAATCCTTTGGATATTTGGTCCAAATGACACAATGAAGTGTTTGCTGCCGTTTTTACTTTAGCATGTGTTTGTAACGTAGAGGAGCTCTACCTGGCCTGTTAGAGCATCAGTCCTGTAAGGATGACGGCTTCACCGCCCAGGAATCTTGCGTATTTAAGTGACCGAGGAGTTTGTAGCTTCAGCTTTTGCTGTTAGATCTGGATGGAAATGTCCACAGGCCCGAGGGCTACACATCACCGTTCTAACCTCACGCAGTCGCACTTTTTCATGAGAAAATGTTCCTCACATTACGGCCTACTGTTGGTCATTCATTTTTGTAATAGTCTGTCCATTTTTGTTCTTTTTTTTTTTTTTTTTTCTATCGAGGGAATTGTCCAACCTCTTCAAACCATTATTACTGGAAGTTTCGTTCCCAAAACCCCCCACTGCTAATAAATTTTATGAGAAAAATCCTGATTTATTAAGACTCAGTGTTTTCCGTATCTTATCTTCCCATCACAAAAATAACAAATGTGTAATTCATTGAAATGATTCTCCTTTAAAGTATTTGCCTCCCTTGAAATAATTACCACTAAACATAGTACTTCTTGTGTGTCAGTTAACATTCTAAGTACTTAACATCATGACTCGTTTAATCCCCATATAAGGAAATCATATAAGAATAATATTATCATGATCTTTTTACAGATGGGGAACTGAGGCACATAGATGGAAATTGATTTGACTAAAGTTAGACAACTAATAAGTAATGAAGCCAGGATTCGGACCCATGTTTTAAACCATTGCTTCTGGATTTCTTGAACCAATGACTCAGGAAGATTCAATGCCAGTTGCCCGGGTACCAGGATGCTAGCCCTACACTTGCCCTCTGGCAGTGTTCATCTTTGTGGGGACTTGCTCCCTGATCATGTCTATAAGGTCCAGCCTGGTGAGATTCCTCTATTTTATATGCACAAATGGGAAGGTTGTGGTTCTGTGCATTTTTACAATTTGCATGTACTGTACTTCAACTCTGAGAATGTGACAAAAATCAATGCCTGTATTAAGTGAAAGCGTGATATCAATTCATAAGGAACACCCTAAGAACTTCTTTTTACGATAACACCATGGAAATATCACATCTGAGTTCCCTCAAGCAGCCCTAAAACCAAGGCTTAGAACATTGGAGTGGATTCACTGAAATAGAAATATGTCCCATCGAGGTTCATCCCACTTGACATGGTTATGAAACGTTGGCCAGGAAGAGGAAGGGGATTGTGTGTGAACACACGAGGTGTGCAGAGAGAGATGGGGAGAAAAGAGATTGGGATTGCATCTTTTAAAAGTTAAAGCACACAATGCAATATGCAGATGATGTATTATAGAATTGTACACTTGAAGCCTATATAATTTTATTAATCAGTGTTATCCCAATAAATTTAACTTAAAAAAAAAAGAAGAAAAAGCTATAAGCAGATAGAAGGACCATATTTGTTCCACAATGTACAGCTTTTCCAACACTGCTTTTGAAACAGTGGTCTATCTAACCTGTGGTGTGATGACATTGTGTTTGCAGTCAGGTCATCCAAAAAGTGCCCAGGAATTTTGTTAGGTCGTTTTGAGAGTAGAGAGATGCTATAAGATGCCACGTACTCAGCTGCCAACCTTCTTGCTCATGCATTTTGTGTGATGGATGTTTTTCCCTGATGGGCTCATGCTTATGATTCCAGTAATGTGCTTAATGAAGCTTGTGAAAAATTTATCTATCTTATTGATTTTTTTAAAACCAGATTTAGATTTATTATTTTATTTCAGTTATCATTTTCATTGTTTCCTATTGCATTACTTTTAACTTCCTTTTATTTATTTCTCCTTAATTCTTTTGGCTTTTTTCCTAGTTTGTTGAGATGAGGACATATTCTTTATATATAGTTTGTTTTCCTGAATAATGGTAGCAATCTTTATATATAGCATTTATTTTGCTCCATAGGTTTTCACATAAAGTGCTTTTTTATTTTTTATCTTTTTTTTATTTATAACTTTTTTTTACTAGTTTCAGGTGCACAAAACAATGTAATAGTTAGACATTTATCATTTATATCCCTCACACAGTGACAATCCCCTCCGCCATTAAGATGCTTTTTAAATTGCTTCATAATAATTTTAATTTCAGTTTTAATTGTCTCTTTAATCCATGAGTTACCTGAGAGAGTGGTTCGCAATATCTGAAGAGTCAAGGTTTTTTTTTTTATCTTTTATTCTCATTTCTAACGTGTATTAGCTCATAATCACAGACTGAGAACTACAAAACCCCTCTACTTATTATTTATTTATGTATTTATAAATTTTTAATCACCTTTTCTAATTAATTCATGCCCTTATTTTTTTCTAGGGGAAATATCTAATTAAATGATGTTTATAAAAGTCTTTCACCATACTATTACATTTGTACTTACAGTGTTTTGCTATGTGTTGAATGTTAACCTGTTTGGTGTGTCAAGGTTTATTACTGGTGCATTTTATTCATAAATTGTGACGTTTTTCTATTGGTTTAATATCCCTCTATATTGCTTAGAGTTTTTAATATTAAATTCTACCTCGTCTTATATTAACATCGTTTTACAACTTTTTGCTTCTTCTCACTCCCCTCATCATGAGTTGTTCACACCGGTGAGTGAGAGTTTGACAAAGAATAAGATATGCTCATGGTCCCAAAGCATCTCTCCACAAGTGATTTAATTACAAGTGGAAAATTAATAACTTCATGGTGGAAAAACCTGGTGGACACCACTTGCATGAAATCATCAAAGATAATTGTATCAGCAAAGAGATAGAGGGGCGTTCTTTGCTCTTGATATGATGCACGGAGAATGACAAAACATCACTTCTGTGATGTTGCTGACAGATACAAAGTAAGCTAAATATAACGATGAGGTAACAGGAAGCAACCCCAAGCTGAGGGTCACCCTACAAATAACTGGCCTGAATTCCTCAATATTATCAACATTCTGAAAGACAAAGAAAGATTAAGGAATTCTTCCAGATTAGATTAATTATACAGGACAACTAAGTGAAATGTGGGGTCCCAAATTGGATCCTGAGCAGGAAAAAGTTGCTCTAAGTGACATTGTAAGGACAACTGGTGAAATGCAAATGTGGAGTACAGAGTGGATAACCGGGTATGAACGTTCTAATTTTGATAATTTTACTGTGGTTATTTTAGAGAATATCCCTCTTCTTAGGAATTTCACGCTGAACATATTTAAGGGTAAAGAGTCACCATGTATATAACTCACTCTCAAATAGTTTAAACAAAAGTTGTAGGTATGTATAGAGAGATTAATAAAATAAATATGACAAAATAATAACTGTTGATAATTCTGATGAAGGTTATACAGACAGTAATTTATATTATTCTTACATCTTTTTTGTAAAGCTGAAATTTTATCAATTAAAACATTTACCAAAAAAGAGGAAACTGTGTACATTTATATTTTAATTGATTTATTTGATTTTATCATCCCCATCTTACCTAAGTTAATTAACTTGACATATGTTTTCTTCTTGTTTCATTTCCCTATTTTTGCTGCTTTGGTCCACTTGCTGCAGTTTCCCTTTTTATCTGGATTACGCTGAAGTCACTGTGTATTTCCCACCACACTAGAGTATAGCTTCCATTTCTCAAGGGTTATAATTCTAACTGTACTTCCAGATGCCTGGTGAAAGCAAGACACCACCAATTTGTTCCACATGAGGCCCAATAAAGCATGGCCCTCTCCCCAGCTCACACGGGACATAAAACAACAAAAACTTTACCTCTTATTTCTAGCTTTATATAACCTGTCCTAATTAGTGTCACCACTCTGCTCCCAGTCACCACACCGGGATCCCGTCGTCATCCTCCACTCCTCTTTTCCTCTGTTGTCCAACACCAAGTTCTGTATGTTCCATCTCAGTAACATCCAGCAAAGGCAACACGTCTGCCCGTGCCCAGGGCTGACCCTCGTCAGCCTCACTGCCTTCCCTCTATTCTGATGTGTTCCTCCTGTCCTCTCACTCCACCTTCCATGTTGCCCCGAGTTAGGTTCTATATGCAAACGTCTGCCGATGCCACAACCTGACTTTAAACCCCAGTAGCTCCCCTGCTCCCACATTTTCTGAGGGTAAAGTCCAGGTGAAAACGAAGGTCATAATGTAGCTTTGATATGCTGCATTTGTCGGCCACCTCCTCTGTTTCTGGCTCGGGGTCCTGCTCCTGGGCCTCCATTATTCGTAGGTAGTTGTTCTCTATTTGGAAAGCCCGGCCTCCCCTTCTTTATGTGCCCCACCCTCTTTACCTCTGTAGTGACATGGGCTCCTCGTAGCAGACAGTATGTCAGATTCACCGTGGCTCCCTGGTGTCAACATGGTTCCTCAGTAGACGTTTGGTGCATAAATGCTTGAGAAGATGCACATCGGGAAAGCTAAACAGCAAGTATATGAACCAGACTCAGGAACCACCGCCAGCCTCATTTCCCATAGGAGGCAGGATTCGCCTGGGCCTTTGTGGTCTCATCCTGATTGCCAAACCAAGGGACTACTTGGGTAGCTCCAGGAATATGGGTCTTTGAGGTTCCAGGCCCTCTTCCTCTGTGCCTGTTGTTTTGCTTTGTTTTGTTTTGTTTGGGGCGGGGAGCAAGAACGCAGCCCTGCCCCAGAAGCCCCAGCAGCCCTGCTCCAGAGACCCACCCGTGGGCCTGTTTCAGCTCACCTGCACTCTGGGGGCCAAACACGTGGCCCGGGCCGAGATGTGCTTTACAGGCATCCTTCCTTAGCACAGGATTGGGACAAATTAGAAGAACACCAGTGCAGACAGAAGAAAAGGCCCTGGGCCACTGGGCACAGCTGAAGACCACTGCTCCCAACACCCTGCCCACGGCACAGAAACCCCATTTTGTTTGCTCCTCAGGTGGTGGGCTCTGTAGCCAGAGATCAGGCTTCCTAGATGTCGGCATAGCACGTGTGTAGGAGCCTTCCCAGACAGCGGGGTGTACATATAGACCCCGACGTAAATGACAGGACATTTCAACGATGCTCCTTGTCTCTATGAGTTGTGCTTTCATTTGGGTGGGCAAACGGCTTCAGTTCCCGTTAGCATCTCCTGCTTCATGGCCTTGGCCACTGGCTCCCAGTCTCCCTCAAGTGCAATCTGGGGGCCCCTTTCTTCAGTCTCTTGTCTCCATTCCCCCCATGCACAGAGACCACTTACTGACTCAAGATTTCCTTAGACTGAGGCCCCTGACAAATGCAACCAGAAATTCCCAAGAGACTCATGTGAACGGGGCAGCTAAATCCCCCTTTCCTGCTATGGGCGCCCGGAGATGTGGTACTGGTACGTGTGCGGTACTCAGTAGCCTGAGCATGGAGTGGCAGCCTGAGCTGGCTCGCCCGCCAGCCCTACCTCACACCCCTTTGCCCTCCCACCAGCCTCTGTATTAGCATCACTGGCTGTGCCTCCCGGACGTAAGCTGGGGTCCATCAAAGTAGGTAGTGGTGTCAGGATTTCCTGCATGTTTGTCTTTGAGTCTTCCCTCCAAGCATCCTTAACAAAATTGCTTTACCACAGAATTCTTAGTTACTAAAAAGTCTTACACTTTATTTTCTACCACATTTACAAAAGCTAACAGCATGTGGCTCTCATAAACGGTCATTTTTACTTAATTCACTTGGCAAAGAGTGCTTGGCAGCTCAGACCCTGAGGCTTCCAGGTAGCGAAAACCATCCTCTCCTGAGAACATTAGGCTGTCAGTTATCACTTCCTACCTGTCACCATGATGCTCTCTAATGATCTCCCAATTTCCACAGCATCAGTGCTTCTGGTCTGCTCTGAATCAGGATACGAGCCCATGCTGCATGTTAAGCATGGTACACTACATAAGATTTGATTTGAATCTGGGTGAGGGCTCAGACTTTTGGAGAGCTGCTTCAGGGAGATCAGAGGTCTCTTTGATTATTTTTGATGGCAGACACATCCTACAGAGTCGAAAGTGTCCCCCTGAAAATTCATAAGTAGAAAACCCCCAGTGCTTTGGAATGTGACTTTGTTTGGAAATAGAATCATCTTAGATGTAATTATTTAAGATGAGGTCGTGTTGGAGTAGGATGGGCCCCCACTGCAATACAACTGGTGTCCTAATACTAAGGGAAAAATTGGATACAGAGAAACTGTACACAGGGAGAATACACGTGGAGTGAAGGCAGACATCAGGATGATGCTTCTATAAGCCAAGAAAAGCCAAAGGTTGTCAGCAAACACCCAGGAGTCAGGCAAGAGGCATGAAACAGATTTTCCCTCACAGCTTTGGAAGACACCAACCCTGCCGACCCCTTCTAGCCGCCAGAACCCTGAGACAGTAAGTTTCTGTTGCTTAGGCAACTCAGTTTGTATTTCTTTGTTATGGCAGCCCTAACAACAAATACAATAACATGGTCATAAATTCTCAGAATTTGCATTTTGAATGTGTATGAGATAACACTCTTCGATTAAACATCAGTTATAGATCATACCCAGTGCAAGTACTGAGAGGATGAATGAATAAGAAAGGGAGGTTTGTTCTTAGATTTACTTGGTAATTTTCACCTCACATAATCAAATCAGGTTGCTTTACAGACAGTCAATGCCCGATGAGACTGAAGTCTCCAAACACAAGATCAGGAACACTCCTTCAGTAGCAGGAGTTGTGTGTTTCACTCTTCACAGTCACAAATGTAAAATGTGCAAAAATTTGCATTGCAAAATAGTCTTGCTCCAGATGCTGAGTTTACAAGAATTTCTGTTGCTTTCTAAATCACAATCCTACAAAGATTTTATGTGATAAAATAAATTTTATGTGCTGGAAGAATTCCATTTTAGGATCAGTTCAAAATAGTATTTTAGCCTACTTATCTATGAGGGAAAGATATTTTTGTGTGGTTTGTAATATAACGACTGGCCTTTAGTGAAATGTATCTTGCACAGACACCTCTACTTGATAATGTTCTGTGGAAATTAGTGTATAGATGTCATTCTCAATTGTCTTTGAATAAAACAGAAACTGCTTTGGGAAATTAAAATAAAATATGTTTTCTCAAGAAAAAAGAGCAAAACTGACATTTCATAGACAGTAATACTTTTACTGTTTTCTCTAGATATTTTATCATATTACTGATATGTGATAAACAAAAGATGTTGCTGAAATCCAAGTAACTTTACTCTATAATGCCTGCTGCTAAACTTTTCCAAACATATTACCTGAATATAAGAAGATACTAGAATTGTTCAGAAAAGAAAAGATCAGAGACCTTGCGATATACTGATTCTTGGGCTGGTCTCTGAAGACTGACCACTTCCTGGGATAGAAAAGGATAGGACAAGAGGCCCCAAGAGAAAGCATGGAGCCTCATGGCCCAACTCTCCTATATCTCAGGGACATGAGCTCCTGCAGCAGCAGATTGGAAGTGCCAATGGCTTCATCCAGGAGGCAAGCCGATGAGTCAGGATCATGAAGGAACCAAGCATAATACCACATTGTCTATGATGGAATAAAGTAAATTATAGACATTGTGATGATCAGGATGTAGGTATTCCTTGACCTTTACCTAGGTAATGTGAAGTAAGATGTAAAAAAAAAAAAAAAAAAAAAAAAAAAACCTAATAATAGCACATTTCTTCAGAAACTACTTTATAATTTACCATTTTTACTTCCTTAGTCCTATATATTAACCTAAATTAATGAATAATTATATTTCAAAATTGCTGTTTCCTATCATCTCCCCAATAATTAATGCGTTTCCTTGTTGATAAATGAAGGAAGACTTAGGTTTGACATGTGAAAATCTAACTGCCCTGACATAAAACTCAGAAAATAAATGGAGAAAACCATAAGGAATATTCTGGAACATCAATACATATATGAGGATTCTGAAAGGGAGAAAACAGCTATTTCAGAGGAAGGCAATAGATTTATTATCAACCTGTCTCTTCTTTTCTCATCAGCTTAAACTTAGCATCTGCCCCTACCCATGTTGAATCATTTTCTAGAGACAACTAAAAACAGCTAACTGCATTTAATCTGATTCTAATGTTGTCTCTTTTCTTAGACAAATTATAGAGATTCCTGCCCTAGCTCAGGTCCTGATTTCCCTGAGTCCATGGAATATTCCAGTGCCTGTAAAGAATGTTCTTTTCATTCCATCCAGGGTGTATTCATTCAGTGCCCGCTGTGCACAGAGGGCTATAGTTGACATTCGGAAAACAGGAAGTTGGATATAATATGACCGCTACTCTCAAGTAGTTTGTGGTCTAGTAAGAAGTTGCATCACCATGCATAAAAATACAATTCAAAGGATAAATGATCAGTCTCTATGAAGGAAATACATAGAAGTGTTTTGGAATTTCAAAGGCTGGACAAGATTAAAACAAAAAGGTACAAAGAGCATTGATGACTGCCTCCCATGCATCTATTTTTTTTACTCTCACACAGAAGACTTTGGCATTTGTTGGAGCCAGATTTCACTCCCAGGACTCCAGAGGTGGAGTCCGTGTCCAGGCAAAGCCATGCTGCTGGCCCCCATGGACACAGGAGTTGATTGAGGTGTGCATGTGTTGGGGGCCAGGGAGGTCACCTGCCTAGGGCTGGCCAGTTAGAAAAATCTCCGAATTTTTCTGGGAACAATGGGACGACGTCATTCATTTTCTGTACATTGGAAATGAAGACCATGTAACTCTAAAGTTGTCCCCAGTTATCTTGGAAATGTGAGAAAACCTTACTGAGGAAACAGTCATAGAAACAAAGAGAATGAAACAATCCTAGTCTATCAGTTGAGCCCTGGGTGAAATTGTGCACTGATCCCATTACCACCTGGACTGCTCATTTGCTCTGTTATTTAAGCCAGGGCTGGAAAAACTTTTTCTATAAAGATTCAGATACCAAATATTTTTTATTTTGTATATTACATGGTATCTGTTGCAATTACTTGGTTCTGCCCTTGTGCTGGGAAAGCAGCCATAGAAAATATATGAAAGTGTGTGTGTGTGTGTGTGTGTGTGTGTGTGTGTGTGTGTTTCAATAAAATTTTATTTATAAACACTGAAATTTGAATTTCAAATAATTTTCATGAGTCATAAAATATTGTTCTTCTTTTGATTTTTTCAATGACTTAAAAATGTAAAAATCTTAGTTCTTGGGCTTCATAAAAATATACAATGGGCCAGATTTGTACTGTGACTCATAGTTTGCTGACTCTTGATTTAAATGAATAAATTCATATTTCCCTATTGTGGGAGGGAGAGTGGTGTTCTCCACTATTTACTAACTAAAACATATTAATAGATAATAAAGAGTTTATGGAAAAGGGAACATATAAATAGAGTTTTTAGGAGTCAGTAAGACTTATACATAAAAAAATGAGGGGAAAAGGAAATAAGATGAGAAAATAATAAAAAAAGAAAATGTTTGGGTTACAGGAATATTTTTCTGGGAATATAAATGCATGTACCCATAAACACACATTAAAAGCATATGACCAATAAATAAAAAAAAGCATATGACCATATACGAGGTCTGTCAATTAAGTTTGCGAGCTCATCCTAGAAAAAGTGCTACATAGCTCATTGCTGAGTATCACTATGGTCACCTTCCAAGTACTCCCCTTGGGAAGCTATGCACTGATGCCAGCGCCTAGTCCACCCTTCAAAGCAATTTTGGAATTCTTTCTGGAATGGCCATCAGAGCTGTCGTCATACTACACATGATGTCCTGAATGTCATCAAAATGTCTTCCTTTCAATATTTCCTTTATCTTTGGGTAAATAAACAAGTCACTGGGGGCCAGATCAGGTGAGTAAGGAGGATGTTCTAATAAAGGTATTTGTTTACTGGCTAAAAGCTCCCTCACAGACAGTGCCATGTGAGCTGGTGCATTGTTGTGATGCAAGAGCCATGAATTGTTGGCAAAATGCTCAGGTCGTTGTCTAATTTTTTTTCACAGAGCCTTTTCAGCACTTCCAAATAGTAAACTTGGTTAACTGTTTGTCCAGTTGGTACAAAGTCATAATGAATAATCCCCCTGATATCAAAAGAGTTTAGCAACATTGTTTTGACTCCTGATTTGGACTGATGGAACTTTTTTGGTTGTGGAGAATTAGCTGACCTCCATCGTGCACTTAGACGCTTTTTTTCGGGGTCTTGTTGGTACACCCATGTTTCATCACCAGTGATAACATGGCCCAAAACATCATTTTGCCTCTCCAAAAGGTCTTGGCAAACTTCGACTTTCCTTTGCTTTTGTTCATCAGTGAGCTCATTCAGTATCATTTGTGCACACACCTTTCTCATGCCAAGATTTTTACTTAAGACTTTCCTGTTTCTCTACCAATGTTTACTTTGTCTGCTATGCTTCTCACAGTCAGCTGATGATTTTGACGCATAATTTGACCAATTTTTGCAATGTTTTCGTCAGTTCTGCTCATTACTGGCTGCCCTGACCTCTCTTCACCAGTGACAATTTCTCTCCCTTCAGAAAAACATTTAATACATTTGTACACTGGCATTTTCTTCATGGCATTATCCCCATAAACTTGGACTAATATGTCCCTGATTTCACTTCCACTCTTGCCAAGTTTAACAAGAAATTTAATGTTTGTTCGTTGCTCTAATTCAAGCTCAGACATTCTCACAACTGCACACAAAAACATGCAACAACAATAGAAGGCCACTCAGCAAGACACCGCCACACATCAACACGAACACAGCTGTGAGACACTGATATACCAGGGTTATGAAACCTCACTGAGCTGTTTGTACAGTGCTGCCACTGTAAGCGCATGGTGGCAAGTTCACGATCTTGTCATACCTCATAAATGTACAGTTATTCTACATATACCTGTATGTTATATATGATATATTTGTCATCTATACACATACATGTAGTTACTATACTATATTTACCTGTGTGTTATATATGATACATTATATGTGCTATCTATACACATACATGTACAATTATTCTACATATAACTGTATGTTATATATGATATATATGCCAGAATCTATACACATGCATGTTATTACTATACTATATATACATGTATGTTATATATATGCAGTTTATTGTTTTTTGTTCCTTTATTGTCTTTTATTGTTTATTGTTTTTCTCCCTTCTTTAAAATGTGAGCTTCGTGAAGACACTTCTTTTGTTTTGTTCACTGATGTATTCCTGGGGCTTGGAGTAGGTTCTGAGACACAGCATAGCGACCCTCAATCAGTATTTGAAGAAAGAAAGAAGAAAAGAGAGAAAGGAAGAGGGGATGGGAGTATGGGAGGAAGATAGATGATAGATAGATAGATAGATAGATAGATAGATAGATAGATAGATAGATAGATAGAGTTAGAGATAGAGAAGAAAGAGGAAGTAGAAGGTAGAGGGAGATAAAAGGAAGGAAGGAAAGGAGGGAGGGAGGGAGGGAGGGAAAGAAGAAGGAAAGGAGGGAGTGAGGGAGGAAGGAAAGAAGGTTGGTTCATGGGCCGGCCCAGTGGCTCAGGTGATTGGAGCTCCGTGCTCCTAACTCCGAAGGCTGCCGGTTCTATTCCCACATGGGCCAGTGGGCTCTCAACCACAAGGTTGCCGGTTCGACTCCCGCAAGGGATGGTGGGCTGCACGCAACTAGCAACGGCAACTGAACCTGGAGCTGAGCTGCGCCCTCCACAACTAAGACTGAAAGGACAACAACTTGAAGCTGAACGGCACCCTCCACAACTAAGATTGAAAGGACAACTTGACTTGGAAAAAAAGAGTTCTGGAAGTACACACTGTTCCCCAATAAAGTCCTGTTCTCCTTCCCCTATTAAAAAAACAAAACAAAACAAAACAAAACAAACAAAAAACAACAACAATAAAACAAAAACAAAAAAAACTACAACAACAACAATAAAACAAAAACAAAAGAAACTTAATCCATTAAAAAAAAAAAAAGAAGAAGAAGAAGGTTGGTTCATGTTTTCAGCCTATAGTTATTTAAGCACCCCTAATAACTGGCACTAAAATTGGTTGTTTCTGCAATGTCAGAAAAAGATATTTTCTACAGATAGCCAAGACAAAAAGATATTTCAAATGGAAATCCAGTTTCTAAAGAGTGGCAATTAGGGGAGAAAATGTTAGGAAATAATTTGGAGGGTCTTTCAATTTGATGAGAGAGATTTTAGTTAGAACAGATGTATATGAAACATCTGAAGCTAAAAAACACTGGAGACAGAGGAACAATTAGCAAATGTGCAAATGGCTTGAAACCCCAGGATAGACATTCATAAATAGGCCCAAAGAACTCCCTATGAAAAGGGTGAAAAAAAAACAAAACACCTTGCACCACTCCTATTAAAAGCTTTCACCCAAAGCTGGAGATGAGGCTGTTTCGTTAAGCCAGGCGGCTGTAATTGCCTTATTGTACACAGCCTATTAAAAGGCTTCCGGAACACAG
Organism: Rhinolophus ferrumequinum; assembly: GCF_004115265.2. Taxonomy (NCBI): domain Eukaryota; kingdom Metazoa; phylum Chordata; class Mammalia; order Chiroptera; family Rhinolophidae; genus Rhinolophus; species Rhinolophus ferrumequinum. The sequence goes on from NC_046290.1 coordinate 3,770,676, forward strand.
GCAGGAGGCTAATTGGGGGAAGCAAGTGGGTTAGCATTCATTTCAGAAAGTCCTCCCCCAGCCCCACATGCTGCTTGGAAATGGACAGCCCTGTTTTAGCGTGACTATTCTCTATATTACCCACATTTGCATACATGCGTTTTGGCTCCAGGCAGGGAAATATTCTCAAATATCACCGGGTGCCTGAAAGATATGCACTGTCTACAATACCTTACAAACTTTCTATTTTCTGTGTTCCCCAGTTCAATTAAAACAGTTTCTCCAATGAAGTTTCATTGATTTACTGTAATATCTGCCGAAAACTCAGCCAAGGCAAGACAGATTTCTAAGGCACAATATCCTGTTGATGAACAAAAAATGCCACAAAGTAACTGTCAAGTTCTGCTGACAGATCATTTTGCTCATGTTATGGAAGGCTTTTTCTGTTTTTAATTTTCTTCCCAAGTCTCTTTAAGATTGCTGCCATTGTGGTATAATCGATCATATAATGTGTGCCATCAAAAGAACTGGGAAAAAATACACTGGTCTGAAAATCACATTGAAATTTAAGATGCTGGTAAGTTTTCCCTCAAAGAAACTACCATCTCTACTCTTCCAAGATGGAGTTAGTTCTGCAAGCGCTCAACGGTGGGGACCTGCCCCAAACAGATATGGCCATATTGATGGTGAGAACATCAGCGTTCCCATCTTCTGACCCACGGCTCCGGAAGGACAGACAGACCTCAGAAGCCAGTAAGCATGAGTCCTGACAGTGAGAAGGTGATTGGAGGTGGGCACCCTCAACCCCTGGGGATAATAGCCAGACAGAACCCACACCAGGCACCTGGGGGAGGACGGAAAGGTTCACAGGCTACATGGCATTCCATCCAACTGACAGAAAGGACTTTTTTTTTTTCACTTCTTTTAAAGAAATCACAAAGTCAGAGGATCATCAAGACACATCCTGAAACAAATGCATTCGGAGAGCTGTGAGTTGGGTAGAAACCTTACTTGGATGTTTATTTTTGAGAAGCACACATAAACACCGGCGTTGCAGAAAGGCCACAGCTCAACAACTCACGTAAAGTGAACAGATCCAGTAAATAGAAAATACAGGAAACGAAAATGGGACATTTTCCTTCTCATTCTAGACACTTATCTCAAATTCCCCTCTTTGTTTTGACACTGAAGGACATAGCTACATTTTTCTAATATAATAGTTAGAAGTAGTTGCAAGTAGGTCAGTGACTGTCCTACTTGCTGTGACATGTTTGGGAATGTCATGGGAAAAGAAGGAAGGATGGCACGCTCACTGAAAGAAAATGACAACCAAGGAAGTAGTTTCTTGGGCCTCACGAGGATGTGCGTCCCTGCTCTGCTGAGCTGGACACCCTGGACTTCTGATTGATGTGTTCTGAATAAGGGTCTGTTGTCACCGCACTGAACCAAATGGCTTCCTTTCCCCTACAACCATATGCATCCTTTGCCCACCATCCTCCTCTCACACGGCACACGCCCACCACCCAGCCCTGCATCACGATGTTTTACCAGCCTTTCCTGTAACATGGCATGCACGGTATTGCCAACTTTCATTTTCTCTCTCCACTCGGGCTGGAAGTCTCTGGGAAGCTCATGGATGACCAGTGAGCAAAGCCACTGCTGGTTTACAGTGAGCATACGGCTCCTTCGTTTTCTCCACACTTCATATATGTTTGCTGAGAGCTGCAGTCTAGCTCTCTCCCATTACCTCACACGATTAGCACGTGCAACTAACACAAAAACTAAGTTGTATGGTGTGCAAGTACGTGAGGCAGCGGGCACCACAGCGGTCGATAACACACATTTCTGGTACCAGGTTGTGCCGGGGCTGGGCAGCAGACCGCCGGTGTGGAGCCAGGCTCTCCAGGCTAGGTGGCAGGGAGCACACGCGCAGTCAGTCACTGTCTGAACACGTCTCGAGAGTGGGCAGAAGTGTTGTTCTTACAGCTGCATCACAGGTCCCAGCTGGCATCACAAGTCCTGTCACCTGCTCTCCTTCCAAGTCCTGTCCCTATTGGGACGGGGGCATTGAGTGACTCCAGCAGTGCTTGCTTTGCTGCTTTTTGCCTGGGATCTGGTGTCCCTCTTGGGGCTCCTGTCCTGCCCGAGCCCCAAGCACCTCCCTTCCATCTGCTCTGTGAGGATGAATGTATGGTTCTGTTCGTGAGTGTTTTCCAGTTTTCCTCGTAAAGCTGAGGCTCTGTCTGTGTATCACCAGTCACCTCACCCAGTGGGTGGGAGTCCCCAGCCTGTAGCATCTGACAGCTGGCTTCTCTGGGGCTGACCACTGGCCTGCAGGTCCGACCTCGGTCTCTGCTCTTCACTTTACCCTTGATGTCCATCAGAATCACGCTGCCATCCTGCCTCAGATACTCTCAGCTGACTTCACTTCCCCTCTGAAACCGTGTCTGTTCTGATCCCCATTCTGTACCTATCACATGCCTGCCTGACCCCTACTAGGTCACAGTAAATACCTTCTAGCTGCAAAAAACAATGGAAAAAAGAATATAATACATCAGGACGATTAGTTCAGATCTTCACTCAACTGGAACTTTCTGAAAGGTAATACCACTGCATTGATTATCTAGTTCCAGCTAGCATTTCAATAGAAATTTAAAAGAACCACAGTATGTCTACTCCTCCATAAACAAGAAGTCCGCTCACTCAGTTGCCAGTATTGTATAGTGCTGCTACAGGTGTGCATAAACGGTGTGCACTTCAGGTAAACAGGAGATGGGCATGGATGTGGCTTCTAGAACCTTCCTCAGTGCTTCTATCTTCAGTCACAGTGTAATAGCTCCTGTCCCTGGGAAGAACACTATGCAGGTGCCCATATCTCCTCAAAGAGGACTATAGCTTAGACAAATAAAACTGATTTGGTGCTTATCTATCTCAACCATATCTGCAATTTACAGATAGACATAAAAGGTAGTAGGTGGCAATCAGACGCAAGCCAGAAATGGGAGGAACGCTTAACAACAGCAGATCACTCTGGGCACATTTCAAAGCCTTCATAAATCAGTGAGAGAGAAAAATTAGCCCAGACACAGAATCCTAACAAGAATTATATTTGTGTTCTACTGTTTGTGACCTAAGTAACAAGAGCTCCGACGTGACAGCAGATAATCCAAGACAACCTAAGGTCTCCTCTCTCGCTTTTTGTTTTGATCATTAAAATGTGGTCTTTAGTTATAATAATCATGCCACATTCCAGAAGCCATATTATATTAGATGGTTGTATATAACACAGGTATACCTGTCATTTTACCTCCCATGAAATGTACCCTGGCTTGATCCATCACTGTTTTCCCTAATGCCAAGTGATAACTGTGGGCGCTAATCTCCAAAGAAGGCCCCAGAGAAACCCATCTCTCTATAGTCACAGTCTGCGTAGTCCTCCCACCAGCATTGCACAAGGCTGGCCTATGATTCATTTTATCCAAAATAATGTTTTGGAGATGACGCTGCACCAGTTCTGTGCCTAAACCTAGGGAGGCCTGCCAGTCTCTCCTTCTGTGACCCATGGAGCCTTGAGTAGCTAGCTCAGAGGAAATTCATCTACTGACTGGTAAGACCCTGGGGAGAGGTACTGGGGGCTGCACAGAGGACCTTGGGCTGCGTGTGTGTGTCGTGTCTGTGCCTACACTGTGACATTACCATGTTACATACACTATAAAATAAATACTAAAATGAGATCTACGAAGAAGAATGTCACCACCAGCTCTCCTGCTTCCTTCCCACACCGGCCATATTGTTGTGTTCCCGCTGTGGAGATCTGCTGCTCCAGGAGCAAGCCCTGCACGTGTAACTGGGACACCCATTGATGTCGTCATTAGCCTCTCTTTTTCCAGCTTGGTTAACAACTGACACGTTTGACTTCTTCATTCCTTCTTTCTAAATCCCTACTTTGTTGACATCAGAATATTCATTATGTTCCCATATTCATGTGGGTCCCATTATTTGGGACCACACAGGCTTTGCTCCAGATAAGCTGACAGCGTTCCCTTCCTGCACGATTGTCTCCAGGCCTTTTGTCAGACTCAACTTTGTGAAACCCCGAATTGCTCTTCCCAGACAAGCATGGAGATTGAGACAGCAGTGGGGAGCCTGGCAGCAGGGTGGGCCCATGCTGTCTGACACACGCAGTGCCTCAGAAAGTGTGCAAGAAAGCACCTGCACCTTCCTACCTTCGAGAATCAGGATGAATACAGGATCTGAACTGCACTTCTTTCTGCCCACTATTGCTGTTGTACTCCCACGTGGTACTGCTCTGCTCCCATCCCCTGCTCTGCTACGATCATGATAACTGGGTGTAGAATGGAGAAAGCGAGAAGAAGCTCACTTCTCTTTCAAGGATCTGGGCTCTGCTTTGAACAGTCACTTATTGAGATTGCTAACAGAATGCTTATTAACTCCACTGCTTCTATGTTCGTAGAAGGGGCAGTAGTGACTTGCCCTCCTCAGGAACACCGAGGGCCTGTGTCCCAAAGCAATGAATCTTATTAAACGAAGAGGGAAAACTAACAAACAAACAAAATTACCACCAAACAACACAAAATGATGTTGTATTTAGAAAATCTTAGTGAATCTACTAACTAAGGCTGCAGGATACATGACAATGTAACCTAAATCAATTGAATCGTGTATACTAGCAATGAAAACTTGGGGTGTAGAACTTAGTTCCATGTACAGGTCATGAAAATATTTGATGTATAAGGATAAATTTCATAAACATATCTAAGATCTGTGCACTGAAAACACCCATCAACTGACAGAAATAAAGACCTCAAAATGGAGATATATACCATGTTCATAGATCAGAAGACTCAAAAATTTTAAGAAGTCAATATCTAGAAGCCAATCTACAGATTCAATGTAACTTCAATCAAAATATAATAATATGTTTGTAAAGTTGAGAAACTGATTCTTAAATTTATGAAAATGCAAATAACCTGGAAGAGACACAACAATTTTGAAAAAGAACAAAATTGAATTGCCCACACTATTTGATTTAAAAATTTACTATATATAAAGTTGCAGTAGTCAAGACAGCATGGGCATAAATGTAGACATACTGAACAATGAATCAGAAGACAATGTTTAGAATAACCATATGTATAAGACCAATACATTTTCAACAAGATAATAGGGCCACTCATGGGGAAGAGGAACTTTTGGGGAAGAGGATCTTTTCACGAATGGTGTTAAAACACTTGATCATCCATATAAAAAAGTAAATAAACTTGGTCCTTAACTCATACTGCAAAAGATCAGCTCAAAATTAATAACAGACCTAATCATAACAGCTACAACTATAAAACCTTAGAAGAAAACATAGGAAAAAATATTTGTAACTTTCGAAAAGTCCAGGATTTTAAATAGAACACAGAAAGCACAAACTGTAAAAGAATAATAATGTATGTTAGATTTTATCAAAATTAAAAACTTTCACACTCCAAAAGAAAACAAAAGGTAAGTCACAGGTTGGGAAGAAATGTTTCAAAAACACATATTCAGTAAAGTATTTCTAGCCAGCTATCACACACACATACACACACACACACACACACACACACAACACACACACACTTGATTCAGTAATTAGGAAACAATCTAATTTTTAAATTGGACAAAAGATTTGGACAAACATTTTGCCAAAGAATATATATAATAGCAAACAAATATGAAAAGATTCTTACCATGTTGAGTCATTAGGAAAATGCAATTAAACCAAGAATGGTTAAAATTTAAAACACTGACAATGCCATGTGGTGTCAAGGATTTGGAGCAATCGGAACTCTCTTACATTGCTGGTGGGATGGAAATGGCACAATCATTTTGGTCAACAGTTTGGCAGTATCTTACGAAATTCAACATACTAAGATACAGATATTCCACTCCTAGGTATTCCCCCAATAGTATCATATGTCCACATAAAAATGTGTTTCTATATCCTCCTAGTAACTTTATTATTGTAGCTAAAACATGAAAAAATCCAAGTGTCCACCAACAAGTGATGGATAAACATTGTAGAACATCCATAGAATGTGTGTAATAAAAAATGTGCAAATCACTGATACACGCCACAACGTGTTTGAATCTCCAAAGTCTTATGCTAAGTGAAAAACACGTGGGCACAAAGGACTGCATACTCTATATTCCATTTATGAGACAATCGAGAAAAGGCAAAAGCATAGAAGTAGAAAACAGATCAGTGTTTTCCATGTGTTGGAGGTTGGGGAGAGGGACTCATCACTAAAGTCACAGAGAAACGTTGGAGGTGAAGGAAAAGTCCAATATCGTGACAAATGGCCTAAAAAGAGACACAGAGTGAGGGAGAAGGTTGTGTGCAGATGGAAGCGGATATCGGAATTTTGTGGCCACAAGCCAAGGACCACCAGGAGCCACCAGAAGCTGGAAGAGGCAGGAAGGACCCTCCCTGGAGCCTTCAGTGGGAGTATGGTCCCACTGACACCTTGATTTCAGACGGCTAGCCTTCAGAACTCCAAGAGAATAAATTTCTGTTGTTTTAAGTCCCCAAGTTTGTGGTAATTTGTTCTGATGACTCAGGAAACTAATACATTGCTCAAGAGAAAGTGATTTGAATTCAGCTCTACAGTAGGGCCTATTTGGGGAGCCAAATACATGAGGACGTTGCAGCCTAACGTAAAAACAGGTGAGAGCTGATATGTTGATGAACACAGTTGCCCCTCCCCTTATCTGGACCCCTCGTGGATGCCTAAAACCGCAGATATTACAGCACCCTGTGTACTCAATTTTTTTCCTATCCACACATCCCTATAATAAAGTTTAATTTATAAGTTAGGCACAGTAAGAGATTAACAACGATAATTGATAATAAAATAGAACATTATGACAATATACTGTCACAAAAGTCATGTGAATGTGGATATGGTCTCCTCTCTCTCTTTCTCTCTCAAACTCCCTGGAATTTCCCATTTAATATTTTTGGGACCATGGTTACTGCAGGTAACTGAAACACGGAAAGCAGAACTGCAGACCAGGGGACTGTGGCACGTTGTTAGAGCAGAAATCCCTGAGAACCCAGCCCTCCTGCCTGTGTTAATTAGAGGTCATGGCAGCTCCCACATGGGGCACGTTCCACATCACTTAAGCGTTGATGCTTTTGGAGGTGGAAGTACCAGCCATGTGGCTGCAAAGGGTCGGGTGCTTTCTGTGGGAGCCTCAGTCGGGTGGTCAGAAGAATGCCTGTGCAGCACTGGAATAGTAACTTAGTGTGGGTTCCAGGTGTGCGCGAATGTACTGTCAATCGTCCCATCAGCCCATCCCGTTAGCCTCATGGCTCCCATGTCAAGCTACCCCCTCTCTTCTAGGACACGTTTATTAGGTTTCAGCTTAGGTGTCCTCCCCACTCCCCTGACAAATGCATCATCCCGTGGAACAGATGCAAGTAGAGACACAGGCTGAGCAGGGGAGGAGGACTAACCCTTCCTTTCTTCTGTTAACTGTCTCATCTCCCAGCTGGGTTCACCTTCGCCTGCCGAAATGGCAGTGGGGCCAAGGCTGAGGACCCCTGACTAACGTGACCTTAGGCCCCGTCAGCCTCTGTCCCACCAGCAGCCCCACTCAGTGGTGAGGTCGTGCTCCTCAGCTGGACCAAGAGAAACAACAGACCCACCTGGCACCAGAGACATGACACCCCTCTTAACCTTTCAGCTTAAGAGACCTGTATTCATGTGGCATCATTGCATCAACTATAAACTACAGAGAAATTGCAAGGGAAAAGGAGAGGAGGAAAATGGAACGCTCTTTCCAGCCACTAACTGTCCCACATCCTAGGACTTTGTTCTGCCAATTGATGCTTGCTCCACCTGTGTGGTCATGCAGGTAGCAGAGAGGATTGAAGAAGGGTGTCTCTCTGACCTGGGCAAGAAGGCAACCAAGAAAGGATCTGGAATATCGTGGCTGACTTGGAACGTTATTCATTCAACCTTTATTGAGTACCAACTACGCGTGACCTAGGACCTGTGGATAAACGAAAACCAGTGCCTCCCTCGGGCCCCTGCAGGCTAGTGGGGGAGAGCTCAGGAACAACGCTCGCAGGATGAGGGCCATGAGAGGAGAGCCAGCCGGGCCGGTGAGGGACCGGACGGAGACATGTGTGGGGAAGGGCATAAGCTCAGGGGTGGGGCAGGCCCCTCAGACTAGGCCGGACTCATTGTGCTGAGGACTGGGCACCACTTATGAGGTCCTAAGGGTGGTCCAATGACGCCAGTCACTGGCATGGCGCATGGCATTATTCAGTCAACCCAGAACCACTTAAACACAGCTCTGCCCACCTTGGTATCGTATAAAGATGACACCTACCCCCCCCACCCATAGTATTTCCCGGCACCCTACTCATACTGGGCCATCTGGGAACCTGTTTTTCAAGGCCTGGCTTGGTTCACCCCATTGTCAAGACTCAGTCTGCAGTCACCCAGCAGCCACAGAGCAGGTCACAGCCAGCCCTGCCTAGGTAGCTGGCATTTAGTTCACGGCTTTTCTTGCTCCCCAGAAGATACACTTAGCTAGAAAGAAACACAGCTGAAAGAAAAGAGTTAAAAATCGACAAGAGCTTAAATCAGCAGACATCCATGGGGCTGCTGCATGTTTCAGGACAGCTTTATCTCAGCGGTTTGGTTCATGCCCTTTGGTTGTCAGCAATTTCAAGGTTGATGGGGTAGCAACCGTCAGACATTCTTCCCAGTTGTTGTCGATTTCCGCCTGTGTTGTAGCAGGAGTGCACGGCTGCTCGAGGAAGGAAAGGTTTTATGTTTGTCTCCCACCTCATTTGGTCAGATGAAACCTTTTCATGGCCCTGTTCCCCTCTAGGGACTAAGCATGCCACTGTGTCATTCCCCTGCACCAGGCCCTGTGGTAAGGAACCCACCGGAACAGAGCCTCTGCATTAAATGTACAGAGAGCTGTGGCCACTAGAATGTCCCCAGACCTTGCCAGGATGTGATAGATTTGGGCCAATCCCTCTTCCCACCTCCGTACTGCTACCTTTCCGAGGCTTTGGCCCTGAGACTGAAAGGTGTCAGTGACAGCGGGCGGGGATTGGGGCAGACATAGGGGGACCTGGTTCTGCCTCTGCCCCAGTGTGGGAGCTGAGGTGACCTCCCAGCCTCTCTGGTCCCCATTTCCCCATCTGTCATCCCAAGTTGACTGATTGGAAAGGCCCCTAGCAAGGTGTGGAGCTCTGTAGACATATCAAGCTCCTCCCTCAGCTGGCATCCAGGGACCCTCTACATGCCTGCCTGTCCATGGCCCCGAGCCCAAGCTGTTAAGGACTGTGCATTTCAGATTTCCCACATAACCATGTGTCGTATCGAGTCCCGCTGCATACACATCACGGGCTCGGCCTGCGTCGTTGTAGCACATAGTGATCTGCCATTTGTCGGGCACTTCCTGTGCATATTTAAGTTTTTATTGAGGGAAATGTCAGTGACGGAAATCACACATGTAGAGAAAGTGCTCCAAAGATACACACCAGTGTTAGGACAGTTTTCCTCTGGGCATGGAGAGTGGGGACAAGGAACAGTTTTAACTGAATAGCCTATTGCAGGATTAGGTTTTTTATAAGACAGAGTTCACATGGTATACATGTATGTGTATGATACACACATATATATACACACATACCTGCATGTGTATTTTTATACTACTTCATATATGGCATAGCTGTTTAAAAGAAAAATAGAAGCAGCTTTGCCATGCTTTGACTGCTCCACCACTAGAAGTGAGTTATGGGACAGCTTCTGGTCCCAGGAAGCTAAATTTAGATTTTAAATTGGTCTTAAGATTGGTGACAATGAGGAGATGTCAGAGGCGGCCCTTTCTCTCTTACGTAAATGGCACATAGGGCTTCCCACGGAACCTAAGGGGAGTCAGGGATGACCACCACCAGCCACCAGCAGTGCTTAGCTGCCTGGTGGGCCACTGGACCCCCAATGAAGGCTCAGTGACAGGGAGGTCACCCCTCATGGCCCGGCCCTAAGAGCTCCCACAGCAGCTCTTAGCTACATCCTGTGTGCAAGATGCTAAGTACCTGACAACCTGCCCGGGTCCTCACCTTTTTCTCCTCCTCACTGAACCCCACATCCATCCCCTCGGCCTGCCCTCCAGTCTCCAGTGGACCTTCTCTGAGGGTCTTGTCCACCCTCAGCACTGTGGGTTCCAAGGCTGGCTTTCTCCCTGTGCAGTTGGGGACCTCGGGCAAGCCAAGAGACCTCTCTGAGCTTGGGCCCCACTTTCTGAATTTGAAAATGGAAGCCACGAGCCAGCAATCCCCCTGCCTCCTGCTGCAGCAGCTGACTGCCAGGAGTTCACCAGGCAGAGGCAGGTCTGGAGTCCAAGGGAGGATGGGACTGAGTCACAGATGTCGTCACCCACTTATCTAGACCTCACTTTTCCAAAGACATCTGCTTAATCCCGTTATGGGGTTGTCTCGTGGATGGGATCACAGTGATTTATCTCCCCAGCCTCCATCTGTGCCCCACAGTCACGAGAGCCAATCAGAAAAGCCCTTTCCTTCTTCTTTTCAAGGACTAAATAAAGGTAGACTAGGGCCTGAGCCAGCCTGAAATCCCACAGGAGATGATAAATTCTCAGAGGAACCGATTAATAAGAGAGTGAGTCAAAGTGCCAGTACTGACGGGGCCATATTTTATCATCAAACTGCTGGGGCCACACGGGCTGCTGAATCAATAAGGACAGTTCCCGAGGGACTCTCAGAATTCCAGACCGAATTTAGACTTCATCATCCACTTGAGGATATGAAACAGCCATTCATATGACATTTGCTGGATTCCTTTTGTGCTGGATATTGGAGACACAGAGGACAGAGGCAGATAAAGGAGGGTGTGAAGATAGTAAATTAATGTCACGTATGATAACTTTGAAGAGCCCATGTGCATTCATTCATTCATTCATCCATTCATTCATTCATTCATTTATTCATTCATCAGTGAGTACTCACTGAGAGCTCGTGTACCAAACATAAGCTTCCATTTATCCTGCCATACTTCTGCCTTTCTCCATAGGTCTGATCATTTTCTAAGATACAGCTTAATTTTTGCATTTACTATGTCTCTTTTTATTGTGTGTGTCCCTCGGCTGGAGTGTAAAACCCCAGAAGGCAGGCACTTTTGTCTGATTCATTCACTGATGTTTCCCAAACACCTAAAATATAGCACATGGTAGGTACATGTGAACATTTCCTAATAAATTAAGTTCCTCTCCAAGGCTGGAACCATAGACAAAATGTCCAGTGTGTCTGCAGCGCTGAGACGTCCTTTCTTCCAAGGTTTTGTTCCGGCCGGGTCTCTGATCCAGAAGCTTTGCTGCTGTGTTCTGCAGCTCTGCTCAGTCTTTCTGGACCAAGGACAGCTTGGGTGGACTCTCCCTAGATTCGGTCCTTTCCCACAGTACTGCATCCTAAACACAGCCTGCATTGAAAAGATAAAATCACTTTCTGGAGGTGTGTTTCCATTCTTGAAATTCAAAACAGACCCTGTTTCCCTGTGACCCTTCCAGAAGGCCTTCGTTATTTAGGTTTGAAAACACCTTCAATGTGACCAGTGCCTGACCCGGAGGGGGTGGAGACTTGGCTCTGGAATCATGCAAGACGAGCGCTGAGTTGCTGGCGGTAAAGCCCCACTTGACGTCACGCGTGCTGTTTCTTCCAGGACCCTGAAAACCAGCTATTCGTTTCAAATCTAAAAGATGGAATTTCCCAACGTGCTGCAGTTGATGTAACCTTGTGCTACTGCTAAGTATTAAACTGTTTGGTGCTGAACTTCGCAGAAAAGTAAAACAAACAAAGCTGCTCTCTATATATAATGAGATGGAACTCATATCAAGGCTGCTATCCTTTGTTGGACAGTATGTTTTATCTGAATTTCAGATCATCAAACTTGCTTTAGCAAACTATCTAGTTTTAATAACTACAATCCATAAGTTACATTTCGGGAAACCAATGCTTACAGCATTCATATATTATATACATATATATATATTTATATTATTATTAATATATTATTATATTATATCTATTATTATTATATATATTATATATATATATTATATATATATATTATATTATAATAATATATTATTATTATTAATTACACAGTCTCTATGGTGCTTAGGGAAGTAAAATAAAGAGATCAGCTTTGTGGTACTGTAATGATACTCAAACATGGGGAATGGTTTTAGTGAGATGGACTTTTCGGTAACTTACAATGTAACATAGAGTGTTTTGTCTAGTTTAATCTGGAGACAGGCCTTTGAATTCTCAATGGGGTACGCTGCACTTCTCCTGCCTACATCCTAGATCGATGAGGTTGACCTTATATTCTTTTCAGGAAAGAGTTAGCCCTCCATTATTTAGTTCACAACCACCTCAGTTAAGCACACCAAGCACTAGGGAGACATTCACATCATTTTTATAAAACAGGCCAAAATGTGAAGACAAAACACTTTAGACTCAGGCCTGGACCATGCACTCAAATTCTGAGCTTCCTCGTTGAACAAATTCTTTGAGATTACTGAGGAAAGTTTAACACTGAAAGTTGATGATATTACGCTAAATCAAACAAGAACTAGATGTTCTGTTGTAAACTGAAGCCAGTGTCTGTTCATAAGTCCTGATTTATATACAATTCTTGCCCTAACGTGTTTTAAATGTAATTAATGCACAATGTTTTCCTGCTAATTGGAGACACTCCTATTTTGAAATAAATGTTACATAAAGACTGCTTCATAAATGTACAAAACAAACCGAGAGTTCTCTCTCCCCTCAGAGAATAGCTGTATTTCTAACCCAGCTCTGGAATAATGCCCATTTCCCCATGTGTGGGCAGAGCTCTAGTCCCAAGTCCAGGCCCTGACCATCCCCAGGCTGAGGGCAGAAGCGTGCACTGCCCTCACCTGTCTCTCTCTCCTCAGAGGCCCGCCATCTTGCTGTGTTGTCCTGTGATCCTGCTCCCAGCCTTCCCGAGAACCATAACGAAATGTGCCCTTGGCTCCCTGAGAAGGTTCCTTCTGAATCACTGCCTCAGTTACCTGGTGAACCATCCAAATGTGTCAGCTCCAGAAGCTGAAGCTGTCTATCTGACTGCTGTTCCCAGCTTCCATCTCATTCCTGGTCTCCTTATACCTAAATCCGCAGCTCAGAAGTTTGGAGTCAACTCTACTGTGGCAGGTATCAGTAACAGAGTCTCCTGTGTGCCTTCGAGGGAGGAACAAGCATCTATAAAGTACCAGGTGCCTGGGATACAGGGAGCGTGTATCAGAGAGACTCAGAGGGGGTAAGTGTCCCAAGGTCACACAGCTGGTAAGTGAAATGGGTATGATTTCATATCCAGTCTCTGTAAGTAACTGGGCTCGTTCCCATAATTGTACTTCCTTGAGTCAAATCCCTTCAGTGATGCAAATGCATGACCATGACACCATTCACAAAGAAGCTAAGAGAAATCATACAATGTCTGAGCAAGCACCCAGGCCTTCATTATTCAGACAGGCTCTTCATTTGTGACGATAAGCAACTATTCAGAATCCCACCCCGACCCAATGGGCAAGGATCTTAGGCCAAAGGGCCACCGTTCTCCCCCGATCATGCGTGTTGGAAAAAACGACCCCCTTTCTTCATCAGCCGTTCCTCTTTTTGGGAGCAACTTTGGGGATAAGATGGAATTCCCTGGTGGAAAGTCACTATTATTTACAAACACCCTGTCAATCTAATGACAGAATCAGGAAAAAATGCACAATAATTACAAGAATATCCATCTTTTCAGAAGGCTAAAATGAGACTTAAGAAACACATGCACCGTACAGTTAAGAGAAGGCTCTGGCACAGTGTCTTATGAGAAGATAGACACCCCTGTGAGAACCGTAGGGTACTATTGTTAACACTGTGAAAGGTAGGTGAGCTGGACAAAGGGAATTACAACCTCAAAGGAGACAGCAGGTGTGTGAGGTGTCCCAAGAGAGGAAGGAAATGTGAGTCTGTTTTTAATATGATTAAATAAGTTTGTGTGAAACAGCCCACATCTGATCCGACCTCATCACTCTGGAATGAAGAAACAAATCCAGGAGCTCTCAGCTGGCATAGCAACGTCCAGGTGGTCTACCCTCGCTGCGGCACTGCTCACAGATGCACAGACTTGAAAGAATCCAAAAGATGTGCATGTGTGCGTGTATGTATGTGTGTGAGTGTGTGCATGTTGTGTCTGTATGTCGCAAATACCTGAGTAAATACGAATGTAAAATATAAAAGTAAAGGATAGGACTTTTTGCATTTGAGTACAGTGGACCAAATTCAGCCTCTCTCTCTCTCTACGTACATGTAAACATATAATATACACAGATATACCACAAATATGTATACCACATACATGCATATACTATATATGTACATGTATATGTAGAATATGTACATGTACAATATATGTAATATGTATATCATATATTATATATACATACATATGGATATTTATATTTATACATTTAGAAAGCAAAAAAAACTATTGTGAAAAGACACAAACAGGCATGCCTCCCTTCTTGTCTCCTTTTCTCTCTTGCCTCAGTTTCCTTTTTTTCCATTCCCTGCTCTCCCTGAACCTTGACTAACTGACAAATCACCATTCTTGCAGGATCCATTCTCAAAGATACTTTTCTGACAGTTCTCAGGATGGGATCAGCTCCAGTGATTCCAAGCAAGTGACAGGAAAGCCAGAATAACATCCAACTGATGGAACACAAGTCTAGCTGCAGTTAAGATGAAAACCTCTACTTGAGCCAAACCATGAGGACACTTAGTCGTCACCTCCCCGTGTGCTCTGCTTCCGCGCAGAAAGGTGCCCCTCATGTGCAGCAACTGAATAAAATCTTTAAGCTCCATTTGACTCATTTAAGCCATTTTCTTTGACACCCTTACCTTAAAATGTACCTGCTGTTTGTTTTAATTAAGGGTGTTAAGACACACGACCATGCAAATGCCTGTCATGATTGTTTTTATACTCACAGCTCCCTGGAAACAAGAGGCACACGGGGCTACACAAGGCCACACAGGGAAGCACCAGAGCATCGGGAGCAGAGGGAGCAGGAAAAAAGCAAAATCCTTGATTTTGGTTTCCAGAAGAAGGGATGGGTAAGGCAGTGGACAGGCTCCAGATTGGCGAGTTTGAATTATTTCAGGGGCTCCAGAGTATAGGAGCTGTTCCTAATTGTGGACTACCTGGCCCTGGGGTGATTACTCAGAGGAATCGTGCCTCCTGGGGTGTAAAATCCAAATCAAGAAGATAGTTAGCATTCTGGAGCTCGGATTGGATAGTTTTCACATAACAAGTATGCTTACAGGGCAGGCCTTTGCTATTCTAAGAATTAGCTAACCCTGGGAGGGCAGGCTCTCCAGCCATCAAGGCCCCAAAGATGTAAAAACATCACTTAAAAAACAAAAACAAACAAACAAACAAAAAAACCACATGATTAGTACAAATAAGAAATGAATGTATTGGGAGCTAAAAGAGGAAAAGTAGAAAGACATGATTAAGTTCTTCTTGGAAGATATTGTTTTTAAGTGGAGGTTTAAAAATGGAGCAGGCACATGGTAGGAAGGAAAAGAATTCTAGATTTGGAGGAGAGCTTATCGGTTCTTCCCAAGGTAGCCTGGATGGGGGTAGAGGGTGTTTGGGGGCGGGGGGGACACAGGCTGATACCACTTGGAGGTCTTTCAGCAAGTGAATGCTCCTAGCATGTTTTGTTTAGATATATAAATATCAGTATTAGGAAAGACAAAGGTGTAGAATTACTAATACTTTTATTTTGTATTGGCAAAAACATTCCACAAAATTTATTTCATCCAATTTATAATTATTAATGCTTATTATTACTATTTACAAAAACAATGGCAGAGGTTGAAAACTATATGCCTTGTAATTTATTAATGAATAATTTGCAGAGATATCAAACCTCTTTATAAAATTAGGTCTTTAAAGATGAACTTGATAGAAATAATGGCCTCAAACAACTCTCAATGACAGAAGGATAATTGGGTAAATTTCATATGTACAATAAGTTGCTGATGGATCAAACCTTTGGTATAAAATTTTCACAGAATAAAATCCATCCCGGTATAAATAGTTTTAGTAAAAAATATATCCAGTCTGTTTAACAAGACCATATATAATTGGACAGATTCTTAAACTGCACTATGTACAGATTCAATCTGGGTTTAAGGAGATAAGCTCTAGGAAACACTTCATCAATAAGACTTCTTGGGTGATGGTGTGAACCTGATAAGAATGTTTTATCCTGAACACAAAGTCCAGACATTCTTAAGATTAAAGCCTTGAGTTGGAAGTGTCTCAGAATCCTCCTGCGGCCGCCAACTCTGGCTCTAATAAAGGAGCTGCTGCCACAAGCCAGGGACCAAAGAAAGCGGGGACACTTGACCTCCTTCTACAACAGGCAAATCTCATCCCAACTCCAGCTTACAGCAGATGCAATTCTGGTGGTCACATGCATACATGAGGCAGAGAGGAAATCAGAGAAAAAGAACGCAAGACCTTGAGTTCCCCGAGGAGCTCTAAAATGAGCTGGCATGGAGGATGCTTAACGGTCTCGTCAGTGATCACCTGCCAAGCCTAGGAGCTGTGGGCCTGGACTCTCCCAGGGACCCAGCACTGGCCATTCCTGCCACAGAGACAGATGCTTCCTTAGCTAATTGAATGTCCACAGGAGCTCCTGATCCCTGCTGGTATGCTCATTAGTTAGTCTGGGGCAGAGACGAGGGCGGTCGGCAGCAGTTCATTCACACAGCAGGTAGAAACAGTGCCTTGGCATTGGAAAACGGCTGCCTACAAATGCCACATCCCTAAAACTTCAGAGAGACACACAGGACATTACACGGGAATGAATAGGTCTTCCAAAGCCAGCTCCCGGTTTTACAGAGAAAGAAGGAGCAACAACGACAGAAAGCTAGAATTCTCTAAGGTCGCCCACCCAGCCAGTAACCAGACATTGGGCCCCCATGCTGAGGTTTGCTACCCCCTTTGCCAGCCTTAGGCCTCACAATCCTGGGGCTCTGCAACTGTTCCTGCACCCACTACGCACTTTCTTTGAACTGTGAATAAACACACATGCTCACATAAACACGTGCCCACGAACATACACACACTTTCTTTAACATACACACATACGGTATTTTTCGGCTATATAGATGCCACTGTGATTACTAAACACAAAAAGGTGTCACTGAATTCATATCTTTTATGAAAGTATTTTCTCAATTAGTGTTTATCACAACTACACCATCTCATAAATTCCCCCAAATTGGTGATATTACAGAGCGGGTTCTATTGGAAACATTCAGAAGCCACTGCCCTGACTACACCCCTAACTCTTACTCATTCCCCATTCTGAAAGAGACAAGACACAATTAGATGAAAAGCAAGACATTCAAGAATTTCTTCCCTTTCTCCCTGTTAAATTATAAGATCATCTTTGTGGATTTTGTTTGCTAGCCCATCTGCATGATAAACAGTGAACATCTTACATTTCTTCGTGAAAGGTAAGAATTGCTAGATTGACTTGGTCCCCTTAGCACTGTACCTGTGAATTGCCATGTCAATGAGCACAAAGGTATGCAGGAGAAAGTGGTTATTCCAGGAAGGATGAAATCTGGAGCCCCAAACTATTAAAATCCTTCTTTAAATCACAAATTATTTTAAATGCATCTTTAAAACAGAACAAATAAAAGAACAAAGGTATAGGTGTTTTAATTATTTGCCATTTAGAATCTATTGTCTTCTACTATAGACAGAAGAATACGTGTCCACATAGAATATCATCTTTATTTTCGACAAACAATGTTTAGCCAATTGTGTCACAGAATATCTTTGGTTGTGCAGTCTTAATGTGATGGCTATATATTCTAGCATAGAACACCCCCAGACAGGTATAAAATTGAGAAGACAGTTGTTCACTATGTAACTATGTTTCCGTCAAAGAAGGACCACATATATGACGATGGTGGCCCCATAAGATTATAATGGAGCTGAAAAATGTCTACTGTTTCGTGAAGGTGTAGCCATCATAACATCGTAACACAACACATTACTAAAATGTTTGTGGTGACGCCGGTGTAAACAAACCTACTGTGCTGCTGATAACGTGAAAGTACAGTACATATGAAGTCTGATCTAAAGATACAGTGAATGTTTAAATTTTAAAATAAAGTATTACAGTAAAAGACATATTGCCATTAACCCCCCTCAAAATACTGGCTCAAAAGTGGAAAACTGGAAGCTGCTGTGGTGAAGCGTGTTGCCAGGATGAGCAAGCCGAGAAGATTAAGTCACCCTCTGTGCAGCCTAGTGGTCTCCCTCTGGCACCCTCTTTGGTAGAGTCCACCAGGGAGCACCTGGCAAAGCAGAGATGTGGTTTGCAGAGCCCCAGCCTCAGAAACACAAAACAGAGGCCAGAAGGGTGACACGGCCACTTAACCACTAACCCAGTCAGTCTCAGAGAATGTCAGCATGCAGTGAGGGGCTGGGATCGGAACCCAGGTCTGCGCCACTCTAAACACACCTCCTGCTCATTTGATTTACTTTCCCTTGAGACAGGTATTTAAGAATAGGTGAATGTGAACTGCTTTCTCCAAGAACTGCTACTGGAAGAACAGCAGTTTATTAAGCAACAAAATCAAGGCCATGTTCGTAGTGACCAGTCTTATTAGCCAACTTTGGATCATGAATAAACATCTGATTGTGCACCTTTACAGAGACTATGTTCTATGCAGAGCTTAGAAAAAGAAATGTGCTAACAGAGGAATGGCAGCTAGAAAGCTGCTGACCCTCAGAATAAGGAGGAAAACACGGGGTACAAAACCTAGTAAAGTCAATTAGCTGTTTTCAATCAAATAAAGATCAGGAAAAAATAGAATTTAGGATTGCAACATGGGAAATTAAGTTAATTATCTAGAAGAAGATGAAACGTTTTTATGATAGAACACCAATTAAACAATTCCTTTGGTAACAGATGAAACACCAGCATTGTAAACAACAGTGGGGCTTCTTAATATCAGCAAAACAGACATCTTTCTAGGGCAGCCATATTTTTTGTCTGTTAACAGACATTTTCTTGAAATAGTTAAGCTGACTCTTTGTCAACCAACTCATATTTGCTTGCAGTTTTCTTCTGTCTCTGGGCACCCTCATTTGTAATAAATAGCTAGTAATAAAGCCATTTAATGTCCTATGCAAGCATGAATTTAAAGAAACCCCAGAATTATTTATTCTTTCTTTACCAGATGTTCTTAAAGTGGAACATTTGTGTGACTTCCACACTTTCCTATTGTTTTCTATACTTGATAAGCCTTGTAGACACTTAAGCCTTCTTTTCTGAATTTTCAGGATTATAACAGAGCATATCCAGGACCCAATTCTTTGTGAAAATTAAACCACAACAGAGAAATAGTCCTATCTTTGCATAAAAGAAGAGATGAGAGGCACAAACTGAGGCAGGTGGGGAGGGAGACCCTTTGCTTGATTTCCTGCCTTCCGAATACGGTGGACCCTTATTCTTCCTTTGCACAGGATTCCAACCCCTGCTTGTTTCTGTCCCAGGACATAAACTCCAACCAGCAGCCACTCCCGTGCACCCGTGCACCCGTGGGGGAGGTCTCAGTGGCTCTGGGTTCCTGACTCCATCCACTTCTTCCCTGGAGAGCCCACTGTTACGTCCTTCATCTCCGGCGTGCCCAACTCAGTTCAGCACTCTGAGCACAGTTGACATGAGGCGATATGTACTTTCGAGTTCTGCAGAACGGGCTCGGACTCTTGCCCTCCCACTTCCTACTGTGTTTCCCCGAAAATAAGACTTAGCCGGACCGTCAGCTCTAATGCGTCTTTTGGAGCAAAAATTTAATTAAAGACCCGGTCTTATTTTAATATAATATCAGACTGGGTGTTTAAATATATACAATACAATACAATAACAAACAACACAACAACTAACATAATATCCTATAATATAATTAATCTAATATAATATAATATATAAATAGTATAATATAATATAATAAGTAGTACCAGGTCTTATTTATTTTTTGCTTCAAAAGACGCATTAGAGCTAGTGATCCAGCTGTCTTTTTTCAGGGAAACACGGGTACCTGTGAGACCTCTCGCAAATCTGTCCATCTGCAAAACAAGAGAGAATTTTATCCCGCCAACCTTGGAGGGTTTTTGTTATTATTCAATGGTCCTGCCTGAAAATGTTGAGCACATAGTAAGTGTTTAACAAACAGTCTCCTCACCTCAGCTCCTTATGAAGTGTCAGTGAACGCTGTGACTCAGGTTCCTGGGGAGAAACATCTCAAGTGGGTAGAGGGAAGAAGCCCTTCAGACAGCTTGGCTACCATCTCTCTGTCTTCTGAGCTTCCTTTGAGATACTGAAGACATTTTGAGATAAAATCCAGGTATGCTTGTGTAAGTCACATTGGTAAATATAAGCACCTGAACTCTGAACAAACAGTGTTAAAGTCTTGATAGGTAAGCCCCAGAGGAAATTTAGAGGTCACCTGCACCAATGTCCTTGTTTCCTAGTTAGCAAGAACAACTCCATTGGTTGCCATTGCCATGGTTCTCAGTCCACTTGGGCTGCTATAACACACGATCTTAGACTAGCTTATAAGCAACAGGCATTTGTTTCTCCCACTTCTGGAGGATGGAGGTCTGAGATCAGGATCCCAGTGTGGGTAGGTTCTGCTGAGAGCCCTTCATGGGTTGCAGACGTCTTGTGTCCTCATATGGAGGAAAGAGCAGAGCAAGAGAAAGATTTCATGTCTTTCTTATAAGGGCCACCAATCCCATTCAGGGTGCTCTATCATCATGACCTAATCACCTCCCCAGGCCCCACTCACAATACCTTCACACTGGGATTAGGGGCTCAATGTAGGAATTTGGAGGAGAATCAACACAGTCCGTTGTCCATGTGCTAGGCAAGTGCTGCACATAAACAGTATCTCCTTAGTTCTCAAGCAACTCTGAAAAGGATGAATTATCCCCAACTTATGTCTGGTTGAAAACTGTGCCCTTCAGAAGGAAGGGCAGGACCAAGGTGGTCCGGGCTCACTCCACCTTATTACACGGAGTCCTTTAGCCTTCGTGTGTTCCAGGCAGAGCTGCCATCATTTGTTATTGCTCAGGGCTTGAGCTGAGAACCTAAATCTGTTTCGTGTTTCGTTAATCTAAAAGAAGACCAAGTGAGAGGTGAAGGTAACCAGCTGTCTGACTGAAACAAAACAGACAAACACAACATGCATGTATACATGCACACATACAAACACCTATACACATGCATTACACACCTCAGAATACTCGTACACACAGAGGTAAAATCTGGGTCAGATGCAGCCTGTGTGGGTAGCTGATTCTGTGGGATACCCATCTTGGACAGCAAAGCCATACAATGTTGTTCCTGGTGGGGCTGGTCCTCACAGACCCCCTTGGTACCAATACAAGGGGCCTGGGAATTGACACCCTCTCTAACAGAGAGTGAAGTCAACCCAAGGACAGGAGGAAGAAGGGAAGAACGGATGCTGCAAGTCTGGTTAGCAGAGCTAGCCCTGGGATTTTGGGATGAAAGGCATCACAAGCTCCCTTCACAGCTGGAAAATGAGGTTGTAAAACAACTGATCTATCTGAGAGCTAATGCTTTCAATGTTATGTTCTCTTAGGGCCTAGGAAATAAGAGAATGAAGAGATAAGAATAGTCGACAGGGGGAAATTTGACAGACTATGAAAGCCCTGTAGGTCTCATTCTTTCTTTATTAATAGGAAGATAGTTGATTGCCAGAGGTGCAGACAAATGGAACACAGGTCAGAATGCAGACATTCTGCCAAAGTCAGATACAGATTGGCTTCAACAGTGGGGTCTGTATGGATTGAGTATTAAAATTGCTCCCCATGGGTACGCTTTTACTGCCTGTATCCATCCTGGAATCGATGAGACCGGGAGGCCTTTACACATAATTAATTAATCAGGGCATTAAGTGACTGGAATAAAATCTACTTTTCATCTCTGTGTTCTTTAAAAAAATAGTGACTCGAGGGTATTTAGCAATTCTAAAGTCTTAAGGTGACTCTATTTTATATAATATAAGAAAACTGTTTTCTTTTGTTTGATGTTCTCATTTATTACCATAATTTTCAAAAATGTGCTCAATTGTATGATAAAACTGAAACTCAGCATTCTTTTTAATTTCAGGAAAAAATAGGATTACTATTGTAACCTCACTGGTAGGCTATTCTTCAGGTATTCACCATGGCTAGGACTTTAAGACTTAATATCAGAAATCTCGCTTCAGAGTTTCCTTTTTTAAAACTTTGCATTAGGCATTCAGTGAGGTGTTGAGAAAAAAGGTAATTTATTCACTTTCATGCAGCCTCTGAGTTTCATTCAGGTGTGACTATCATCAACTCAATTTGCGCTCTCTCTCCTCTCTCTCTCTCTCTTCTCTCTCTCTCATTTCTAAGCATCTAGCCCTGACGGCATGTTTCCACATTCTACTCCTCCCTCCCACACCTCTGAATCTGGTTGTTCCTTTTCTGTGACATCATTTCCCATATCTCTCCCTAGTCTCTCAAGCTGTTTTGTCATAATTTACCCAACTATTCAAGTTCAAAGGTGTAAACAATTTCAAGCCAAAAAATAAAAATAAAAATCACATTAAGATAGATCATAATGAAACTTCAATAACCCAAAGGAAGATAAAATCCTGAAAGCAGCCAGAAAAATAAAACAAAACAAAACAAAACATGGGTAGATAGATAGATAGATATAGAGATATATAGAGATACACACTGTGTGTGTGTGTGTGTGTGTGTGTGTCTGTGTAGAGAGTCCTTCAAAGAAGTGAAATAACAGTTGACTTCTTACTAACAACTGTGGGAGCCCAAAACATAGTATTGACACCTTCAGTGAGTGGAGAACTAAGTCTATACCTATGGAACATATCTTTCAAGAATAAGGGAACAGGTGACGTCATAGGAATGGCGGCAGCAAGGGACTTTTTGAGTTCTCCTCCGGATCTTATCACAAACAGGACATCTATAACCCATCAAAGGACTCTCTGCTCATCACACAGAACAGAGACTTGCATAAGGATTACTTGAAGGTGGGCAAATTGGGCGAGCAGGGGAAGAGGGAAGGAGCGGAGTGGAGACGCAACCCACAACTGCAGCTGTGGAAACGTGGCCCGCATCGTAGGAATACCAGAAGGTGAAGAGAGGAAGCAAGGGATTGAGAACGTATTTGAAGTAATAATGTCTGAAAACTTTCTTAACTTGATGAAGGAAAGCAACATACAAGTCCAGGAAGTGCAGAGAGTTCTAACCAGGATAAACCCAAACAGGTCCACACCAAGACACATTATAGTTAAAATGGCAAAGGTTAAAGACAAAGAGAGAATCCTAAAAGCAGCAAGAGAAAGACAGAGGGTTACATACAAGGGAACTCCCATAAGACTATCAAATGACTTTTCTACAGAAACACTGAAGGCCAGGAGGGAGTGGCAGGAGATACTCAAAGTGATGGAAAACAAAGGCCTACAACCTAGATTGCTTTATCCAGCAAGGCTATCATTTAAAGTTGATGGAGAGATAAAGAGCTTCCCAGAAAAGAATAAGCTAAAGGAATTTATTACCACAAGCCAGCATTGCAAGAAATACTAAAAGGACTTCGGTGAATAGAAAAAGATGAAAACAATCTAACTACAAATTTAAAATGGCAATAACTATGTAACTATCAATAATCACTTTAAATGTAAATGGATTAAATGCTCCAATCAAGAGACATAGGGTGGCTGAGAGGATAAGAAAGCAAGAACCTTGTATATGCTGTATACAAGAGACTCACCTCAGATCAAAAGACACACACAGGCTGAAAGTGAAGGGTTGGAGTAAGATATTTCATGCAAATGGAAATGAGAAAAAAGCTGGAGTTGCAATACTTATATCTGACAAAATAGACTTAAAATGAAGAACATATTAAAAGACAAAGATGGGCACTATATAATAATAAAGGGATCGATCCGACAAGACATAACCCTAGTAAACATCTATGCACCCAACATAGAAGCACCTAAATATATAAAACAGATATTGACTGACATAAAGACAGAAATCAATAGTAACACTATCATAGTAGGGGACTGCAACACACCTCTGACAACAAGGGACAGTCTTCCAGGCAGAAAATCAATTTGGAAACAACAGTCTTAAATGATATATTGGACCACTTGGATTTAATCGATATTTTCAGAGCATTTCACCCCAATGCTGCAGAATACACATTCTTCTCAAGCGCACATGGAACATTTTCCAAGATAGGACATATGTTAGGTCACAAAACAAGTCTTGATAAATTTAAGAAAATTGAAATCATACCAATTGTCTTCTCTGACCACAGTGCTATGAAATTAGAAATGAACTACAGGAAAAAACTGGAAGACACACCAATTCATGGAGGCTGAATAACATGTTACTAAATAATGAATGGGTCAACCAGGAGATCAAGGAAGAAATCAAAAGATATCTCGAGACAATGAAAATGAAAACACGACGACCCAAAATCTATGGGATGCTGGGAAAGCAGTCCTAAGAGGAAAATTCATAGCATGGCAGGCCTACCTAAAGAAACAAGAAACATCACTAATCAACAGTTTATCTTCACACTTAAGGGATCTGGAAAAAGAACAGCAAAATAAACCCAAAGGGAGTACAAGGAAGGCAATAATAAAGATCAGAGCGGGAAATAAATGAAATAGAAACCAGAAAAACAATGCAAAAGATCAATGAATCCAAGAGGTGGTTCTTAGAGAAGATAAACAAAATCGACAAACCTTTAGCCAGACTCATTAAAAAAAAAGAGAGAGAGGACCCAAATTAATAAAATCAGAAATGAAAGAGGGGAAGTGACAACAGACACCACAGAAATACAAAAATTTAAAATTACTATGAGCAACTATATGCCAACAAATTTGACCATCTGGAAGAAATGAACAATTTTCTAGAGTACAACCTTCCAAGGCTAACTCAAGAAGAAACAGAAAACCTGAATAGACTGATTACCATTAGGGAAATTGAATCAGTGATCAACAATCTCCAAACAAACAAAAGCCCTGGACCAGATGGCTTTACAGGTGAATTTTACAAAACGTTCAAAAAAGAATTATCATCTATTCTCCTCAAGCTCTTCAAAAAAATCCAGAAGGAGGGAAGACTCCCAAACACTTTTTACGAAGCCACTATCACCCTGATCCCAAAATCAGACAAAGACACCACAAAAAAAGAAAACTACAGGCCGATATCACTAATGAACATAGACAAAAATCCTCAACAAAATATTAGCGAACAAAATTCAGCAATATATTAAAAAGATCATACACTATGGTCAAGTGGGATTCATCCCTGGTATGCAAGGGTGGTTCAACATCCGCAAATCAATTAATGTGTACACCACATAACAAAATGAAAAAAAAAATCATATGATCATATCAATAGATGCAGAAAAAGCATTTGATAAAATCCAGCAGCCATTTATGAAAAAACCCTTAAGAAAGTGGGAATAGAGGGATCATATCTCAACATAATAAAGGCCATATATGAAAACCCACAGCTAACATCATACTCAATGGGGAAAAGCTAAAACCATTCTCCTTAAGATCAGGAACAAGGCAAGGTTGCCCACTTTCTCCACTTCTATTGAACATAATGCTGGAAGTTCTAGCCACAGCAATCAGACAAAAAAAGAAATAAAAGGCATCCAAATTGATAAGGAGGAAGTAAAATTGTCATTATATGCAAATGATATGATACTATATAGAGAGAACCCTAAAGACTCCACCAAGAAGCTATTAGAGCTGATAGATAAATTTAGTAAGTAGCAGATACAAAATTAATATTCAGAAATCAGTTGCATTTGTATATACCAATAATAAAGCATCAGAAGGAGAAATTAAAAAAACAATCTCATTTACAATTGCTCCAAAGACTATGAAATACCTGGGAATAAATTTAACCAAAGAAGTAGAAGATCTGTACTCAGAAAATTATGACACTGAAGAAAGAAATGAAAGAAGATACAAATAGATGGAAACACATCCCATGTTCATGGATAGGAAGAATTAATATAGTTAAAATGTCCGTACTGCCTAAGGTAATATACATATTCATAATTCCTATCAAACTACCAACGACGTTTTTCACAGAAATAAACATACAATCCTAAAATTTATATGGGACCATAAAAGACCCCGGATAACCTCAGCAATCTTGAGAAATAAGAACAAAGTGGGAGGTATAACAATACCTGACATCAAATTAACTAGAAGTCTACATAATAAAAACAGCATGGTACTGGCATAAAAACAGACACGTAGATCAATGGAACAGAATAGAGAGTCCAGAAATAAATCCATGCCTATAAGGCCATTTAATCTATGACAATGGAAGCAAGAATGTATGGTGGGGTAAAGACAGTCTATTCAATAAATGATGCTGGGAAACCTGGACAGATACATGCAAAAAAATGAAGCTGGACCACCTCCTTAACCATATACAAAAATAAATTCAAAATGGCTTAAAGACTTAAATGTAAGATCTGAAACCATAAAATACCTAGAAGAAAATATAGGAAGAAACTTCACAGACATTACCCGGAGTAAGATTTTTACTCACATATCCCCTCGTGTAAAGGAAGTAAGAAAAAAATAAACATGTGGGATTACATCAAACTAAAAAGTTTATTCACAGCAAAGGAAACCATTAATAAAACAAAAAGGGATCCTACTGAATGGGAAAAGAAATGAAATATCTGATATTGCCAATGAAATATCTGATAAGGGGTTAATATCACAAATTTATAAAAAACTCACTCAACTTCAAAAAAACAAAGAACCCAATTAAAAAATGGACAGAGGACATGAAGAGACATTTTTCTAAAAAGGACATACAGATGGCAAACAGACATATGAAGAAATGCTCAACCTCACTAACCATCAGAGAAATGCAAATAAAAACCACAATGAGATAACCACCAGTCAAAATGGCTATCATCAATAAATCAACAAACAACAAGTGCTGGCACGGATGTGGAGAAAAGGGAACGCTTGTGCACTGTTGGTGGGATTGCAGATTGGTGCAGCCACTATGGAAAACAATATGGAGGTATCTCAAAAATCAGAAAATGGAACTACCTTATGATCCAGCAATTCCACTCCTAGGTATATCTATCCGGAGAAATCCAAAACTCTAATTCAAAAATCTTTAAGCACTCCTATGTTTATTGCAGCATTATACACAATAGCCAAGACATGGAAACAACTGAAATGCCAATCGGTAGATGACTGGATTAAGAAACTGTGGTACATTTATACAATGGAGTATTATGCAGCCATAAAGAAAGAAATCTTACCATTTGCAACAACATGGATGGACCTAGAGAACATGTTAAGTGAAATAAGTCAGACAGAGAAAGACAAATACCATTGATCTCACTTATATGGAATCTAAAGAAAAGAATAAGTGAATGAACTAATCAGAAACAGTTTTGGAAAGAGGAAAAACTGAGCGTTGCTAGATGGGCGGGGGGTGGGGTAAAGGGGAAGGTGAGGGGATTAGAAAACAGTCAGTAACCACAAGATGCCACGGGGTTTTGAAAATAATTTGGGGAATGTAATCAATAATGTTGTAAAGATTTTGTAGGGTATCCGATGGACACTTGTCCCATTGGGAGACCACCTCAGGGATGATGTAGAAGCCTGATCACTGCACTGTACACCTGAAGCTGAACAATAATGAATGCCAACTATAATTTGTGTGTGTGTGTGTGTGTGTGTGTGTGTGTGTGTGTGTGTTGTATATACTTACAAGAAGCAGAGTATAGCATTAGGAATAGAGACAGTGGAAATGTAATGGCTCTGTGCAATGTAGAGGGATAGTGGATGGGGGAGGGGGTTCACACAGTGTGAGGGATATAAATGATAAACGTCTAAGTATTCTTTGTCTTGGCACCTGAAACTAATAAAAAAATAAAAAAAGAAAGAGGCATGAGGCAACTTTCTGGGATGAGGGTAATATTCTAATTGACATGTGTGTTACAGGCATGTATACTTTGTTAGAACTCAACAAACCGCACTCTTAAAATTGGTGTATTTTATTGCATGTAAAGTATACATAAATAAAAAGATAAATGCACTCCTTTATGCCAAAAAAAAAAAAAAGAATAAGGGAACATAAACTCTTTGTACAAGAGGAAGTGAGAGCACTTGCAACAGCAGACTAAAGGAAATTCTTAAGGATATAGGGCAAGTAGAGAAAAAATATCCCAGCTACAATGTTTAAAATGCAAGAAGAAAATAAAGACAAATAAAGTGGAAATGTGTATAATCTAAATAAAATTCACTATGTAAACAGAATGTCTCTTGAGTAGTGAAACAAAATAAAATCTTACAAAATAACAATAATAGTAAATAAAGCAGGAGAGAATACAAGAGTTCAAGTGTTTAAGTTCCTTACTGTTCAAAAAAGGATAAAAGTAATCAATTATTTAGAAGTGGTAAGTTAAGTAGGCATGACACAATTTCTAGCATCAGTATTAAAAGAACAGAAAGAAAGTGCATGACTTCTAAATAAATGAAGAAGAAAAATTGATTTTAAAAAATGTTTTTAAAAAATTGTTAATCTAGAGCAAGTCTAAAAGAGAGAGAGAGAAAATATGTATAGAACAGGTGCAAGAAAAATCCAAATTACAAAGTAAGATGATGCATTTAAACCCAAATATGTCAGAAAATGTATTTAATAAAACAGAATTTTTTCCTTTACAGAACTTAAAAAAAAAAAATCTTCTCAAAGAAAACTCTAGGTCCAAGTGTCTTGACTCACAATTATTTTCTCTACCATAAAAAAAAATTCAAAATACATATAAATTCACTTGTAAAACAGGAAATCTCATTTCTGAGACTAGTAAAACAAGAGTGTAAAATCTGAAACGCGAAAGTAAGTGAAAGAAAATCACAGGACCAATCTCTCTTAAACATATATGCAAAAAGTCTAAACAGAATATGAACAAATTGAATCCAGCAAAATGTATAATATATCATAAATAAATTAGATTTACCTCCACAATGCAAGTTGGTTTGATTGTGGAAAACGAATGAATGTGATCCAACATATTAACAACAAATTAAGAAAGTCACAAATGCAGAAACAGCACTCGATAAAGTTTTCATGATAAAAATGACAAATTATCTAATAAACTAGGAATACAAGAGATCTTTCTGAGTCTAATAAAAAGCTTCTACAAAAAAAAAACTATACAAACATGATTAAAATGTTAAAATATTTTGTTCTGAGATCAGGAATAAAACAAAGATGTCTTATATGACACATTCCTTTCAACATTGTACTGGAGGCCTAGCCAAAAGGGTAAGGCAAGAATAACAAAGGAAGGAAAAATATAAAACTGGAAATGGAATATAAAAAAATATAAAAACTGGAATTTCTTATGGATAACAATCCTCAAAAAAATTATTAGAATTAAAAGAAAAATTTAGCAAAAGTGAAAGTTCACTAAAACTTAACATACAAAGATAAATTTCACTTCTACATACCAAGAATAAAAGGCTACAAAATAGATATTTAAAAGCTGATTATAATAACAGAAATAAAATGAAGTACCTATAAAAAATATATGAACTCTTTCATAGGGAAAATTATAAAACATCATTAAGAGATAGTAAAAAAGATCCAAATAAATGGAAAGCATTGATAGACTCAATTTTGTAAAGATTTCAACTCTTCTCAAATTTATTTACAGCATTAACGAAATCTCAGCTAACATTACAGCAGGACTTTGGGAAACTTGACAAACTGATTCTAAAATGTATTTAGGAATTGAAAGGAACTTGAATATCCAAGTCACACTTGAAGAAGAATTAGAAAATGGAAAAACTGTTTACCATATCTGAATCATCATTATAAAGTATAGTAACCAAGACAGTATGATATTGGTTCATAAAAAGACTAATGCAGTAGATGTAACAAAATAGGACCTAGAAACAAATCTTTATACATGAACTCTTGACATAGGCCCAGGGTGACACTCAAGACCAGCAGATGTGTCCTTTGATAAATGCTATTGAGATAGTTATCACACGGGAAAAAACATATTAAATCAGAGCCCTACCTCACATATCACATACCAAAAACTTATTTGCAGGTCAATTAATTATAAATGTAAAAGGGAAATGATAAAGCACATAGGCAATTAGATAGAGGAACATCTTCATGACTTTTGGGTAGAGAAGAGTTTCTTTAAGACAAAACAAAATCCCACTAATCATAAGTTTGACTACATTACATTCAAGCACTTATGTTTACTAAAAGACATGGTAAAGAGAGTGAAAAGCAAGGTCCAGTTATTTCCCAGGTTTTCTGTTTGCTGGCTCGCCTTGTTGTTAATGGCACCAGGAACTGAGGTAAGGACCAGAGGGCGATGAGGGAGAGAAGTGGAAACGGGCGCATTTGGCTTGAACACTTTGGATTGGAGGTGCCATGAGATGTCCAAGTGGGACTTAGCCTCTTTCAAGGGGAAGAGTCTATGAGGGGAGTCTCATTGCCTTTGGAGAACAAGCTTTTCCTAAATTGTTATTCTTCACCAGCTTCCCCTCTGTGATCTCACCCACACTGGTAACTTTCTCTGCATCTGCACCTTTGAGAAAGGTGACTCTTAATCCATGTCTCCTGCCTAGGGCTCTCTCTCTTAGCACTCACTTGTGTCTGCTTACTGCACTTTACCTCCTGGAACTCATTGTGTCTAAACACGTGCAACAATCAACCCTCCATAACCACACCCTCCTCCTAACTTCACTTGTAATCATCTTTCCAATCATACAGAATAAAACTCGACTCATTTATTATTCTTTTTTTTCATCTCCCACCTCCCTTCACAGCCATTCAGTCTCCAAGCCATGGAAGTTTTCTTTGCCTAGTTAAGTCTGCATTTTCCACCCTTTCCTTCCCATTTCCACTGCCCCCCCTAAGGACTGCCATGCCTCTACCATCTCACCCTTGGCCTCCCATGACATGTTCCTGACCATCTCTTTATCTCGAGTTCATCCATTACCAGTTCATTTCTCCCATGAGTGTATCATTTCAGCGCTCAATAATGACCAAGGGCAGCCATTGTCCAGCACAAACACTGGGGAGTCTGGCTGCACCCTATGCACCTAATTCCTTTTGTGGGTTCTGTGTTGCCGTCAGTCCAAGAGGTTGCTATCCCTTCCTTTCCTACCTCTGCACCTTTTCTCATCTAACACCTCCGGAATGCTCTCCCTCGTTTCTGTTTTCTTACGTTCTATTTATTTTTTCATAACCTCACTTCCATGTGGCCTGCACTTGAATCCCCAAAGCTAAAGCCTGCCCTCGTCTGAAATGCCCCACTACGTGATCTCTCCTAACAAAACTGGTTTCACGGTGATCTGGCTGCAGTTTCCTGTGCCTGTTTTAATCTTGACTCACTAGATAACGAGCTGCCTATGGTCAGAGACTCGAGGTCATGTTACTTTGCAGCCTTAGTGGTATTTAACAAGGCATTTTCCACATAACAAATGATGAATAATTATTTAATGAAGAGTCCATGTTTTTAACAATTACCTCATGCCAAAAAGTGCACTTAATCGGAATGGTAAATTTTTCTAAAGATTCAACTGCCACCTGTCTCTCCATGGAGAGAGAGAGACAGAGAGAGAGAGAGACAGAGAGAGAATGTTACTAGTTCCTCTGAGGGTCCCATTTGACACATGCAGAGATGATTAAGGTGTCCAGTTTTAAAAGATATGGAAATCATTCTGGATTTCCATATCTGGTGCATGTTCACATCACTGCAGAGCAAATGTCTTCCCCTTGGTAATTAGAAGTTGCAAGAAATTGTCCAAGAAGATTCAACTTCCTCTACAATGTGGGACAAACATAACAAAAATTGAGATATTTGTTGCCAAAGAAATTACAACAAGGAAGTATGATTTAGAATGGTTTTAAGACCATTAATCTTTTAGTCTTATCTGGTTGAGGATAATGACTACTTTTTAAAATTAACAAATAAAACGCTATTTGGTACAACTGAGAAGAAGAAGAAAGGCAAGAAGCCATGAAGTGTGAGGTCTAACTACACCTTTCATTAAATTTAGTTCCTCTATTCCTTTTGTGAAACAAATGCTTCCTGCAGGTGAGCAAGCTTTGCAGTGACAGGCTACATAGGACGGCCATATTTAATTATCTGAGGAATCAGGATAGGGAGATAATAAGCAAACAGAAAACTCACAGATTTTCCAGAACACATTTCAGCGATTAGTTCTGATTGTGTCACATCTCAGTTTGTGATCTAGCAACACCCACCAAACCCCGTTTCTGTCCTATGTGACCTATAAATCAGTTCAACCAAAGGATTCTTCCTTCCCAGTGAACAAAACCAGGTACAGAGGGTCAGGATTCTCACGTTTGAGGTCCCCTTGTTGATCCCCACAGGAGGGGTCCATGTGCACCCACTTTCATCTCCAGAAGTCAGTGCCTATCTTGAATCAGTTTGGGGTTTCAGACTCTCCCACCAGGAATGGAACTCAGTCATCTCTGAAGTCTCTGAGTACTAGAGGGGAGGCTCCAAGGGGTCCTAACGCAGTGGGAATGCCTCAGTATTCTTCTGGAAGAGTTCATATTCCCTGGGTCCCTGGGTTCTTCACCGAGAAAGCCACACCCCTACCCCAGACTGGCTCTATGCTGTTCACTAAGTAAAGAACAGGTCTTTTCAGCTTCTGGGAAGTCCAGACCCACCTGTTCCAACAGTGGTGGCAGAGGCTTCTCGTGGTTCTCTCAGGAAGTATGCTGAAGGCTGCATAAGTCCACTCATGTCCCAGCGATCCAGACTCACCCAGGACGCTGTTCTAGAGCATCCAGGGAGAAAACCAACATCCTCTTACTGAAGTGCTGAAGGTCCTCAGGACGCTTCTCCAGCCTCGTCCTCCTGGCTTTGGACGTGGCTCAGGGTACCATTGCCAGCTGGGACTGGCTGAGCAGAAGGGGCCTCCCAGATCTGATCCCACTGAATTCAGACCACCCCACACACTGTCCTTGATGGACCACGTCATAAAGGCACCTGGGTCTTTCTTAGTCCCGCTTCCTATCACATTAGCCTCTGACTAAAGCCTTCCTGATGACCTTGGGCTACGAGGTACAAGTGATGCTTCATCTGCTCCTACCAACTCTCTCAGCCACTCTCTTCCTAGAGGAAAAATCAATGAGACGCTCAGTGATGGAGAATCTGGAAGTTACTGGAGAGAGAGGGAGGGAGAGAGAGAGAGGATTTCACTGTCGAGGAGGATTAAAAAGAGCCAGCCCCATTAGCTTTGCCTGAAATCATCCCAAACTCGCAGCCCCTTGGACCACATCCATAAGGATAGATCTCAGAGGAGAAGGTGCACAGTGTTGTATGTCATTTAAGTTCATAGACATTTCATGAGACTTCGGAGCAAAAACAAAGTTTTTTCATAAGAGAAATTATGCACTTTGAGCCCCATATAAAGTGACAGCATAAGTTCTGTCTAAAGAAATGACATAAAGATCAGCATAAAGATTGTCTAAAGTTTATAAGCATCCATCAATCTTTCTAGTAAAAAGTTTTCTCAGAGTACCAAAAAGGCCTAGATAAAGCCTGGTTCCTCTCCTCCAGGATCTCAGTGTGGTTTGGGGTCAGTGCCTCCAGGAGAGGGATGGAGCCCACTGCTAGAGCTCACTGCACCTAATTTCTCATCGTGCTGTACCTGCCAGCCATCTGAATCCCACTGGTCCAGCACCCAGTAAAAATAGTCCCTGGCCTGGGCTGCTCACAGCTTCCTGTAGGGCCATCTCACCTTCACCTGCCTTTACACCCTGTTTATCTGCTTCAAGTGGTGGTCCCCAGGGCTCCTCATTTACTCGCCTGACTTCCTGTTCACAGCCTCCTAGGGACCCCATGTCTGAATGCTCGATACAGCCTCGTTGGTCCTGGCCTCTGCTTGCCTCCCTGAAGTCACTGAGACTAAGCATGGTTTCCAGGACGTTGGAAGGATGCTCTCTGCCTCATTGCAGGCTAGGTGCCCGTGACCCTAGCCCCGGTAACCTGCCATCTTTGTCACTATTGTGTCAACCCAACTCAAGAAAGCAGGCAAACCCAACTTCATGAATGCCAGCCCTATGTGACCAGCGAAGCTCAGCAACACAGAACCATCAGGTGATTATTCTAACAAAGCACTTGCATCATTTCATTTCGGGGAAGAAAAACACCCATGTTGGGAGACAGTATGTATTAAACCTACACGAGGTACACAACTCCAAGCCCAGATTTTGCAAAGGAAATAAAGATGTTCTTCAAGACATTGTGCCAGCATGGAATCTTAACATCGAGTTGGAAGAAGAAAGATTTACATAAATATTCCAAATGTTTACCTGGTGCCAATGACACGCGTTACGTGGACACAAAAGCGAGTGAGGACTGGCAGGTAGACACAGCTGTGAGCCCTACTGTGTGATTAAGCAGCAAATTGTGCAAAGTGAACATGTGCTAGGAGAGCCCCCAGACACTGTTAGAGACCAGCGTCCAGGCACATAGAGGGTGGGAAGATAAGGCTATCAGTGCCTTTCTTTTCAACCTGGGAAGCTTTAACTGAGAAAAGAATGTGTAGGGTGACCTTGAGCATAGGAACAGATCGACGCACACGAAGGGATCTCTCCAGGGTCTCAGCCTCGCTTAAGCAAAGAGCAATAGCTTCGACCTAACTCCTGCCTTCTCAGTGGAATGGAGGTGGCAGTATTGTTCCCCAGGGAGAAAACTGATTGTTGGAGGAAAGGAAATCTCATATATTTCAGTGGTTTGTGGCCCTTCAAAACTCCATGCTACTTAAACAAAAATCTCTTCCTTAATATTTAATTTCTCATTAAAATAAATTAGAATATCTTCCTTAGTGGAGTGATATTGAAAACAAGTTCAGAAACATAGACTTTTGATTAAATTTGACCAAAGCTTTCATCAAAATTAAAAATTTGCATGCATCAAAGGAAATTACCAAGAAAGTAAAAAAGACTATCTAGAGAATGGGAGAAAATATTTGCAAATCATGCATCTGATATTGTTCTTATAACCAAAATATATAAAGAACATTTAAAACCCCACAAGAAAAAAGATAAATAGCCCAACTAAAATGTGGGCAAAAGATTTGAATAGACATTTCTCCAAAACAGATACATAAGTGGCCAACAAGTACACAAAAACATGTTCAACATCATCGATAGTTAAGGAACTGCAAATCAAAACCACACTGAGACATCATTTCATATCTACTTAGGGTGGCTATAATCTGAAAGGAGAACATAACGAGGATTAGCAAGGTGTGGAGACATGGGAACTTTTATAATTGCTCCTGGTAGTATAAAACGGGGCCCCAGTGTGGAAAGCATTCGGCAGTTACTCTAAAGTTAGTTTGTAAAAATTACCATATGTCCCAGTAATTCCACTCCTAGATATATACCTAAGAGAATTGAAACTACATGTCCATGCAAAAACTTGTATACCTAAGTTCAAGGCAATATATTCATAGCCAACAGTGGAGACAACCCCAAATGCCCATCAAGTGATGAACGGATAAACAAAATATGAAAGATTCATGTGGTGGACGCTATTCAGCCATAAAGAGGGAGGAAGCATCAAAGCTCAAAAACATTATGCTAAATGAAAGATGCCAGACACAAAAGTTATGCACTGTATAACTGCACTTACATGAAATGCCCAGAACAGGTAAATCTATAGAAACAGAAAGAAAATCAGGGTTGCCCGGGGTTTGTGGGAAGGGAATGGAGAGTGACTGCTAGGGGTTCTGGGGTTTCTTCCTGGAGTGGTGAAAAAGTTCTGGAATATGTAGCAGATATTTAGTATATGGTTGTGAATACACTAAAACACACTAAATAATACTTTTAAGTGTTGAATTTTATGATATGTGAATTATATCTTAATTTTTAAAAACTGACCTAGGTGTTTTTCCTGGATGAACTGGCAGGTGTTCATGACGTCTCTAAGCCGCAGAGGAAGAAGTGGGCTGTGATCTTCCATCTCGGCTCTTGGACCAATGCGAGATGTCAGCCTGGTTATAGCGCCCAGACGCCACAGCATCCCAGACCTTGCAACTTTCCCATTCAAACAAATAAAATAATCTCAAGCAGAAAAAGCATTTGGCCGGCTAGGATGTTGTTTGTATCATCTAATAGCACAGGCGCAGTGATTAATCTATTGATTGTTCCATCTCTCTGTTAAGCAAGCATGACCATGCCGGGTAATGGGTGAGAAGATTAATCACCGAGCAGCTCTGGTGATACTAGGGACGAATGTCTATGAAATGCCTCAGAGAGAGAGGGACCCAGATTTATGTGAGGATCACAGAAGAAAAACAAGTGGAGGCTGTGTTTACTCTCTGCCCATGCTCAGCAAAGCTTCAATAAGCGGTTTCATCTTCCATTCTATTGCTCCCAAACAAGAAATATTAAGTCAAGAAAAGTGCCATCAGAGAGCGACAGCCATGAAGAGCCCAGCAGGAATCCTCTTTCAGGCAGAGACACGTGGGCTGCCGAGCTGAATGTACAGCCTGTTCTCAGAAGGTCAGAGGTCCTTCCTGGCATAATCAGTGACCCTCATCTCGAGGGGCCAAGAACTCCACACTTGCTACTTCAAAGTGATTCTGAAAGTCGGTGTGTGGCTCCATGGTGTTTTTTTGTTTTGTTTTGGGGTTTTGTGTGTGTGTGTGTGTTTGTATTTAGTATAATTAAGGCATTTGCTTTCCTTTTCTGTTGGCTGTGAACATTGTTGCGTCATTACTTAGAAGTGTGTGCCTGGTTTAGCCGATAGAAACAGGAGGGTGAACTGAACGGGCCTTATCCTAGAAGTCCGGCAGGAAGGAGGTAGAAATAAAGGTAAAAGTTCCTTCGTTGCTGGCAGGCTTCATGTGTAATGGGAAGAGACCAGGTCTGTGCTATGTCCGTCCTGGGGGCTCTGGGACAACCATCCCTGAGGCCTTGCACGCTGAGGGCAGTGCAGGCCCTTGACCTCCAGGGGGCGCCTTGCCCTCTGGCCCAGCACAACCCGTTTCCCCAGCCAGTCCTCCTGGAGGGTGGTCCTGCCCTTATTAGTGACTTTCCTAAGATCTCCTCGGGCATGATATTTTCAGGTCCACTCTGAGACCGAGCTCCAGGCCTCGCAACTTTTACAGCTGGAACAGTCATCTCCCACACGCACCCCTCCTCCCCAGTTCACGCCGCAAGCCATCCCTCCTGACGCCTCACTTGAAAAAAGGGACAGCTGGTCGCCACCCTCAGCATAACAGCCCCTTTTAGTCTGGAAAATGGTTATTACGTCACTTGACTAAATCATTCTAGTCCATCTTTCCCTCAAATTCACAGTTTTTCAAGCCCTGAAGCATAGTCACCCGCGCTCTGCAGGAACGCCGACCTAAATTGCCCCTTGCACACAAGGTGTGGACTCTCAGACGGACGTGTCCATTCATGGGCCTCTCATTACAGGGATGAGTATAATGATTTAGCTGAAGCCTTTCTGTCGCATTTTAATACCAATTCATCATTAATTCCCTTTGTCTCTTCCTATAAAGGGGCTGCAGCGTCCTCAGCTTTCCAGCAGATCCCCTTTTGCCACTAATGAGCTGATTCTTTGTGCTAATTACTCTCCACCGCGCCCTCCCTCCCATCTGGCTCTTGGCCTGAGAGATGCGGTGAGTTCCTACAGATTTAGAGGTCATTGCCACACCCCCGGGGATGCGCTGGCCGCCTCACGGAGATCCCAGAGCAATAGTGAGAGGTAACAGCAAACTCTCAGCTTCAAACTCCCCCCCACCCAAATTTCCTAAAACAGAAGGAAAGTGAAACATCGGCAAGAACTAGTCATTCCTTATTTAAAAGTAGTTTAAAAGTATATAGATTTACCAAGTATTATAAGGGGTAAAAAAAACAGTCTTTAGTTCAAGATTCTTTTTACAGTCATTTGAATTACTTCTGTATTATCGAGAGTGTGACATCTATTCCAAGGCCCCTTAGGCCCCACAGAACCGGCAGAGATGCCGCCCAGCTCAGGCGATCGTGAGCACTGGGGACTCCAGAACCTCTCCGAAAGTCCCGCTGAGCCCGCAGCCACTTCCTGCATCCCTCTCAGGACGCTTTCCTCACACTTCCTATAAAACGGCACTGGAGCCTCTGTGTACCCAGTCTGTATTCATATCCTGCCTTGTAGACTAACGCTTTTCCCAGGGCGGTACTGTTCAGTTTCAGGCTCAGGGACTTTTGTCTGCTGTTTATCTAAATCCGTGCAGTGACAGAAAGCGTGCATCTTTAGATACCTTGTTGTCCTCAGCCTGCAGCAGAACCTTACTGTCTGTGTTTTCTGAACACCCAATAGAGCTACAACTTGGCGCATTCTATCAGCCTCTATTGTTCTAGACTTGAGTGTTGCAACTTCTTCCTTCAGAAAGTCTTCTGCGCTGGGCTTTCCTATTTACACAGACGTGTCATGATAACGACACATCCATCATTCACAAGAACACAGCCAGGCGGTAAGGTCTGTTTGTCAGTGGTGGTGAATTCGTGTTGATTGTTGTGCATTCTCTTGCTTTGCTGAAACCGGAGGCATCCATTGCCATAAGCTGGCCAGGGAGTGCGGTGCTTTTTAGGGACTAAGGCTAACAGAGGGTGTCACTGACCCCATAAGTGGAAGATCAGGATGGCCCACATGCCAGCCAACTAGCTGGATGGGGTACCCAGCCTGACTTTGTCTCAGATGCTGGAAGAGGTGTTATAATTAGATTTTCCTGGCCTCCTGGCAGAATGAGGGTCAATTGTTTTGAATGCCGAGATCGTGACTGCACTACCCTCATACAGTTCAATCCATATGCCAAGAAATGATATGGGGAATCAAATGGCACAGGGCAACCAGAAGGCTCTGAGTTGCTCTCAGTGGTAGGATTTCATCTGAAAATAAGTGCTGATTTACATGAATTTACATCTAAAATGCAAATCACAGGGCTTCCCAGTGGAGAGCAGGAGAGTTGAAGGCAGCTAGCTTCCTCTATCTCAAAGCAGAGGCCCCCGCTGGCCTTTAAAGTGGAAAAGCCCCCAAGAGGGTTCTGCAGGCAGCCCCAATCCATACAGTGTAACACACTGGGGAACACAACACGTGTGCAGCCCCCTTTATGCTCCCTGGCGGTCGTTCTGAACCTCCACGCCTTCCATCTGTACCTGCTTTGCATGGCAGACGCAGTTGCTGCGTCCCCCACTGCCTGCTAAGGACACAGGGGAAGAGGCAGTGCTGGGAGGGGCCGCTTCATTTTAAAGGAAAACCATGACTCGCGGGAAAATGTGAACAGTTGGCCGGAGTCCTCTGGTCACTGCTGGGAGAGGATCAGGAGAGGTCTGTAGAGTATCTTTAGTTCAACATTCACGTCACAGCATAGAAATAGGCTCCTGGGTCTGGACCCAGAATTGACATCAAAGGTAAGGAAAGTGTGTGTGTGTGTGTGTGTGTGTGTGTGTGTGTGTGTATACAATCACTTGTGGTCAAAGTCTTCTGTACATTTAGTAACATGCCAAGTGAACATTAGTGTATATTAACTTTTCATGCCAAGCTAAAAGATCATATTGTAAAAATCTGTTTCTTTTCTTATTAAAGGAAATAGTCCACGTAGGTGAAAGTGTAACAGGTTGGATGCTGTACCTCTTGCCTTCCTCCCGGCCCTTCCAGCAGGAACACAGAATCAGCAGAGAATCCAGCGGAGCCTTGCTGGGTGATCCAGGAGCCAAAGTCAGCATGCTACGGTGCCGTTATCATCCCAGTAGACGCAGAGGGGAGGGGAAGGCACCTTAGTGATTAGGCACCATTTCTTCTTCAATATGGATTTAATATTTAGACTGAAAATCAAACCTTGAAAGACTGTGTGTGGGCTTCTTCTTACAGGCGGAAGAGCTACCAGCAGACAAGCTTGAAGATGCAGCTCCCACCGACCATCTTGGTGACTTCCC
The DNA here is from genome assembly GCF_004115265.2 of Rhinolophus ferrumequinum. Classification (NCBI taxonomy): domain Eukaryota; kingdom Metazoa; phylum Chordata; class Mammalia; order Chiroptera; family Rhinolophidae; genus Rhinolophus; species Rhinolophus ferrumequinum. The sequence goes on from NC_046290.1 coordinate 3,810,881, forward strand.
AGGGGCCTCCGCAGCACCCTGTCACCTCTCTGGCCACAGGAGAGAGAAATAGCACCCCCCAGATGGGCGCAGGTGCCAGCAACACGCATTGTCCGGTGCATCCACCAAGAGCTGTGGGGACAGACAGGCTGTCTTTCTAGAGTTGCTCCCTCTCTGCAGTGTATGTACCCAGGGTCTCCCGAGCTATGACGCGCTGTTCTTCCTGCTTCACCCAAATATCAGGAGACGCTGCCCGAAGAAGAGGGGCGATCAGATATCTGGAATGCATGTGCTTAGAAAAAAGACAGGATGATTTGTGGCAAAATTTACTTTTTTGTGAGGTATAGCAATTCCACAGTTTTCTAGGTGGAGCTTCTGTTATTAAAAAGTAAACTGACAGCTTAAAAAATATCTACATTCTGTGACTTTAAGTAACTGTAAGCCTCTCACATCTTTCTTCCCACAAGTTCTAGGGTGCCAACCTGACCCAGTTCATACATACACTGGCGCCCTCAGCCTCTCATAGAACCAGCCCTTCTAGTGGTGCTTTTCTCTGGCCAGCGAGTCTCCATTCTTCGTGCTCAGTCTGCCAGAGCTCACAGGTCCTGCCCTGATCCTGGAGGACCAGACAGCTATGTGTACATCTGCTTTTGTGGAGGCTGAGGGTTGGAGTCCCCAAGGACGCAGTGAAGGCAGGTCACAAGGGAGAAAACCAGCTCTCCATTGTCTCGTTCCACTTGGTATCACCAGGCGAATCCATTTTGTAATTTTAAAATAATAAAGGCACATTTTAAAAGAATAAAGTCAATATCCATGCTTCAAGGTAATAACCATGAAAGTCCCCCATGATGCAGCTAACCTCCTGTCCCTTAGTCAGTGGTTACTTGGTTGTCTTGGATAAGACTTGGTTGTCTGGATGGACCGCCACCCCACCGCAGGCTTCCCCAGCCGCACCCCGCCGTTTCGGCATGTGCTCACAGGTCCGGGCGCTGCCCCACTGAGGGGAATGGGGGAGGCGTGTTTCTTGTTCCCAAAACACGATCAAATTATGCACATTCATCTGTACTTTGTTCTGTTCATTCATTATGGCATCCCTTTCGGTCAGGGGACAGACAAGAGCGTAGGTACATGAGATCTGACAATTACGTTCCCTAACTCCTCCTAGAAAAAGTGCTACACACCTCATTGCCGAATATCACTACGGTCTCCTTCAAAGTCCTCCCCTTGGGAAGCTATGCACCAACGCCAGCACCTAGTCCACCCTTCAAAGCAATTTTGGAACTCTTTTTCTGGAATGGCCATCAGAGCTGTCGTCGTATTACACTTCATGTCCTGAATGTCATCAAAATGTCTTCCTTTCAATATTCCCTTCATCTTCGGGTAAAGAAAGAAGTCATTGGGGGCCAGATCAGGAGAGTAGGAAGGGTGTTCCAATACAGTTATTTGCTTACTGGTTAAAAACTCCCTCACAGACAGTGCTGTGTGGGCTGGTGCATTGTCTTGATGCAGGAGCCATGAATTGTTGGCGAAAAGTTCAGATAGTTTTCATCTTTTTCACACAGCCTTTTCAGCACTTCCAAATAGTAAACTTGGTTAACTGTTTGTCCAGTTGGTACAAATTCATAATGAATAATCCGTCTGATATCAAAAAAGGTTAGGGACATCATTGCCGCAAGTTCAGGAACTTAATTGTCAGACTTAGTGGTTTTAACATGACCTCTATTTTTAAAATTTTCTTCAAGGACTCACAGGTTTAATTTACATAAATTGGATTATATTGTTACTCTAAAGTGCAGCCGTTTTTTTTTCCTTGTTCCTTTCTCTCTGTTTCTTCCCTACTCTCCCCATTCCACAGACAGTATGGAGGCCTTCTCCCAACCTCCCACCTGAGGTTCCGCACTCTGTGCATTCTTACTGGTCACTCAAACACATACACATTACACACGATGTGTTTTACAGAAGTGAAAAGACACTTTACGTGGTTCTCTGAAGTTCAGCTTCGTACCTCAGTAGTACTTTGTAGAGATCTTTTTAATCCCTCTTATGTAGTTTCTGATGCATTCTGTTCAGTAAGGGCACACATGCTAACCCACGCAGTGGACACATCCTGTTACTCAACCATCAGCAGTTCGTCCACTGATGGGCAATTAAGTGGTTATCAATTTTGTCACCTTGAAATAACATCTTTGTCCATATGTGCCTGCAGAACTCCTATGTTTCTGTCTGTGAAACGGGTTTCCAAGAAGGAGCTTGCTGGGGAGACAGATACAGTCTTTCAACTGCAGTGGCCATTGCCAAAGGAGGTGGCACTTCATGTCCCATTCAAAAGTTCCCTTCTCACTCTCTCTTTGCACCTCCCCTAACAGTGTGTCCCAGCTCTTTGGTAGTTTTTGTCAATCAGGTGTGTGTAAAACAATATTTCCCTTTTAAGTTAATTTTCATTCCCTTAGTGTTGAGAAATTTGATCTTTTCATGTGTTTATGAACCATTTAGATTTGCTCTTCTCTGCATGTGGGATTCAAATATTCACCCATGTCTTTAGAGCTGTTTGTGCTTGTTAGCTAATTTGTACAGTTCTTTACACTTTTTAAGTAGAGTGTGTTGGTTAATCTCCCGGGTTTAGGAGCCCCACCCGAGGCTGCATCTCATCTCGGCCTCTCAGAAGCTATGCAGTTTTGAGTACTGACTTACCTCTCCGTGCCCAATTTTCTCATCTTTAGGTTGGGGATAGAAATCTTATCTCATAAGGATATTGAGAGACATTGTTAGGTAGATAAAATATTTATGACCCAGGTGTCAGTTAATTAAAACCATTCTTTCAATTTATTGGCTTATGATAGTTTAGGATTGACGAAAGTTTTTAATTTTTACGTTATAAAAAAGAGGGTAAATGGGGTCTGATATATGGTGATGGAAAGAGAACTGACTCTGGGTGGTGAACACACAATGTGATATATAGATGGTGTATTACAGAATTGTACACCTGAAATCTATGTAACTTTACTAACAATTGTCACCCCAATAAACTTTAATTTTAAAAAATGTGTTTTTTTGAGTGTTTTTTATTTTACTTTAAAACTTCCATTTTTCCCCCCGACTCAGTTAGGGGCATGTCCATTTCCTTTCAGCCTGTGACACCTGTCCCAGTAGAGTGACAGACTTCTTAACCCCGCAAGTGTGGCTCCCTTCTTTGAAGACTCGAGTTCCCTCTAGTTCCAGCTTGCTTGTACTGTTGCCCTGGAAGTCATTTCCACGTTCTGCGGGGAGTGGATCACAGTTTCCTGTACTTGGTTTCGGGGACCCTGTACCATCCTCTCGCAGCCCGGTCCTGGGAGAGGTCCGGAAATCCTGACACCATTGCGTGCCATTGCAGTAACTTCTTTCCTGTGCTGCAGGCGGGCTTCCAGCAATAACGGTGTGCAATCAAAGTCATTTCAAGGATCACTTCTAGTCCCTTAATTCTACCAATAGCTTCCTCTCGCTTTAACGTTTTGCTTTTAAATACAAGTGGTTAGGGTTATCTTTTTTTCAAGTATTTAAATAGAAAATTGTATAGTGATTTCAATTATTTTTTTGAATTAAAGTTTATTGGGGTGACAATTGTTAGTAAAGTTACATAGGTTTCAAGTGTACAATTCTGTAACACATCCCCTATATATGATGCTGTGTGTTCACCACCCGAAGTCAATCATTATTATTAGCTATACTTTCTAGTGTTTATGTGAGAGAAGCAGATGAGAATCCCTGCCTTGTCATAAAACACCTAAACACTAATATCAACAATAGGCCTTATGGCAATGACTTCGTCATTCCCTTCCTTGGGCACCTTTCTCACTGCCACTCACATTTGATTTGTACTGATTTCTGACTAATTATTCTACTTGGTAATTAACTGCCTTGGTAAGTAAAAGCAATACAAATTAATGGAGTTTCTTTGTGTTTAATCACTGAATTACTATTTCCACTGGGGTTGCAAATCATTTTGGCAAATACACGTTGTTATGCTTTTTATTGCAATGACTCAAGAAATTAATGATTTCATTGATTGACTCTAATTAATAACGGTGATTGATATTGGCTGCACCAGTCTACAGATGAATGGAAAGCACATCTCTCCATCTCACTGGGTTTCCTCATAATCCCTTTCATACTCAAAGCAGAAATAATGATAACAAGTCTCCAAGACAAAAGCCACTGATGAGTCATTGTATAACACCAAGGCTGTGTGGCCAGCTCTCAGACAAGAGAGACCCATGCGCAAGCCACGTCTCCTGGGTGTTTAATTCCTCAGGAATCCAGAAGGAACAGTGAAAACACTTTATAAAAAGGCATTTGCTTTCAAGGCCAGGGCATGGGACACGTTCTTTTTTTTTTTTTAAGGAGGGCGCAGCTCACAGTGGCCCATGCAGGGATCGAACCAACCAACTTGGTGCTACCAGCACTACGCCCTAACCAACTGAGCTAACCGGCCACCCAGGGACACATTCTTTAATAACCTCATGTCACTCAGGCAGAGACTTAAAAAAGGGTTTGTTCCGTAATTGGAACCCTGCGAGAGCTTTCTGAACCTCTTGTTTAACAAGTGTTGACACTCCAGTACTATGGTGGGTCATGCCCTTTCTGGGATACTCCAGATCCATAAACCTTTAACAGTTCTACTTTGGGGCCAAATAAATTCCAGACCACTTAGTCTTGCATTTGAAACCATCCAGCATTTCACCCCCAGCCATCTTTCCTATTTGATCCATTTGACGAGGTGTATTTCTTACCTGGGCTTCTAGAACCACCACGTAACTGGTCTCTCTACTTCTCATCTCTCCAGAGGCTAAGGATCAGCTCTGCCCACATCACTGCTCACTGAGTCAATGAGACAGACCCGTAGTTTTGAGAAAGAAGAACAAGACCTGAGCCTGCCTTTGGGGCATCTGCGTGCCAGGTCTCAGTCTGCCTCCCCGCAACCGTGTCTCACTCTTCCACTGTCTCCCCATCTTCACGTTTCCTACAGACAGAACTGCTCCTCACTTTTATCCAAATATGTCCCTCCTATATGCCTTTGACACTCTGACATCTCCAGCTGACCCCACACGCCCAGGGCATGTGATGTACAAAATAGTTTCCATGTTCTTAGGCTCATCTCAGAAGTTACGCCTCATTAAGCCTTTCCTAGGAAGCTCTTCTCTGGACCCGAGGCCCCCTGTAGCTTCTTGTGTAGCTCCTATATTACTCACGCATGCACCAGAATGCACCAAGTGGCAGTGAACCCCCAAACTTCGCCCCTGTGCTGTCAGCAGCTGGCAGCTCTCCGCTGAATCCCACTTTGGACTTTGCTTTTGGTGCAAGAGAGCTGCCTCCCCATTCCCAGTGTGGCCCTGAACAACGACTGGTCAGTGCAGTAGTATCGAGGCCCAGAGCCTCACTCCAATAGGGGACCACTCGGAAGGACCTTCTCAGCTCCAGAGCTCCCCCCAGGATCTGCTGAGGCCTGCGTTGTGACTGCATACGGTAACAGCTCAGCCCCCCATGCTGCCAGATCCCACTGCCCCACCTCCCCTCAGGTGTGGACCCCGAAAGCACTCCCCAGTGACCTTTCTGCACACAGACCTCCATCTCATGGGGGCTTCCTTGGAAACCTGACTTGGGACATAAAACTCGGGGTAGCCGCTTGAGGTCAGGGACCATCTCATGGTCAATTTTTCATCCTATAGAACAATTTTTGCCCTGAATATTGGAAGGTTCTATTGGTATCTGTCAGATTGGGTTGATTCATTGTATAATAAACAATGATGAATGACTGTATGAAGCAATTACAGCCTATGCTCCCTCTTCACACAGATAAACCAAGAAGAGTCAGCGAAATGGCAGAAAGGTCAAGCCACCCTAAGTGATGTTCCCATGTCCTCCAGCCAGGACAGAGTCACACACCAATGTCACCATAAATATGCAGGTGATGAGCCAGAAACCCGCATGACGAGGTGGAGCCCGTGCACCGGATGCTGTGTGTTTCTCTCCTTTTCCAATTCTGTGTCTGAAAGACAGTAGGTAGTCGATAGCAGTTCATTTATGTTCCATCCGGAGGGGTAGGGCTGGGATATCCCCAGGGATAACGACACTCTGCAAAGCAGGGCTATAAAACGCTTGCTGGCTCCCGATTCCTGCTCTGAAATATTACATGTGCAGGGTTCAAAGGTAACTGTGGAATTCTCGCACACTGACATGGACCCAGGGGTTCAACAGAAAAGGCTCTGGATACAATCAGCATCACGCAACAAAACATCCAGGGACTCGCAAGTCACAGAAGACAAAGAAGTGTTCACACACAATTACCTAACACCACAACCTTAGCCACTCCAGGTATCACAGCCTCCCGCTTTTCCACAAAACATGCGGGTGGACACACACCACTGGTGTCTCTTCCTCCAGCAGCCCTCAGGATGCTCTGCTGCAATTACAGCCCAGCTGCGATGCAGAACACTTTCCAAGAGCCAGACATGGGCTCAGTGGCTTACACGTGTCTACCTTGGCTTATTTAGCTCCCACAAAAGCCCTGTAAGACTTGTATAATTATTGCTATTTTACAGATGAGAAAATTGGGGCTTAGAGATACCAAGTAATTGCCGTAAGCCCCCATTTCCAGTAGGTGGGGGCAGGGAGGTGCCTGTTTGGTACCTATGTGTTCAGCTGCATGGCTCCTTGGTTATTAAATTCTCTCCATCCCCAGATCTCAGCACCCAGCAAGACTGCGTACAACTCACAGCAGGAAAAGCACCGCATTGGTCATTTTCACAACACCTCTGCCAAAGCTCTGAAAACAAGGAGAGGGTAAAGTGTGTCGGAAGGACTGAAGGAAAGGAAGAGATGAGATGTTCTGCCTGTGTCCTAGTATATTTGTGAGAGAAAACCCCAGTGTGAGTGGGTATCCTCTGTCATTCGTGGCCGTAATAATGCTGTATGACCAGCACAAAACGCTGAACCCATAGAACAATAAGCATTCCTCGGGCTTACACACCTGTGGGCCAGGTGGTCCCCGCTGGGCTCGGCGCAGGTCTCTGTTCCAGTCTGTCCTCCTCTTGGGACCCGGCTGACCCAGACACTCTTCTCATGGCTCTGCCAGAAGTGCCAGGGGCAGGCCCACCACACAGGTGCTTTCCACGCCTCTGGCCACGTTGTGTCTGCTGATGTTCCACTGGCCAAGAGAAACGTCAAGGGGGTGTGAGGTGGGGCCGGGCAGGGCACTGTGGTTCTGGAGGTACCGGATGTGCCAGGACACTGTCAGCACATGCTGGCAATTGTTGCTGCCCTTGGTCCCCTAGAGGCATCACCTGTCCTGCAGATTATCCCCAAGCCCTTCCTCTGCCTGTCCCCGCCCCAGCACCTTTGGTCTCCCAGGAGTTAAGAAGTGCTTTAAATAGAACAGCATGAGAAAAACTCACCAGTTGCAAATGCAAAATAAATATTTCCATCCGAAGCATAAAATCTCGTTCTATTACTCATTGCTTTGGATTATCCATGCTTCTGCTCTCCTTTTATTTATATGATTAGTCAAGATCTGTTCTACTTTTGAATTATACCTTTGTCACGTTTAAGGCTGCTCCTCTCACAAACATTTTGGCCATGGTCATCCCTGCTTGATCGAAACTAATAAAAGGTGATGGGACTTGTTTACAGTGTTGTTTTTCCAACCTCAAAGTCTCCCTATTTTGGCAAATCTAAAATGGTAATGATAGATACATGGGAAAAGCAGAGTCAAGCATTACAAGATACATATAAAATTGACAATGATATTCGTATAGATTTGTTAGCATGGCTGCATGTATAAATGTTTCGGTGTTAAAGGCTACACAACAGAGAAGTTCACAATGCACCTAGTGAATAAATAAGAAAGGATAAAATGTCACCTTAGGCTAAGTTAGAGCCAAAGCCATAAAGATAAGGCCTGGCTTCCTGCGACTTTCTCATTGAAATATTGTGGTGTCACCAGGTAACATCAGCCTGTGCCAATAAGGAAAAGGGAGCTCGTTTCTCACAACACAGGGAGCCCGCGAGATGAGACGAGCAGAGTCCCCAACCTAACAGGTATCAGCTCGTGTGTTCGTGCAGCGGGAAACCAGAAGACCCTCACTAGTCAGGTGCAGTGGCAGAGCTGCCCCTGGGGCTCACAGACAGGTGGCCCTGTGCAGGGATCAGAGCTCTGTGTGATCACAGCCACTCCCTCCCACACTGGCCCAGATCCCCTGGAGAGAACGACAGACCACAGCCTGGGCTTGGGCTTGGGACTGGGAAGGTGTGGGAAACAACAGAGAGCGACTTGGGTTCTCTGAAGTGGGAGAAGTGAAGAGGGGTTTGATGCAACCGCACGGCTGTCAGCAGGGACGTCCAACCTCCTTTCACTGTCGTCTACCTGACATGGCATAGCCGTGTGTTTGGTGTTTCACTCCATTGATGATGCTTCGTCACATAACAGAACACACAGGAAAATGTCCCTTCTACTCCCCATCCCACTCCACCTCCCTCAACATTGAAGGATCCCTTTGTTAGGTTTTTGGGGTTTTTTTCTATTTTATGATGATGACCTCTGCTTTTCTGGAGCACGATTAACCCTAGGGTCTCTAAGTCTAAGAGCTGAAAGACACAAAGATCCAAAAAGTGAGTGTGACCAGGCATTTGACTGACATACCAGCTGAGAAGGAACAGGTGACACTGCCACATCTCACAGGAGGGTGAGGCGGTTGTTTTCACAGCATCTAAAGCTGTGGACACAGGATGTGCAAACTCCAGCAGACACAGAGGAACACGTGATGCTAATGAATTAAACCAAAGGTGGACAAAAGCACGAATCATTCAACTGCCTGAAACGCAAGAGAAGAGAACTGACGAGGGAAGGGAGAAAAGCAACAGCTCAGTTGACTGTTCACATTTTCTTCCACATAAAAGGGTGACTCCCCGAGGGGCCCACATACAAAGCTTTGAGCCTAAGCCATAAACAAGCTAGTAATAGGATCCTCGGAGGAAAATTATGGGCATATTGTTTTACAAACAAGGTGCTAAGACTCATGTGACTTTAAGATAAAAAGGAAAAGAAACTTGGTTGGGGTGAGGAGAACACATTAAGATAAACTTGATCCCGAAATGTGTTCTGATTTGAATGGTGGGTGATGAAATCTGATCTGTGTCAGTTTCGTGCAGGGTCCACGGGACCTGACCCCAGGAGACGACACAGCCTCCGCGCCGAGGCTTGTGGGGGCCCTGCAGCTTCCAATAATATGCAGCTGCTCCCCCCAAACTCTTCTAAACAAGCGTGACAGGGGCAATTTCTCACTCAGTCACACAACTAATAAATCTAAATTTCAAAACTGGACAGATACAGAAAGGAGAGAAGATTTGATAAATGTACGGCAAAATAGCCCGAAGCAAACGATCGGCCTTGACATAGAAAGTGGCGGCGCCATTTGCAAGTAAAAAACAAAACCAGGGGAAAGGCCAAGCAGGTAGGGAGGGTGATGAACTCTATGGGAGCACAGCCCGGCCCTGCTGGCAACGATGAAGAACCCCCTCCCGAGGCAGAGGAGGGGGGCCCTTAGAATTCAGGTGCAGTAAGAGCCCCCTATTGGGTCTCGGGAAGTTCTTTTGGAAACGGTTTGTTCTCTTTTGAATCTCCTATTACCAAAGGGAGCTTCGGACGTTATTGGAAAGGACAGTGTCATGGAGATGATGTGCCCATTGGACCTAGCTAGAACAAAAGTCCCCAGAGAGAGGCTTGCTCCAGGTGAAGACAGGGCAGAGATGAGGACAAAGTCACTCTTTCGGAGTAAAGATCATGTGATGTGGACCCGGACCCACTCGGCTTGCATCAGGACCCGAGACTTAGCTGGATACACACAACAGCGTCTGGCCAGTAGCTGGTGGTCTCCTGTGCCATGAAAAACATGGAGAAATGGGCTTAGCCAGTTCCAGGCCACCAGAAACACAGTATCGACATTGGTGCGTGTGCACCAGCTTTTTTTTCTAAAAACAATCAAGGCCAGTTGTTCCCAAACCTGTCTGCATATTAGAATCATGGGAGTTTAAAAAAAAATACTAATGTTTCAGTCCCAAACCAGACATTGGGATTTCATTGGTGTGGGGAGTGCTCAGACTTTGGAATTTTCAGAAGATTCCTAGGAGACAGGAATCACTATTCTAGATACATCTTTTCTCTCTCTCCCTCCCTCCCTCTTTTCCTTCCTTCCTCCCTTCCTTCCTTCCTTCCTTTCTTCCCTCCCTCCTTCCCTTTCTTTCCTCCCTCCCTCCCGTGCTTCACCCTCCCTCCCTCCCTCTCTCTTTCCCTCCCTTCCTTCCCTCCCTCCCTCCCTCCTTTCCTTTCTTTCTTCTTTTTGTAGTTTCTGGGGTGTAGGAAGCTGGACGTCACACAAGCCCAAGGGCAGGGGTGGCCATGAACATGGCGGAAGTAACAGCAGCAGGAGTAGGGTTACCAGGCCTCCCTCACGCTGACATTCCTCGCGGATCTTTACATAAGGAATTCCATGGGACCTATTTCAAAGACTTACTGCAGGGTTATTGTTAATAACTGCCGATTTACAGATGAGAAGACCGAGCAGAGGGATTCTCTGCCACCTGCCGACAATCACAGACCCGGGCAGTGGAAGAGCAGGGTTCAAATCCAGCCTGGATCTGACCCACAGAGGATCTGCTCCCTCTGCAAGACAGCTGGAGCCCCAAGTCCCTGCTTTCTGGAAGACACCTCCAGCTTTACTGCTCCTAGCCTGCATGCCACCTGTGGGCACCATTGTTCCACAGTGGCCCACACCCTGTCCTGGCTTCTCTCCCTTAGTGCCCCTCCTCCAACCTCAGGGACGTGTGAGCAGCCCTGCTCTCAGGTGCACAGGGGACACAGCTCTGTGCAGCGCTGCAGAGACCAGACTGTTCCCACAGGTCCGTTCTGTCACCAGCTTCTCCTCCTGAGGCCTGGAAGGGCGCCTGAGATCTCAGCCCCTCTCCTGCTGGCCAGCACCACCTGCTCCCACTGCTTTAGACTGCCTCTGCCTCCATCTCAGGGTGTGGCTGACGCCCTCCAGCCTGTGCCCAGCAGCACGTGTGGGCACTGAGGTGATTCTTGCCCCAAATCCCAGAGCCGGTCCCACGAGGCTGAAGCCGGCTGGAGTCTGACAAAGAGCATCCTCTGCGCATGGGGCCTGCCCTGCACCTCTGGGACAGAGGACAGAGCCCTGACAGCAGCCTCCTTGCCTGTCAGGCTCCCTTTGTGTACCCAGAGGGTAGGAGCTTTTAGTCTTTAATCCATTAATATTCAGGACAGGGTTATGCTGTTTTGCGGTTTGCACTCTCCATTGGGAAACTGAAATCTGGCACTTCCATGTGGTACGTCCTGATATTGCTTCGCTGCTAGAAGCAATTTACTGTCCTTGCGGCTCCATCTATTGCAAGACTGGACTCAGAGTGTGGACACTGAGGTGATTCTTGCCCCATACCACCTTCTGCACTGGGGACTGACAGGGCATGGCTCAGAAAGCCCGGGGGATGGAACCCTGGAATGGAAGATGTAAGGTGACCAGCTCGCTTTGAACAAGGCAGATGCTGTCCTGGGGGAAAACAAACCCATCCTGAATCCGGAACTGGATTCCAGAACTGGAGAAGACCCTGCAGGGAGGTTTCAATGAACTGACAGAACAGAGTGTGCATGCTGGCATCTCACCAGGTTCTGCGATGCCAGGGCTGTTTCTCCAGTTCCCCAAGGCTGGTCGGCAGTGTGGATTGCTAACTGCTGTGGTCCCTGCAGGACACTCAGAAGCTTGCCCAGCATGAGCTGTGAAATCTGAGCAAATGCCAAACCCTGCTCTCCCAAAGCCGCCTCCATCACATAATAAACACCTGGGACTCCTGTCCTGATATGTCCGGCACCCACCCCCTCCCAAGGGTCTCCACAGGGTGCCACAGCCAGGTTCAAGGCCAGAGATGGGCATCTCTGTCCCACTGCACTCCTGAGTTCCCTTGACAAGATCAGAAGGCTGCCCATAACTCTGGGGTGGCCGGTGGCCCTGGTCACTTCTCAATGCCTCTTCTGTGGCGTACAAGGAAAGTAACCTGGGCACATCCCATGGATCCACCTCCTAGAGGGCACTAACCAGGTACCTCCAGCCAACTGTGGCCAGTCAGCCAAAGCCCTACCTGTCTCCTGCCTGGTCACAGAGGACTTCCTTTCTGCATTGCCACCTCTCATCTCCTTGTTAGAGGTGATAGTAAGATGATTGCCAGAAACAGAGAGAGAGAGAGAGAGAGAGAGAGAGAGAGAGAGAGAGAGAGGAAAGAGAGAGGCGAGAGAACACAGAAGAGAGGGACAGAGGAATAAACTCATAATGGCAGAGAGAACAGGATGAGACTCATCAACAAATGAGAAACTTCAACAAATTCCAGGAAGCTTTAAAAGTGATAAATCAGACTAAAACATCATGGCCTGAAATTCACAGAAAAGGGGGAGAGCAAAGAAAAAAATAACTGCACTAATGACAGCAATTGCAATGATCATATATCAGCCAACATGCTTTGACTGAGGGCATGTGCCAAACCCAGAGAGAAAACTATGACACACATTCTCACATCCAGAGGTCACAACAACCCTGACAGGTCACTGCAGTTACTATTTCCATTTGTAGTTGAGGAAATCAAGGCACCAGGACACTACATAACTTGTCCAAGGGCTAGTAAGCATGGACGCCAGGATGGCCACCCAGGAGGTCTGGCTTCCAATCTCATGTCATTCCCTGAACAGGGAGGTAAACTGTCACTCACAAAACCTAAGAGGAGCTCTAGACCCAGACATGGTAGGCATTGTGGATAGGTGTGGAAGGGGAACCAAAAACAGGGGTGGAGAATGGAGAAATTGAAAACCCAACTGTGAAATATCTGCCTGAGCTGGCCCTACAACCCCAGATTTTGGTGAACAAAATGCTCCAACATTCCAGACTTTACTCCAGGCAGATTAGATAAGACAGATACATGGATGGATGATAGATGGATGATGGATGATGGATGGATGGATGGATGGATGGATGGATGGATGGATGGATGGATGGACAGACAGATGAATTAGTTGTTTCTCCAAATGCAGCCATTTGCTCATCTTCTCTACTGTAAAGTAAGTCCTGTCAGTCAATAGGCTTCCTACATACACAGAACTCACCAGGTTTACAATTCAGGGGCCAAATTTCCACACACAACAGCAGAGGAAACTTACACTAGCTATCCAGATAAATTCACCCATCCCACCATCCTTAAAATAACCAGACTGCAGAGCTCATGAAGCATATGAAGAAAACTATCAGAATGAAGGGAATGGGGAAGATTAGAGAAACTGATCATTCAACTGACCTTTGGAGAGATACATGGGGGTGTGATTTCAGAGAAGGCCACACACACACACACACTGTGAATGGCAACCCCTCCTCCCACTCCCCACGAGTTCTGTCTCTCCCCAACTACCTGAGCTGCACTTTTGCCCCCATAGAGCTCAGCACTGCAGGGCACACCAAGCGTTGACTTGTTTGTTCATCTCCTGTGGGTCTCCCCACGTATGATGTCAGCTCCATGCGCGTAAGGAATTTGTGGGGGTTGGCAAGCTGAATTCTGCAGGGCAGGCCAGGGGGCTGGAGACCTAGCAAAGAGCTGATGTTGCAGCTAGAATCTGGAAGTCTGGAGGCAGAATTCCCTCTTCCTCGGGGAACCTCATTTTCTGGTCTTAAGGCCGTCAGCTGACTGAATGAGGCCTACCCACATCGTGGAGGGTAATCTGCTTCAAAGTCTACTGATTTAAATGTTAGTCTCATCTAAAAAAAAAAAAAATACACACAGACACACACACATCCTCACAGCAATATCTAGGTTGGTTTTGAACAAATATTTGGATATTCTGAGCTAGCCAAGTTGATGCATAAAAGTAACCATTAACAGCATTCTAGAACGCCAGGAAAGAGGCCCAAGAGATCAACAGTGTGAAATGTAGGAAAGAAGTGGAGTGAGATGAGGGGGTTGATGGTGATTCTCCCAAGAGCAGTGTCTGGAAGCTCTGGAATTCTGCCATCAGCACAAATAACATCTATTGACTGCCCTTCTGAAATGCATGTCACTCTGTCCCTTCCTTTGCATGCCGCCTGCCACCGTCCTAACCCAGAACTCTTGCTCTCCTCCATGGACGACCTCAGGATCCCTGAACTCCAGGCTCTCCCAGTTTCAGCATCTTCCCTTCCTCTGCCGGGCTCCCTAGCACCAGACAGAAATCCCCATTTCCTCCACAGTCCCGACCCTTGCTCCCTATACGGTCACCATTGTCACCTTTCCACAGTGTCCGCAGGCTGAAATGTCCTCCCTCCCTTCCTTCCTCCATCCAGGTCCCGGGATGCCTACAGCCCACACAGGCTGAGCCACACATTGAGAATTTCATTCACTAATTGTCACATGGAGGTTAGGTTGCTGCCTCGTGCTAATGAAGGTGGTCTTTCATAGTGGGCTACATGCGGCTGTTATTCCATTAAGACTTGTTAGCTAGTAGAGCAAAGCAGGAGCAAAGATTACATATGTCATTTTCATCTTGGTCATGGCGTCTTTTAGAACCCATGTTTATGCTTAAGTTTAATCATGTGTCGATATATTACATGAATGTATATTTCCTATTTTCATTACAGGTTTCATCTCAAATTTCTGCAATTTTGACAGACATACTTACATGTTATCTGAATATTATTAAATAACTGAATGACCCTCAATGATGCAATGTATTTAAGTATTTTTAGACAGTAAGCTCAGAAAACATGCAGCAGCGAAGTGTGGCTGACTCTGCAGGTCATTTCACCTATACACCAGACTGCTCATCGGTTCCAGGTAACCCTCGGACTCCCCTAGTCCTCTCATCTCCATCTTTCCTGCTGGAGGGCCCTCCTCTGTGCTGCCTCCTCATGCTGCCTGTTAGAGCTTTTGTCCCCAAAGCGTGTCATACCTGCCACTTCCTTGTGTCCTTTGATTAGCCGAGGGGGCGTGATCTCCCCTGCAGGATGCACCCTGCATAACCTGGGAGAATCTCAAATAAATGCCTTCCTGGAACAGAGGTAGCTTACTCTTTCAGTCTCACGACAACTATTCCTGGCTGCATCTCAGGCTCAGTTCACTGCCTTGGATTAAAGTTATGGGGTCATTTGGCTCATGCCCTATTCAGTTCTTCTACATGGTTCCTGTACGTCACACTCCATTCTACACTTACTCCCCCAGCACCGGGCTTTGCACCAAGGTAGGTGTGCCCGTAACCTTTGCACTAACTAAACATGCACATCATGGGCGTCTGTCATTTTCTTCATCCAGGGCTTCCTTCTGAGGGCAACCTCCCCTCGAGTGATTCCTCCTCTTCCCACTTCCCCATACTGTTCTCCCAGGAGTGGCTACCTGTTTGTGAGTGTCCATGCTCCCGTCCTGATTCCAATGAGTTACTATTTTGAATTTCCTGATACAGGACCAGAGGTCGCATCTGGATATCCTCTCTCAGTGGCTATACGAAAGATATGCCCCCAAGGTGCTCTCTTTGGCTATGATGTGCAAAGGCAGAAGTTTTGGGAGAGAAGAAGGAGAAAGAGGGAGAAGGAGGCGTGGGGGAGGGCGAGAAGCCCACAGAGAGCGAAGTAGAGGGAGGGGCTGGAGGAGAGAGTCCCGGCTCACTGTTCTGTGAGCTCCCGTTTCCTCTCTGCTTCTCCCACTTCCCTTTTGCCCCTCGGGCATGCACGAGCCCCAGGTGCTCCCAGTGATTCACTCTCTGTCATAAGCTGGTCCTGTTGGGTTTCTATCTCTGAACCGAAGGAGTCTTTCGTATCACAGGGTACTCAATAGGTTCTCTTACTTGAATTCAGTTATAGCTGTTTTAGAAGATGTGCAGTTGTGAATTTGCAAATAATGAAATGCAATTGTGCTGCTTTTAAGCACACACCTCTGCTAACCGGAAGTCCCGGCATATAGGTGCCACAAGGTGGCATCCATGGAGATCCGATGCATCAACTATGTATATACAAACGGTGGCCCTAAAACCCTTGGAAATCTGCGAATAAATGGCCCCACGCATGCAATGTGACCATTGAATTGTTTAAGAGCTGCACTCTGAGGGACCACAGGAAGGTGAGGTTTCGGCACCCTACACTTGTTACCGCAGCTCCGGAAATCGTGGGTGTAGGAGCAGCCACCGCAGAAGGCAGTTTATTCCACAGACCTCTCCCGCTTCCTACTCAGTCAGTCTGGAGCAGTCTTCCTTTCCAACTCCCTGTGGTGCAGAGGAGTGGGGAAAATTAATGAGTTCATATCGGAAAAACGTCTCAGAGACCCCTGATGAAAGGTGGTGAAAAAAACACATGTTATTTTTAACATTCTGAATTGTTAGAGGAAAGGTGAATTCAAGAAAGAAAGTCTAACCCCACGCTTAATATCTGGAGTGGTTGTCCTAAAGCTGCCTGTGGTGGGGAGGGCAGAGGGGAGTGGGTGTGGGGAAGGGGGGCTGGGGCAACTCCGACAGGCTAGGTGGATGAATCCCCAGCACATGGCCAGATGCCAATCCATTAAGAGCAAGAGTAAAGATTTATTCCTCTGCTTGTGTTATATCCACACATAAAAGTTGGCCCTGTAACTACAGACCTCTGCCAAATCTGTTTAGTTCATTTAATTTTTTGTATTTATTTTAATTAAGCACTAGGAGAATGCCATTTGCAGTGGCATATTGAATACTTTTGTAATTAACAAACCAGAGAGAAGGGCTTCCTTCACATTGTTTTAATTAACTGGAATAGTTCAAGGACAGAATCAGAGGTGATTTCTTTATGGATGTGGAATGTGGGAGCTAGAGAATATGCCACTCTTTGGCAATAATTGTCACTTTAAAAATTCAAGGGTCTCTCAGAACGTATTTCTGTTTTTTGTAGTCACTATAGGAAGTAAGAAAGCTTAGCAGATGTATTGTATTAAATATTTTAAGTAAAAAAATAAAATCCTCAATCAATGTGGAAAAAAGGTAGACATTCTAATTTGCTTGAATGGGGCAAATGACAGTGACGATCTAAGTCCCATGGGTCCACTGGCCACCTGAAACCCACAGTGCTGGTGCCAAGTCTATTCTCCAGGCTTCCTATAAGTCGACAAGATGCATTTTACAGCCCATCCCTCCTTCCTTTGCCATTGTTCCTTTTCTTCTAACACCTCCCCAACCTCCCACCATTTTGAAGTATTTAAAGGACATGTATGCTTTTTGTCCTGTCAATCTGGAATTCACCCCGTGTACATCAGATGCCACTCCCCATCAGGCCAAGTGCAGCTCAGTTTGGAGCGCTAATGCCACTTTGCCACTCCCCTGGGGACAGGAGCACATCTCCTGTGGGCACCAGGAGGCAGTGTGTTTGCTAATATTAGCGCGGGGCCTCGGGTGGGGACCTACACCCAGCCCAGCTCGGCTGCGTCTCCCTTCAGTTCTGCAAGACGGCAGTAACAGCCTCACAGAACACCGTCAGCTGCAGAACACAAAGACATCAGCCCATTCATCTGCCAAATGCGTCCCCACCAAATGTAGGAGGGCACGTGTGCTCTCGCTCTCTGTCTGCGGAGCCGGCCGAGCTCTTAAGGGGAGGGGCTGTTTGGATTCCTGTTGTCCCCGACACATATAAACCCTCAAGATTCGGCAAAATTTGTTTTTCATTTGCCGAGTTGAACAGCTTCATGTTTTCCTCCCTCTCGTGCACCTCAGAACTGCATGTACTCAGATGCAAACTGCCAAGTGAAAACCCTTCAATATTAAATCCCTCAGCCATCCTAAGACAGGGGAATCATTGCTGCACTGAGGAAATGAAATATATTTTAAATTGAATAGACTCATGAATATGCTATCAAGTGCCAAACAATTTAATAATAATAACAGATCTTGTCTTCATGTGGCCTCTTTCCCCCGGTAAGACTGACAGCACCCAATGGGGGAGGCAGAAAACAAGATCCCCGTATTTTATAAACGAGAGCAGTCAAACCGCCTGCCCATCTGATTCAGGCTGCAGGCACCACCAATTTTTTTTTCCTGTTTGGCTCTCAAAAATAACAGGATTGAGGTTTTTCACTTGGGAACCCTTGCTCTGTTTAGGAAGTTCTTCCCTGAGGCCTGTCCCTGTCATCCAATCCCAGTGAATATGGCTGTGGGGACAACCTGTGCGCCTGCCAGGACCAGCCTGATGGTAGGGATGCTGGCACCACTACCTCCCACTTCTGCCAGGGATGAGGCTGAGTCTGGGCTCAGCTCAGCAGCCAAATCAGTCTCCTGGGAGGAATCCACGGGCAGCATCTCTCACGGGGTTTCTGGGCCTCCCAGCAGGGCTCCCAAATCCGCCTCTATTTGAAGAGGAGGCATTGGTGCTGGTGGTGCTGGTGGAAGTTCCTGTGACCCAGAGCGACAGATCCATAGGTAGGAAAACAAAAACAAGACTCAGCCCCAAAGAAAGGGGCTGGGGGTGGGGCTGGAGAAAGACTTGCACTTCCCATCCTCCTCCCCCCTCCTCCCTGCCACAACTCTGAGAGAGAAGGAGGGACCCACAAAGAAGCCACCAGAATTCCGCTGGGGGAAATTTGGCAACCGATCAATTTAGTCTTCATTTTGGTGAAGGAGGTGAAACCGATTGAAGAAGGTTGTGGACCATCTCCAAGAAGAGGAGACACTGTGGCAGGACCTGCCAGTTTGCTCGTCAGCTCTTTCCTTTCCATCCGTCTATAAATGACTGTAGGGAGATGATATAATTCAGAGACAGAGGAGGGACAGAGAGGCAGACAGACAGACAGGGAGTTTAGCATAGATATATAGCAATATTCCTGAAAGTGTTCACATTCTGTTGGTATTTCTTACTGCAGAGATTGTGCAGATGCCAAGTATCCATGTTGGTAGACAGACTGAGGGGTACAGGGCCCAAACCCGGCCAGCTATGAGGGGAGAGAAGTGGAGGGTATGGGTCCAAACGCCCCAGCTTTGAGGATAGAAAGACAGAGGGTCTTAGTGCCCAACGTCCACTTCTGGGATGGCACAATGCCCTCCCTCCAGGGCAGGAATCATTTTGACCTCAGCTCACTCTGCTCCGGAGTGGGCCAGCCACTCCTTCTCAGGTATCCCCAACCTACGAGATAAAAGCCACAAATGCAAAGCCTGGCTCGCCCGTGGCACACACATCGCTGTGGCTGATTTCTGACAAAACCAGCCTGACTGCCACTCACCTCTTACTCCTTGTGGAGGCCCGAGGCTGGCCCTTCGTGTGGGGCGGGGCAGGCCACTGCAGCTCACCTGACAGCGCTCACCTTCTCGTTTGCTTTCAGCAGGGGCCTGAGGGGGATCTGAGCCCACTGTGGCAAATAATGGACATAGATGAATGGCTGTCTGAGCAGTGAGGGTGTGGGGACATCTGGGGAGCCTGACAGAGGCAGGAGCCCTCACAATACCCACGTCAGGCCATGCAAGCTCCACAAGGCAGCCTGCATGGTCACTGAGGCGCCACCCCCTCCCCGGCATGAAGCGGCCCCATCTCGTGCACCTCGTTAGGCCTGTTCTGGGGTCACCATTAGCACACCAGTAAGGGCAGGCCAGAGTCACGGGGGGAAAAAGAGCAGACAGCAAACAGGACCCAGTCAAAGGAAGGGGCAGCTGCAGTGGCCTGTGAGTCCTGGACATGTGTCTGGATTGTTAGAAAGATGCCCTTTGACAACAGAGAAGCAGACCCCTAGCCTTTTTACTTAAAAAAAAAAAAAATGAAATCATTCCTCCTGCACATTTCATCCAAACTTCTATTCCTGAGGTCTTATTTCTAAAAGATCAGATCTATTTAGAAGGACAGAGATGTTTGTTTCCAAGGGGCAGTTCTCACTGTGGCATTTTGGGGTAGCAGTGGGCTCCAGAAACTGAGAATGTGATACTAGCTCCCCTTCAGCCACTCTCCCTCAGTCCCCCATGGCCTGTGTGGCCCCATCGGAGGGGCTAGCGAGCATTTTGACCTTGAATAGCAGACTACCAGGACCACTTGCAGAGTTCATTGCAGTGATGATATTAAGATCTGACTGGCCCCAGAAAAGCAGCAGCTAACAATGCCTCCTGCCTCCGAGCTCAAGGGCATGGTGTGAGGTTTAAGAAGATGCTTGTCCCACCCAGAGAGGTACCCAGGTACCACTCTGCTCCCAGCAAAAAGCCTTTCCTTTGTCAGAGCGAGCTGCTGAGGTCTCCATGGGAGAAAAAATGCCATCGGACTTCTGTTTCCTGGTCTGTAAAAAAATCACAGGTTTAAGGAAATGTCTCCATACTCTTCCTGGTTTTACTGTACTTTACTTCTGTATTATTATTCCACTGCAATTTTGTGACAAATGTTAGGAAGACGTTTTCTATTAATTGTATTATTTACACAAACAAGCTCTGCTCTCACTCAATAGTCAGTTGCCAAGTGTGCAGATTTGACTATTGCTATCAACAGCCACTCATCATATTAGCATTTTCTTACACAAAAGCAGCGTTTGGCTTCACTATTGATATTGACAAGAAAAGGGTAGCTCTTGTATTTCGTCTCCTTTTCATCAAAATGTTTTATGTCAATTTCTGGCTCAGCGGTATGCAGTTGGGAAGACTGACTTAAGTACCCCAGCCTAGATCTAAACTTCCTTAAACAGAGGGTCTCCTCAGATCCCACTAACGGCTTCTATAATTGTAATTCCAGCAAACACAAGGGGTGGAATTAGGTTCTATTCTTCCCAGGTTTTCAGGAGGATGAGACACAAAAACATGGACAAGTGAGTGAGTCCTCCATCCATTCTGCAGGTGGTGTGCTCTGTGACAATGGAGACGCCCAAGGTCTACTAGCTCAGGGGCTGGCCCCAGATCAACATGCATGCAAGATACAGGCGGGACCCCACAGGTGGTCTACAAGCTGCCTTTATTTATTCACGTAAACAGAGATGCCACGGAGATCCTAGAGTCCACGGAGCACAAAGGAGAAACTGAACATGCATTGGGGCTGTCTTCCATTTGGGTCGACTCTGGGCCATACTGGACTTTGAGCTCATTGAGAGCAGGGTTAAGGAAAATTTGATATATAATGATTCCAAGTTGGCAGAATAAGCAAAGAAAATTTGAACACAGGTCTAGCCGCATAACGCTTCATCTACACCTCAGAAACCTATCACAGTGTTCCCCAAATTCCTCCCCCATTATCTGCAATGGGAGACCATTACAGGGACAGATACAAGAACCAAACCTTGTAACAAGGAGCTTTCCTAAGATCTTCACTCTGGAAGATGCAGCCAGTGCACGAGGAGACAGACTGTGTCTGGAGCCATTGATTCGTGAAGTGTGACCAAGATTGACGGTCGTTTCGCCTTCCGAGTCTAAATTGTGACCTGAGTTTTGTTTTGGGTTGGTTTTGGGTTAGCTTTTTTTGTTTTACCTTTTACATTAACTTGTTTGCAAAAACAGTAGCTGTTATTTCCTTGTCTGTATCTATTCCTCTGTGCAATATGATTTTTTTTTAACTTCTTTTATTAAGAGGTTGAGTTTATTTCCCTACTCTATGGATCTGGACAGCCTTTGTGATATGCTTGGGCAACAGAATGTGGCAGAAGGATGGTGTGCCAGCCCCAAGCTTCACACTCATCCCCTTGAGTCCCACGCACTCTGTGAACAAGCCTGAACTCAGCTGGCAAGGAGGAGAGACCATATGGAAGAGAAGTGTCTGGTAAGGCCATTCTGCCCTGGCCAGTCTCCGGCCCTTTCACACCGGTGAGCCCAGCCATGACCAGCCGCGCCAGGCCCAGGCTGGAAGAATGACCCAGGGAAGTACGACGATTTGACTGAAATCGCCCCACTAGTATGTGACATTGCCCCCCACCCCCGGGACCTCGCATCCCTCTGATTCTACGGCAACATGATTCTGCACCCTGTTCAGTGTGTGTGATGGGCCGGCTCCCACACCAATCAGTATGACCCAGACACCAGGTGGGTGTCCTACAATTTAAGTCAATGCTTTATTAGAATTCATAACCTGGGGACAGCATGAGACCCCCACAGGCTGAAGGCCGGTCTTACAAGACTGCTCCCCACACACACTTCAGATGTCGATCACAAACCCAGGTCACCGGTGCTTCTGACTGACCTGCTATAGATCAGAGATTCCTAGACGCCCCTCCTTGGTTTGATGAATTTGCTAGAGTGGCTCACAGAACTCAGAGAAACATGTTACTGACTAGATTACTAGTTTCTTATAAAAGGTTACAACCCAGGAGTAGCCCAATGGAAGAGACGCGTAGGGCAAGACGTGGGGAAGGCCCAGAGCTGCTACGCCCTCTGCTAGCAACCACTCTCCCTGAATCTCCACATGTGCACCAGCCCAGAAAGATCTCAGACATCCCTCCTTTCCGATGTTTTTGTGCTTCATTTCATAGACATGATGGCCCTTCTTGATTTAACCTCTGGTCTAGCTCCCCACCTAGGAGGTCAGGGGCTGGTGTAAATGTTCCAGCCCTCTAATCACAAGGTTGGTGTTCCTGGCAGCCACCCGCCTTCATAGTGCAAAGTCACATCATTAACATAACAAAAGACATTATAATCACTCTCATCAATTCAGAAATCCCCAGCATTTTAGGAGCTTTGTGCCAGGAACAAGGTAAAGACCAAATATTTATTTCTTATTAGAAATCACAACATCACACACAGCTGCCCAGATGCTCCTGGACTTTGGATGGGGTTATGTCCCCAAAACCCCAACATAAGTTGAAAATATCATGAGTTGCAAATGCATTTACTACAGCTAACCTACTGAACACCATAGCTTAGCCTAGCTGCCTTTAACGTGTTCAAAACACACCAGCCTGCAGTTGGGCAAAATCATTTTCCCGCCACTGTCCAGCATCACAAGAGATTATGGTACGGCATCTCAACAACCCTGAAAAAGAGCAAAATTCAAAATATGAAGTCTGGTTTCAAGTGAACGCACATTGCTTTCACACCATCCTAAAGTGGGAAAAGCACAAGCCGAACCATCGTAAATTGGGGATCCTCTGTATTTTTTCCCCATTACTCCAAATTACAGACCTCAATTCTATGGGCTAGTCTGGGGTCGAGAGCTTGTACTAGATTATTGGATTCCAAACTCAGTTATTTTTGTGAACCATCTTAGTTTCTAGAAATTGAAATGAGGATGTCACCTAGGGAAACCTTATTTCTGAATATTTCTCTTCAGATCAGTCTATCTAGCTTTCATTTAAGGATTATTATTTTTCATCTGTGGATTATTTCAGTCCTTATGATATCACCTCCGTTCAATTCACACTGCCAAAGTAATTTCTCAAATTATATGTAAACAATGGCAGCTTCTGATGGGACACCAGAGTGGTGACCTCTTGTTTTACTGAAAATAGAGTTTAGCTATTATTTCAGCAAAAGCAACTGCCTTCACCTCAGCAATACTAAAATTAAAAGGAACCCGTGGGCCTCTTAGCTAAACAGGTTCCTTTGAGAACCACTGGCACCTAAGAATATGCATGCAGTATTCAGGGCGTGCTGAGGGTCCCTCTCTTTAGGTCTCCAGGGGCCCACTGCTCTTCTAAGAAGCAAGCTCTTGATGGAACCACAGCCCTGGAGATCTCCAGAGCGACTCCCCTGGCTGTGCCAGCATGTCCCTGGTCACCGTGACTACCACAGTTCTCTTCTACACTGGAATCATCTGGAATGGCTTCAGCTCCTGTTGAGGGAGGAAGAATATGGGAACACAGAGATGGAGCCCAGAGAAGCAACAAGCGGTTTGGGAACACAGTCCTGCCACAGGCTCAACAGTCAAACTTTGAATGAGAAAGTAAACTCTCACATCTGTCAAATTGTCGAGTTCATAAAACACTTTCTCCAAAATGCTCTCTTGGGTCCTGCTGAGAACCCTAAATGTCACTGTGATTGTAATTACTTCCACTTTACTCAGAAAAACTGAATCTTAGTGAGGTCTTGCAACTTTCTCACAGCAAGGAAAGAGCTGAACTGAGACCACACACACTTCCTCTGCCTACAAACTTAGAATTCTTTCTCGTATCACCAAGCTGAAAGCAGATTTCCTTTGGCATGCTAAAGTTAACTGTCACAGACCAAAAAGTAAGGGAAAGCCAGTTCTGTAGTAGGAACACAGCCCACTAGTTAGAGATTGAGGGACATAGAAGGCAGGGTGGACACCCCGTGGTTGCGAGATGGTTGGGAGTTGGGGCCTCTCTCACCAAGACTACTTTCCAGTTGCATGGTGATATGTTTGATATGGCAAGTTCCTTGGCGTCAAAAGGCTGCTTCCATTTGTAAACCCAGCTACACAAATGGAAACCACTGCGTGTGACCCACCAGCATCTGGCATCCACCTGCCATCATGCGTTCGAAAGCTTTTGCTCTCTCAATTTGGTTCCTTGGTATTTCATAAGGTGCCTCCTCTTAAGATCTTTCTTTCAACCTTCCAGCTATTCAGTAGGGGAAATATAGTCACCGGATAGGTGGAAATTATAATTTTCTCCTTCTCATGAATTGATCTTGTGAAGATTTAACATCCTGTTGTGAAGTCTCACCCATGAGTTGGCCAACAGTAGCAAGCGGGAGAAGAGTGCTGCCATATTACTCTGCAGTGGCTGTCACTTCTTCTTTCTCTGAATGTCCCAGGCTGTCACAATGTCCCTTATGCCAACACTGAGAAAATTCCAGCCATGCAGCCATCAGAGGGATCCGAATCCCTAGCGTCTTCATATTCCACCCGTTTACTTTGGTATAAAGGAGCCGCGTCTTCACCTTCTCCAGGAACCGCATCTTCCCAGTTTCAAAACCCATCAGTCCTCCCAAACCAAGCTGCATCTCAAAAAGAAAAGAACAAAAAAGCCCTCTCCATACCTGTTTGCACCTGGATCTTGGAACTCTTCCTCTGTAGAGGAAATTACCTCTCCTGCAGACTGCCGTGCTTGTGTAGCCGGGCCAATGTGCCCACATGTCCCTGAATCCTGAACCATGTCCGCACTGTCCGTAAGCCTAACACCTCCTCCCCCTAAAACACAGCCAGCACGCTTGGGTGTCTTCTGTTTTGAGAGGCGATGCTCTAAATCCTCAGGCCGTCCCAGAGGGCTAGCTGGGCAAGCAGACCTTTTGTGTTTAGGTCCCTGTCACCCGCTAATGCAGACTCAGTATGATCACGACATGAGCAGAGGTTCGCACACTCCATTCCATCTCTTATTCATGTTCTCCTTCCCCAGGGGCCTGAGTGCTTTATAAGACACATGTTGCTTTCACAGAGAGTGAATGGTGCGTGCCAACTTGCTGGCCAGGTGTTTGAGCCTCCCAGACTGGGGCAATGGCCTCGTCCTGTGCACCCACACCCTCGCCTCACCATGGGGATGCAAACCATCCTGCCCCCTCAGGCTCCGAGCCCCGTGAGAACAAGGGCAGCACCTACTCATCCTAGCGTTCATCTTGCATTCGCTCCTAGCTCACGCCAGGTTTGCAGAAAACATTTTCTGAATTGTCCCTGAATCAGGCAGCCCCACCTGAAACAATTTTGAAAATGCAAGGGCTGCAGAGGCCTCTGGGGCGTGAGGGAGAGGATCACACAGAGGGCATCAAAGAGGGCACGATCAGGACAGGACAGCACGTGCCCCGGCCCAGCAGGTCTTGCTGCTGCTGAAGACGCATCCTGGCAGCTGGTGGCCTACTGTCCCAGGGCAGGCCCGAGCCAGTGGGGGCAGGCATAGTGGGATTGGCTAGTACCTGTGCCTTCGGAACGAGAATTTTGTCATTCTGTGACAGTACAGACCATTGGGATGTCACGGGCACTGGACGACTTTGGGGACTAAGCCATTGCAGGTATATGTCTGAGGAGTGATTAGAAGAACGCTGGTGGTTTTGTTAGTGAGGAAAGTAAAGCTCAGGTATGGGGGCAATTGGCAATAGCTGAGTGCCTTTGAGATGTTTTCTTTGAGCTGTGATCACAGTTTTACATTAGTTTTTACAAAGAAGTGTTTGTTTCCTTTAATCTCACTCCTGGGGCAAAAACATTGGTCATTAAAAGACAAAATAAGGTGGAAGGAAGAAATAGCACCCGTCAGTCCTGCCAGCCTCCTAGGCTGTCATGTGGCACCTGCGCCATGAAACCCCAGCAAGCCAGGCACCCTGCTGTCTCAGGTTCCTTTGCAAAAAACGGGGGCCCTGATCCTTGGCCTCCCCCCAGGACTTTCATGAGGACCAAATGAAATAACAGGTGAGCCATGCTTTGATGACAATAGAGAACTAAAGCACAATCTTATCACCAGGAGTGGAGTGCTCCTTCCACGTACCCATGTGGGCACCAGAGGCTGGTGAGAATGACGACCCTGCCAGTCTAAGGAAAGCTAGACTAAACACCAAGAATCACCTTGTCTCAAATTAACTGAAGTTCTAACCAGTAAGCAGTTAGGAAACAGAAACAATCCTTATATCATTTGCCAAGTACAGTTCTGAGGATAATTAAATTGGTGTTCATTACTTTATAAGAGTTAAAAAATGGAATTGCAAATGAGAACCCAGGCTTAGCTCACTGGGAAGACATGACTTCTTAAAATAATAACCACCGCAATGATAATACTAGCCACGGCAATGAACATGCATTGACGACCTGTCACAGAGCAGGCCTTGAACCAGCTGTTCAATGTCACAGCGAGCCTTTTGCTACCTGAGGGTCACCTGACGGAGGTGGCGAGCAGTGCAACGTGGCTTGCAGATTGCCCACGTCACAGTAGATGGGGATAGCGTCTCCGCTGTCCTTGTTTCAATGTATAGAAGTTCATGTTAATAGCATGACAATCAATTGCATTAACATGCTAACTAAATTAATAAATCCACGCTTTGGGAAAAGCTGTGCACTTGCCATATTCCTGTTTCCATCCCAGAAAGCAGAGTCCAGGACAAAATTGTAAAGACCCCGGGTGGCCCCTGGGCAGCCTTTGGGAGACCCCGACCTGCTCTTCTATTAACTCTTCTTTCATAGGTAGGCACCAATGGTCCTATGCTGAGCCCTCTTCCCCAAACGCCCCTCTCCCAGAGTATCTTTTCCTAGGTCCCCTCTCACTATGTCTCTTATACCCACAATTATAATAACACAATTATAGCTTTGACAACTCTGAAGGATGTTCACAAATCATTTCAACTGCCAGTGACCCTCCCATAGCAACACTGTAATTGATTACAGCCCCCTTGGCTTAGGATTCCAAGAGAGAACTCTATCTTTGAGTCACCTAT
The DNA here is from genome assembly GCF_004115265.2 of Rhinolophus ferrumequinum. Lineage (NCBI taxonomy): Eukaryota > Metazoa > Chordata > Mammalia > Chiroptera > Rhinolophidae > Rhinolophus > Rhinolophus ferrumequinum. Next base: position 3,838,170 of record NC_046290.1, read on the forward strand.
TTGATAAGTCAGTGAAAAGTACTGAAAAGGCAAACTCTGTCCAGGTAAGAGAAATCAAGTCTCTGACCGGGAAGCAAAGTGACTTGGGGAGCGTTGGGACCTGCTAATGCCCCTGAGTACTCCAACGGGACTGCCCTGCACACAGCACCCCTGCAGTAGAATTGCAGTCATGTTTAATTGGAATAAAAGAGAGCTCTGCCACAGCAAACAGAACCTGCAGTGCTAAGAGCCTTGGAGGACCATGCCGGAATGAACGGCACTGCGGACTGGAAGCCCTATTCCCTGGGTGACCTCTTGCAGAAGTCCCCTAGAGGGAGTACAGACTCCCCTCTCTACTCTTGCTAAAGCAATCACTCTTGCTCCCACTGTTGGCATAAGATGTGCAAATGGAGACACGAGAGTGGAGAGAACTTGCATTGTGTCCTCAGTGGGTGGCAGGCTGGGGACTTGAACCCATGTCTTCTTACTCCTCTCCCAGTGTTCTGGCCACACTGCTGTGTGGGGTTGAAGGAAATTTGATATAAAAGGAATCTGTCTTCATCCTCACCCAATGTTCCAGTTAACAAGGTCCTAGAATAACTTTATAAGTGGGTTTCTTCAGAAAATTTTACGTAACAAGTTTTTTTTAACATAAAAATCATTTTTAAAGATTAGGTCATAATTTTTTGTGTGTTTGAGAAAACTATAGGATAAACAACATGAAATTTTATATTACAAGGTATGAGGACAACATATTATGCTAAAAGCCTCAATCTGGGATGGAGAGAAGGAAAATTGAAAAATTCAAGTAAGTATGGAATTGACTAAATATGCACTTTTATGGTATATCTATTTGGGATGGAGGATAAATATCTATAACATAGAAATATCAGCCAGACATAGTTTATTTAATTCGACAAAGCTTACAGCTTTTAGACATGTAATGAAAACTATATTTGGCTAATCAGGAATTTTCTAAGCTTTCAGCAAAACCGTGAAGGTTAAAATCATGATGCCTTCTTTCAGGCCAACACACCTGCCCGTGGCTCACAGCCATGGCTTTCCTGGATCTTATGGGTTGAAGTGTGTTCCCTGCAAAATTCATATGTTGAAGTCCTAACCCCTCAGTACTTCTGACTACAACCCTACTTGGTAATAGTGTCATTGCAGATGTAATTAGTTAAGTTAAAAAGTAGTCATTAGGCTGGGCCCTACAATTCCAACCCCAATTCCAATGTGTGGTTTTATCCCCACATATCCAAGCAATTCTGGGACACCACCTGGTGTCCTACACTTCAACTCAACTCTGACACCATCTACTTGGAGACAGCGTCAGATCCCAAAGGTTAGGGGCTCAGTCCTACAAGACTGACTCCCATTGCAGATGCCAGTCGCAGTCCAGGCTGTCACCTGTGCTTGTGACCCGTTGGCTGTGGATTAAAGGTTCCAACAATCCCTTCCTTGGGTTTCATTAATTTGCTAGAGAGGCTCACAGAACTCAGGATATCATTTTACTCATGTGATTACCGGTTTATTATAAAAGGATATAATTCAGGAAGAGCCAGGTGAAAAATGTGCATCGGGCAAGGTGTGGGTGAGGGCCTGGAGCTTCCATGACCTCTCTGAGCACCACTCTCCCCGAATCTCCATGTGTTCACCAACCCAGAAGCTCTCTGAACCCTGTCTTGCTGGTTTTATGTAGGCTTCTTTACGTAGGCATGATTAATTAAATTGTTGGCCATTGGTGATTGATTCAAATTCCAGCCCCTCTCCTCTCCCAGGAGGTCAGGGGATGGGACAGAAAGTCCCAACCCTCTAGTCACATGTACTCCGACCAACCAGCCCCATCATTAGGTGCTTTCCAAAAATCACTTAACATAACAAAAGACTTATTGCTCTCATCATTTAGACAATTCCAAGGGTTTTAGAATCTCTATGCAAGAACCAAGGACAAAGACAAAATACATACTTATTATCAATCACAATATTGGAGCCCTACTCCAATATGACTGGTATCCTTATAAAAAGGAGAAATTTGGACACAGAGACAGACATGCATAAAGGAAAGACGACGTGAGGAGACACAGGGAGAAGACATCCATTTGCAAGCCAAGCAGAGAGGCCTGGACCAGATCCTTTCCTCACGCCCTGCCAACACCTTGACCTTGGAGTTCTAGCCTCACAGTAAATGTCTATTAAGCCCTAGAGACTGTGGCGGTTTGTTATAACAACCCTCTCATACTTACATACCTACACTTGGCCTTGGCCTGAAAGAACAGCCGCTCTCTCCAAGGTTAACACCCCACAAAGGGCAGCAAGCGGAAATATTGGCTGGTGCGAGGATGCTGAGGCCCACCCAGTGAGCTCCATCTGTGATGACACTGAGGGACCACCCAGGGCAGGAGCTCCCATGGGCTCCACGTCTCCCCCTAGCCAGTCCTCTGTCTTCACTCCCAGGCAGACAACTCCACAGATCTTTCCCCCTCACAGAGTCTGTCTCCCGGAAAGCCACTCGTGACAGTTGGAAAACCGTAACTTGATCATTATGGATGTTGGTCTCTATGGGGAGTTGGTTTTATTAGATTTATGTGGACACAACTGCCCCGGAGCGACACTACAAGATAATGGGCTTCAACATATGGAGGATGAACCCCCAGGGCTGTCTGGACACCCTCCCGTGTGGGAACCCGCAGGGTGTGGCCGTGACTGGTGCCCTAAGGACAGCCATGAATCAACAGTTCAAGGAGCTGGAACATGAAGGACCGATATTTCTGGCACATAATAGGGAGGGAGGTGCCTCTGTGCTGGTGGGGCCAGGACAATGGCTTCCCGTTCGTGGAGGCTCCCTCACAGAAGGAGGGCACTGTCTCTTAACCAGGACGCGCGTGGGACATGACTCAGCCTGCACTGGTGCCTGAGGGACACTGGGGAGGGCCGAGGTCTGCTTGGAGCCCCAGGTGAGCTTGCGTATCCTGGGGCTTCGCCAGCTGAACCCTCAGAGGAGGACCTCTCAAGCCTTTTGTTCTCCAGCACCCAGCTCAGGAAGGAGCCCAGGGCCCCTGGTTTGTGTGCTGACAGGCTGAGGTGCTGCTCAGGGTTTCTGGGAAAGAGGAGGCGGCAGACAGAGGGATGCAGGAGGGACTGACCGACGGTGGTTGACCTGGACTCAAGCCCCAGGGCCAGTTTTCTCACTCTTCTTTCCACACTGGACTCCCCTGAACCAAGCTCTCGGGTCCCCCATTTGTAAGACCAATGTAGAAAGAAGAGATCTATACAGAGAGAGCTGTGGACAGACTGTCACCTTCGTGATAATGATCATTTCTCAGGGTGGTAATATTTGAAATGGTTCTACCTTTTTAAGCAATGTTTATTAAAAGTCCTGTTGACCTGTTTTGCAATTACATGCTCAGAAAAGCCAAAGATAGCTGTTTTTTATCGGGAAAGGAGAAAGGGGGCTCTAAGGTCACAGTCTGGTCACCCCACAAATGTACCCCACCGCAGGTATGTGGGTTTTGTCTCCAAAACCTGCCTCACACTTGGGGGGGCAGGGACATACAGTGAGAGGGGGCAGGAATGAGGAAAATGATCAGGTGCTTTGGGGGGGCAGGCACTGCAGGAAGCATTTACAGGCAGGAGGCACGCTCAGTGTTGGGGTGGCAACACAGCACCACAGCTCCGTGCACCCCTGGGAAGTAAAAGCAGACCCCAGGCCCCCAAGCAGAGCCACTTGCACAGCACAGCTCCGGAGCTTGTTGAGAAGCGTCATCCGTTTGCTCACCACCAAGAACCGACATCCGAGCCCTTCTGCCCACTGTGTACCGGTGTCGGAATGCAAGGAAAACAAGGCAGCCAAGCCCTAGATGGAACAACGCTCCACTCCTACAGACCAGACAGAGCAAGGTCTGCTCCCCCAGTGAACACTGCCACCCCAGGGCCAGTGGGTCACCCTGCCATTGACGCAGGGCCAGCGGCTTGCAGGCACCCCTCTAGTGGCACAGCAGAGAGACCCAACCGCCTCCCACCAGGGACAGATAGAGCAGTGCAGCTGGCCAGATATCATGGCGCACACGCCGAAGCAGAACCAAGGAGCCCACACTGAGTCTGAAACGGGGAAGGGTATTCCTGCACAAGGTGACAAGTCCAGCACAGAGGCGTGGGCTCTGTCCCTTGGTGAGGAAGTGCCCCAGGCCTAGGGCCCACTTTTATGCAGCAGAGCGGGCACCCAAAGACCGAGTGTGGGGCTGCCTCTCCCAACAGGAGGCTTACTCACTTTGCCTCATTGCAACCCGCCTCACCCCAGGACTGTGCACATGGCAGTCTCGCAAATGCTCTCTCAGGGAAACGTGCCATCAGTCTGGTCCCTGTGCATAGGGGCCTGGCAGGTGCCGTGCTGCTGGCGGGCTGGGGAGCAGGACCAGATGGACAAGGAGGCAAGCTCACTGGATGTTAGAGGTGAGGTGGGTGCAGACACACCCAGGCCTGCAGGCTGGAAGGAGAGGAAGAACAAGGCCGGGTGGGCCTGGCTACCCAGGAAGAGCTGCCTATTCAGTGACCCAAACACCTAACTTTGGTGAGGAGTGGCTCACGGCTGGGAGAGCCCAGGACGGCAGCCACTCATGAGAGACCTGCCCCCCCGTCCTTCCAGGGCCTGGGGCTCTGCCTAGCTCTTGACACCCCTCTGCAGGCATCATCCAGCCACCAGGGGCTGGGTGTCCCTGACGTGTCCCCTGGTGGGGGGGTCATGCCACCTGCTAGAAGGCTTCCTTGAGGCTACCTGCCTGCCAAGCAGGGTCTCTAGTCCCACTCCCCACAGCAGAACGCAGGACATGGTGAGGCCAAAAAGGAACACCCACGGAGCCACAGATAGGGGAGTCATACCACAATAGTCTCGCTGGCGGCTGGGTTGCAGACACAAAAGGAAACATCCGCCAGTACCCCAACAAGGGGTCTTCCTGCACCCCAGTCTCGCTGGCGGCCCGGCGAGACACAGGAAGTAGGATTCACACGATCTGCAATCTGCCACCCACGCTTGCTAACCGCACTTGCTAGCCGCAATCTGCCATCCGCTTCTCTGCCAACCAAGCAACCTCCTTGCGAACGGCAATCTGCCCTTACTAGCTTACCCACGGCAGCTGTATCAGTGGCTAATGGCTAACCGGTGACAGCTGATGGCCATCTACTAACTGAGCCAGCACTTTCCATATGAGGTTGGGAGCCTGGAAACTGCTCTCTAGGACGCCGTCCCCTTACTGCCTGTCTGTAGCCTCCCAGCCCTGGCCCTAGCCCTGGCTTTGCAACCACAGGTGGGACTGACCCCTGCCTTTTCTGGACCCTCTGTGACCAACCGCAGCCTAGGCTCCCGCATACTATGCATCACTGGAGGCTGCACATCCTGGCTTCACTTCCTCTGAGAGGGGCTGGAGGCTCAGGTGTCAGTCCGGCCGGTGGATGGGAAGAGAGGACAGTGGGAAAGCTCCGAGGCAGGGCTTCTAGGCTGCCATCGCTAGCACTGAGAATGTGGTTATGGGTGGCAGGAGGGCATCACTGGAGCGGTGAGCCCGGCTCACATGCCAGCTGGGTTCAGCCAACAGGCATCCCCACAGCTCCCATTGTCACCCCGGATGAGCTCAGCCAGCTGCTGTCGGAAGCCATTGTTTGTGGCACAGAAGGAAACAGCACCGAAGCAAAGAACAAGTCAGCTCTGACACCAAAGAGACAGGTGATAAAGCGAGATGATGGATTTCTGGTGCCAGTGTGACATTGGGTGGGCAGAACCACACATCCCACTCCCAGCACAACCTGCAATGGACTGATTGTGGAGGTTTTCGGTTGGTTGATGAGGAAATTGAAAGCTTCACCAAGGGTTTAGATAGAAATCCAATGTGAGGTGTTAATTTAGTCACCCATGCTTGGGAAGCAATTGAGCTGAGTTATTTTATTCACGCGTTTCCCTTTACATTTGTGGTGCCCATAAATGACTTCGTACACGCTGGCATGTCATTTCGTATAGCACCTGGCTCCCCGGGAAGGGGAATTCACTGCAAGCTCAGAAAGCGAGGCCTGCCTCCACACCGCGTCTGTTTCCACTTGCAGTTGAGTCCACAGCGAGGCCCTGGAAATGGTGGGGATTGCCAGCACGCCAGGTGACCCAGCTGCCCCACTGTTAGGTTCCAGCTCCATCTCCACCCAGCACCTGTCATCAGGCTCCCAGGTTTATGCACTTGGGCTGCTGGACTTGTGTTAGGGGGCAGCCGATGTGTTTCTTCCAGCCCCACGTGAACCGTCGCCCCCACGCCCCACGCCAGCTGGACAAGAGCCGGCCACCATGCCGCCTGTATCTGTCAGCACGCCCGGCCTGGCCAGGACTCTTGGTCTTCTCTTCTCTTTTAATTTGCCTCTGAGGACACAAAGAGATGTCTCCTGGTTGTGCCATGATCCCAATCTCAGAGGAGAACAGCATATTATAAATCGTGAAATGTTAAACGGGAAGGAAGTGGCCTCATCACGCATGAGATAACACGGCTGGTGAGGCTGTGCGATGTGTTCACAGTTCCTGGACCTCCAGGGCAGGGGTTCAGGTCCCTGCCTTTCAGCCCAGTGTTCTGTCCACAACTGGTGGATGTCCACATTCCTAAAAGTCCCGAGGTCTCACTGCACAGTACCCATGTGTGTGTGTTGGTGGCCAGCACGGAACACGCTGTTACAGGGAGGCGGCCATCCCCCTGACAAGCTCAAAACCCTGTGACGCTACCAGTGCTGAAGGAGGGAAAAAAAGGAAACTTCGCATTCTGTATTTCTTGCAGGTCACGTCTGTCTGTTTGCTCCAGGTTCTCAAAACATTCAGCCCCTGAAAGTTGCTCCAACCCCCCTGGCTCCCATTAGGTCTGGGGGCCCGTTGGGCATTGGAAGTGTGTTGCAAGAGGCAACCGCAGTACAGTGACCCCCGCCATGACCCCCACCTCTGCAGAGCCCTCTACCACGAGGCCTCTGGGTCCCCGAGGGTATGTACGGGAGCTGCAGTGCGGCACCAGGGCCATGCTGAGCCACTGCGTCCTCTGCCTGAGCTGGGCACAGTCCTCACCCCTGACATCTCATGCCGAGATCTCAGCCGATGCTGCTCATACGCCAGCATCTGCCAATGTGGCACTGGGACCTCCACAGCACTGCGCTGTCATCCAGGCACAAGCGAGGACAAGCCCTCACTCCCTCCAACTCACAGGGTGGTACCGCACAGGTCAGCTGCCCCATACGTTTGAGCCCTGGTCCCCTCACTCACCCTAATAATGGCCTTGCTGTTTGTTTAATAAAAGAGCTCTTACAAAGTAATCCCCACCCTCTTTGACCCAGACCATGGGGAACAGGCCAGGGGCTTCTTGGAGCGACCAAAGCCAAACTGGACGGAGATGTCCTCATCACTAAGGGACTGCGGCTCTGCTCCTGGAGCCTCATGATGATGTACCTCCTTCCTTCAAAGCATGTCCTCTCTCAGGAGACCCCAGGCCCCTGGGCAGCCCCTGGTGACCACACAGCTGGCCAGGCCAGTGGTCACACAGAGATCTCTGAGTCCAGGCTTTGGGTGGTGTGGTCCTCAGCTGGACCACTGCAACACTGGAAAAACTAAGGACAGGAAGTGTGAGATTGATTTGGGGTCACCAAAAACATACTCCTCTTCCTTGATGGAGGAGGTGTCTCCATGGCAGCAGGGGGCCAAGCTATCCTCCAAGCAGCCAAGGAACGTCTTCGTGGGGGTGGAGTCTACATGACCAAGAGAAGAAAGGTAACTGAGATCAAAGAGCTGTGGGCACATTTCAGCTGAGTCTTTTCCTAGAAACCACCACTGACGGGATGAGTAGGGAAATCAGAATGAACTTGAGAAGAAGGACTATTGGCAGCCTGCGCTGGGGTTCAGAGGATCTCGGCCACGCCCACCATCAAACAGGCTGCACTGATGTGTGAGGAGCCGGCTCGGGAGCCCTCTGGCCCAGGGCCCAGCTCTGCCAATTACTCGTCATGCAGTCTGGTTCACATTCTTTTGCTTCTCTGGGCCTCAGTTTCCTTACCTGTAAAATCTGGATAAATAGCTCCTAGCTCACAGGCTTATGAGGGTCCAATGAGGTCGTAGACATAAATGACTTAGAACAGCGCTTGCCATGTAGAAATGCCCAGTGCTCTTACGTGTGATCATTACCATACACCCTTCTTTAGACCTCACATAATTTAAGAGTCGATTTATATTTTATTTTATTCTATTCTATTATGTTCCATGTCAAATACTCTACAGCCAACGTTCTACTCCTTTGGAAAGACACCCAGGCAGGGCCTTCTGCTGGGTCCTCCCAGCGGGATTCCGCGCAGGCCCTCCCCTGAGCTCAGCGGGGGCCTTCTCGGGCGTTCATCTGAAGAGCACGCCTGGGAAATGCGCTGCCGTCTTGCCGGTGGACAGGGAAGCAGGGGCCTCTTCCCGACACACTCACACCCTCGCTTTCCCTCCGTCCATTCCCCTGGCTTGTTTTCCCTTAAAGCAAATCCATAAATGCAGACCTTCCTGTGAAAATATACCACGAGTATTTTCTACTTTGTTCCAAGTTTTGCATTTGTTTTCTTTCATGGAGATTCAAGAAGTCTTTGGGGCACTGTTTTCTTTTCATCTCATTCAATTCAATCCACTCCAATCCAATTCAATCTGCTATAGAGACGGAGGCATAACCCTTGATTCCATTTTTGCTTTTACCGTTCTCATGGGGCAGACTGATGAGCGTTTTGTTCAGAGCATTTTGAAGAAAGAGGCTTTTCTACCTACCTTGACTCTGTAGCTACCTTGCTGTCAACTGCAAGCCCCACAGCATTCAGAAGCGCCTTCATGGGGCACACTTAAAATGGAAATGACGTCACACAGGAAAGGCCTGTATCCGGAAAAGGAAAAGACAACAATGGGCAGTTAGGAAAAGGCCTTTGAAAACAGGCTAAGAAAACCAGATTGGGGAAAGGCAGGCTCAGGCAGGGAGGAGCCCTAGGACCCTGGCACAGCAGGTAAAGGAAACCCGTGGGCGTGACAGAGTCACACTCACGTGGCACGTGTGAGAGGTGAGTGCCATGCACATTCCCACAGCAGCAGTGGCTCCATGTGCCCTGGGACCGTCTACGATTGACTCAGAAGAGTTGGCCCAGAGCGAGCAATGGCCCTGCTTTGTCTCAGGCTGCTTGGCTGCTCTAACAAATAGCACAGGTCAGGAGACGCAATAGCAGACACACATTTTCTTACGTTCTGGAGGCTGGAAGTCCAAGAGGAGGGTATCAGCATGGTCGGTGTGCGGGGAGGGCTGTCTTCCTGGCTTGCAGACGGCCGCCTTCCCACAGTGTCCTCTTCTTTGTGCCAGTGTGCAGACACATCGCTGCCTTCCTCTGAGGCCACCAGTCCTATTGGATTTGGGCCTCCTTAAACCTTGATTACTTCCTAAAGGTTCTCTCCCCAAATACGGTGGAGATAAACGTTAGGGTTAAGGCTTCAACGTATGAATTGCGGACGGACATATTCAATCCACCGGATGTTTTAAAAAGAAAGAAAAATGACATATTCAATCCACCGGATGCTTTAAAAGGAAAGAAAAATGAGTATATATATATATAGAGAGAGAGAGACACATACATACACCATGTTTCCCCGAAAATAAGACCTAGCAGGACAATCAGCTTTAATGCATTTTTTGGAGCAAAAATTAATATAAGAGCCGGTATTATATTACATTACATTACATTATATAACATTATATATTATATTATACCCAGTCTTATATGATAGTAAAATAAGACTGGGTCTCATATTAATTTTTGCTCCAAAAGACGCATTAGAGCCCATTGTCTGGCTAGGTCTTATTTTCGGGGAAATACAGTATATACATATATATATACACAAAACAAGCCCAGAGTTGATAGGCAATAAGTGGTTAGATGTCCATTAAAATGCTTCTGTGTCCATTTGTTTTCTTGGAAGGAATTTGTAAACATCAATGACATATAAATACCCTTTCTGAAAATCATGTGCAACCCTTTTCCTGGACATTTAAAAGAGAAGACAAGCTTTCCAGTAGGACACGCATGCATAGCTTTGGCCGGGACTCTGGGCTCTGAATATATTAGATGTTTTAGAACAGAATTATCACAATGAACACACTGTGTTCGCAGCAGGTGTGCTCCAGGCCGGGTGTATGCATCCTGAGATTTCCGTGCATCCTTACCTCCTGTTATTCAGCTCGGCAAGACGGCTGGAGGGAGAGGGCTAAGAAACGGCTAAGAAATCTCTACCATATTCCTGGAGCCAAGAGTTAGGTGTAAACCTCCCAGACCAATCTGGTGAGTCAAATCAAGCCGTCTGGAAAACGCAGGAGAGCTAACAACCTCAGCGAGCCATGGTGGCCTGTGGGGAGTTGTTCCTCGCTACATCAATTGATTCTGACAAAAACACGGAGCATCTCCTGGGGACTGGGGCTTGTCATCTCACTGCAGGCCCCCACCGTCCCTGCCCCTGACCTGGGCCATTTGCGTCTGTAACGCTTCACCAGGCCTCACTCTGGGAACGAGAGTGGCATTTGGCTGTGAGTTGGCTGCAACTGAGGACCCTGGCTTCCAGCACCTGCAGCATCTGGGAGACTGGGCTGGACTCCGCTGTGACTGGCAGCGCCCCGGAGGCAGCTCAGCACCTTCAACTATTTTGTTTTTCTCAGCATGCTCTGCACAGCGCTCAGCCTCATTCTTGGAAGCACATCCTTTTCAGAAGCTTTTCTGTGAACAAGAGCTCAGAGTGCTTTTGCATGACAAAACATTGGATGGCTCTCCCCACTTTCCCCTGACGCCAATGGAGACACCTAATTCATGCTGGTGCTTCTGGGTAGGTTTCCATCATTTCTTATCCTTAACCAGCAAGAATTTAATCAGTCCATCAAATCAAATTCGCCTTTTGCATCATACCTGTGATTGTCATACAAGACAGAGTCGTGATTTATTCTTCTATTGAACAAATGTTGATGGGTCCCATCACTGTTGGTGCATTTCACATTAAGTGATGGTTTCATCTTGTCTGCACTGAATCACATTGTACCAGTCACCCCAGTGATATTTTTTCTGTTTGTTCAAAACCCATTTGTTTATGTCTGGAAATCGGTTAGGCAACCCAACAAATATATTTATTCAATTTCTAAAGGTCTCTTCTAACATCTTATTGATGGGCACCAAGAGAACACTCTCGCTTCTAATTCTTCAGCCCTGTTTTGGTTTTCTCTTGCTTTATTGGTTTTGGAGTTTGGTTTTGTCACCAAGATTGTCCAGTCAGGGGTGTTCAGCGTGCATTCCTTCCAGCATCTCTCTTCCAGGAAGAATGACTCCAATTTTGCCCAGGGAATCTTCTACTCTGAGTAAACATCCTGGGAACGGGACAAACTACCCTTTACTACAGAAAAAAAAAAATACATTGGCATTTCTCTAAATCTTAGCATCCTCAAGAAAGAAGGACGGAATTTATTTAGTGCATGAATTATCTGTTTTTCAAATGAATCTAACCCACTAACTAAAAATCAGCTGAATAATGACTCCAAACACAACAAAAGTGCTAGCTTTTAAAATTATTTCCTAAACTTATCTTTCTGGGGAATACATTTCAAAATATTTCTAAATAATCTTTTCCTACTCAAACACAGTTTCTTAGATTAATGCAATTAATGCCAAAACTAAAAGTTAAATATTTTGAATAAGTAACTGTTTTATGGTTTTGAAAAAGCAAGATGGAGGGAAAGCTATGACTGCTAGATTTTAGTCTGTGCTGGGATGGAAGGCAGCTTTCAGTCATTCTCATTCATTTATTCATCAGCTCCTTTGCTCTAAGCCACTCACAAATGCATGTTTCTAAACTAGATGCTACCAAAACATTCATTTTGCGTGTAAAGATTGTTCTTTAAGTAAAAGGAGTGGGCGCTCATTTATGCTAAAATGACATACAGAGGGCGTAGGATAACATCAGTTCTCAGCTATGGAATCTCAGGTTATTGATCCATATGAGCGACACGGCCGCTGGCCCTCGCATTCAGCCCGTTGTTACGTTGCCCCGTGTTTCTTTCCGAGTGATGACTGGGGGTGCAATCCCACGGCAGTCCTGTCACTTCCATGGTGACTTCCAGAGCCCGGCTCTGGCCCCTCCAGCCTCAGGAAGCCCGTACTCCCTCATTCCAGAAAGTGCCCTGGATGCAGACACAGCAGTGTAACTTAGACGCATCTGCTGAGGGAGTCTGAGCTCAGAGCGTAAGAGCTGCGAGTGGCTCCAAGGTGCCAATGGCACTTGTTTCCCATCATCCTGGTGGTGAACATTTCCGGGATAAGGAACGTGCCCATGAACTCCCTTCCCAGGCCGAACCCTCTTCGGGCCCCCACCGGCCGGTGCCTCACTGAGACCCCCATAGCATGGAACACAGCACACCCCACCCCTGTTCTGCGGGGTGCCTGCTGCAGAGATGTGTTCTTGCCGCCTGTCTCGCTGGCCAACCGAACATAGAAGAAATCAAGGCATGTTGATAAATGGATGAATTAATGAATGGACACAAGTGTGCTATCTCGAGAACAACAGGATTTTCCACCATCCCTTCTCTCAGCCCTTAAAATGGTTTTCCAGAAACTCATTTAAGAACCCAAATTCTCGCACTCTTCAAATTTTAATCAGATAATCTAACTCTGATCATTTTAGTGGAACATACAGACAGACACTACGTGGGCATCAGAATGTATTGTAAAGGACAGAGGTGGTGTGGGGGACAAGTACACAAGCATTGGGGGAACTCAGTGTGCTTATTCTGCATCACCTCCCCCACCGCGGACCCGTCCTCTGGTCAGCTCTGTACCATAAGGGTGACAACCTGGGACTGCATTATCAAGGTGTCTTGACTTCTGCCTTGAGATTGGCTCCAGCCAGAGAGTCACTGACAAATGCGGGATGAGGTAGAGAGAAAGGCCCAGCCAGGCATTCCTTCGCCACATTACTCTGCTCCATCCATCACTGAAAGGGAGTCCTTGCTGGGAACGGCTCCAGCTGTGGTTCCTCATTAGGGGCCCCCACAGCAGGTGCGGTTGTCTTCGCTGGCCCCACCTCTCTGGCTCTTTGCTGGGGATCCTAATGGGCACAGACCTCTATCTCTTACCTTACATCTACATGAACTCAAGATTTACTTATAAAACTTTAGGTCACGTTAGCACTAAAATAAAATACAAGTAATAACAATTTGGGTATTTAGGCATTGAGAACACTGTCTGACACTAGAACTGGACACCACAAAGGAAAATGAGAGAGCTATGTCTAAACAATTTAACTTCTATACTCTAGAAACATCATATATGACAAATATAACAGAGCCTTCAGCGGGTGCCTTTGGCTTTGTAGCCAGCATCTGGGGTCCATTCCGCCTGATTCTGGATTCCTAGCAGAACCTGGCTGTGTTCAGGAATTCATGTGGCTGGGAGTTTCTGGGGAACTGCCTCACACCAGCCCTGGTCTAAGTACTCATAGGCGTCACCCAGCACCCTGGTCTGTGCCCGTGGCCAGTGCTTTGTTTGGACAATGCCGGCTCGTGGCCAGTGAGAGCTGTTGAGCAGTCAGCCTTCTCCTCACCCCATAGTTAGGTCTCGCTCTCTCCTTTATTCAGAATGATGGCCCTTCAGTCATTCACCACTCACACTCCTCTAATTCATTCCATCTGAACATCTATCAAAGATCATCAATAAATGGTGCAGTGTCTATGGCTAAGACACTGATTATTTATAACTGTTCGAGAGCAGACTCGAGTTGAGACAAACCCTCTGCACCGATCAAGGTGGATCCTTTAAAAGGAAAGCCACCTGAAACATCAGTGGAAATCCCAGCATCTCTCTGGATTGTGGTCACCTGGGTCGGGGACTGCTCAGAATTATTTAGCAAGATCAAAACATATTTTAAAAAACGGAGAAGAAAAATAAAACAAAGGGAAGCTCAGGTTCTAGGGAAGTCCATGACGTCTGTTTAATATGATAAGAAAAAAGAAGCAGAAGAGAGATGTTTTTTATTATTTATTGGCATCCCTCAGGCAGCGGACTCAAGCTCTGCTTCCTTTAACAAGAGCAGATGTGTTGGCAGCAAACTTTCTGGTCTGCAGAAACGGATGTGGCCACTTGACTGCCAAACAGGTTTTCGCCTGTGGTCAGTATCGAAACACTGGAACACCATGCTTTTCCCACTTTGGTAGAAATATAAAATTCCTTGTATTTCAGATCATTCCTACCTTTCAAGCAATAGAAACAAACAAAACAAAACAAAACCCTGAGTGCCTTGTTGATGCCAGATGAGGGTACCACATATTCACCCACTGACCCACTGGAGAGGACGAAACCTGCCAAGAACACACAATGTCTTGTCGGAAAACACGGGGCAACCTGATCTTTTTTCCTTAGCTCACAGTTTCAATCCCACCCTTACACGCACTTTGTCCTGCCTTCTTTCAGATTTACTTCTGAGGGCAAGGTCACTTGCCCACCTCTCATCACTACCTCCCGTTGCTTCTGGTCACTGCCCCATGGTCACCAAAAGCTTTAGCCCATCCTGGATTTACCCAAACTACTGCTTTCAACCTAGGCAACTTGAATATCTGTGACATAATACATAGACAGATAGTTAAGAAGAATTTATATTTAGTAGACAATTTTTAAAGCCATAAATAATTAGAATTTATGTATTCTCATAAATTATGCATGTGTGTGTTCTCTCAAACATAATTATTACTCATTTATCTATGTTATTACCATGTCTAGATATTCTAAATATACATTTTAGGTTATGTCATCGATCAAAAATCTGATATCAATGGTATTCAGTTAACATCTACTGTTCTGCTTATCTCTTTTTGGGAACAGCACTCCTCTTCTTTTGGCAAACTGATCCCCACCTCCACGTGGCTCTGCTGGAAACAATCAGAGGGGGGCAGGACACAGCACACTGGTTAAGAGTGTGGGCTCTGGAGGCAGATCCTATGAGGTGGGTACTATTATTATTCTCTTGAAACGGATGAGGAAATTGAGACTAGTGAGGTTATATAACTTCTGAGACATAGAAAGGTTATATAGAGAGGTTATATATAGATTGTCAAGAAACTAATACAGACCGTATTTCTCCCAGTTTTCAATTATCAAGATCTATTCAAATTATATCTATCCATGCTCAATCAGAGAGAGAGAGAGAGAGAGAGAGAGAGAGAGAGAGAGAGAGAGAGAGAGAGAAGCTTTTATTTTTGTAATTATTTTCCTAGGGCTGTCATAACAAATTAACACAAACTGGTGGCTTAAGACAATATATCTTTTTATCTTTTTTTCTCTAGCAGTTCTAGGGACCAGAAGCCAAGGTGTCAGCAGGGCCAACCTCCCTGAAAAGGCTCCAGGAGAGAATCCATTCCTGCCTCTTTCAACTTTCAAGAGTTCCAGGAAATCCTTGACATTCTGGGCTTGCAACACATCAGCCCAAACTCTGCTTGATCTTCAGCTGTCTTCTCGGCCTCTCTGTGTGTCCTCTTCTGTTATACAGACACCGTCATCGGATTCAGGGCCCACCCTAAATTCAGGATGATCTCATCTCAAGATCCTTAACTCACGTCTGCAAAGACCTGTGTCCAGTTAGGTCATATTCTGAAGATCCAGGCTGACCTTAGTTCTGGGGGTCACTATTCACCCCACTACAAACGCTTACAGCTAAAAGAGAGCTTTTCACATTCACTCTATTTGCCCCATGGCACCAAATTCAGGGGCAGCAACATGCACTTCTTTGACCTCATACCCAGCTCTCTGGGGGCTCTTCTCTGACCCACTTTGTTTCACATTCACTCCCACACTTGTCCAGTGTGATCAGATCATGAACAACAGAAGCCCCCAGAGGGACAATGGGTCTCATTCAGCTTTGTAGACCTGTGCGGGCCCCTCGAATTACGTAGTGGGTTGAATTCCTATGTCTTTGTGCATCTCAACATAATGTACAGAATTCTTCCTTGGGTTAGGAATCAATATATGGGTGCTGAAAATAGTGGAGAGTAAAAAGAATATATCGGCGTTGTCAATCTACCTATCATCTATCTACCGATCTACCTATCTGTCTGTCTGTCTGTCTATCTACTTATCCATACATCCATCCACCAACCCATCCATTTGTACATGCCTACATACATATACATATACATTTGCCTATCTATGTGTCTAACCTATCTATTACCTTTCTGTGCAAGAAATGAATGTATTGTTTTGCAGGAAAAATTATAAGCTTTGTGTAAGCACGGATTTCTATTTATAACAGTGATTGGAACACAGGAATTGTTAGTAATATTGTTGAGTGAATGCACTTAATATCACAGGCTTGTGCATTTTATAAACCTTTCTTTTTCATCTACTCTCCCTAAACCACAAAAAATAAAGTTTAAGGTCTATTAAAATCCAGATTAAAAAAATGTCCTAGATATGGATAAAAATCATAATTGTGTATCAAAGTTAATAATCTCTATTATAAAATGTTTTTAAAAAATAAAACACTTGTAAATAAAACATATAAAGCTTGGAGTGGTTGTTTGTTTAATAAATTATTTTAAAAGGAAAAATATATCCTAAAGTATTATTCATTTGGAAGAGTTCCTTTGAAAGTAGATTGGCTCCCAATGTATTGTTTAATTTCATGGGAGCAAGACAGAAGAGGAACAAATAAAGCCATTCTATTTCTTTTGTTTTTGATGTTCAGTTGAGAATGAAATGGGACTGTGATTAACAATAAGCAATCAATCCATGAGTCAGGGAAGGAACTAAATAATACTTTTTTTTTCAAAAGCTATTAACTGGTAGGATACCTGAAAAATATGTAAAGATTGCATGATCAGAACTGCCAGCTTTTTTAAACAAAGATTCCTAGCCATCATCCCTAGTTATTGTGAGTTCTGTGGATTTAGGATGCTCTACTCTCTTCCTAAAATAACACAGCATCGTTGGTGAAGGGATGAAGTCACATTCCATTTATCCTAGCAATTCCTTCTCTTAAGGTCTTCTTCCCTCACCTACACTTCGTCGCAGTTCCAGGGGCTTTACAAAATCCAAAAGGGACAGCCTTGTTGCCACCTGCCCATCAGGAAGAGAACAGCCTGGTCCACAGACCCAGATGGTTGGCTCTCCCCCGATACCTTCTCAGGGCTCCCCGCTGTACCCAGACCGTCTGTGACCTGATGCCCCTTCTTCCCTGAGCTGCCTTTGCCCATCCCTCTGGGTCCCTGTCTTCTGCTGCTTCCTTCACAGCAGACACTCCCACCCGTCCTTAGGTATGTCTGCTGGTCTCCCCACTCAAATCTAAACTCCTGTCTCCAGAGCCCAGAACAGGACCAGGCATGTAGAAGAGCACGTGGGTACCTGTTGTGTTTCAAGTCAGCGTGGACGGAAGGCAGGAGTAGGGTGAAGTGAGCAGGTTGGTGGCCCATGGCAGAGCCCTGCATCGATCAAGTCTTGTAGACCATGGCAATGAATTTGAATTTTATTCTGAAGTTAGTGAGAAGGCCCTGAGCAGGGCAGCAACTAGGATGCCGACCCTTTAAGGGACCCCTGTGGCCGTTGTAAGAAGGTATCATGGGAAAGGATGGGTGGAAGCAGGCAGACGGCTAGGAGGTCATCATGGTAACCCAGTGAGGGATGCCAGTGAGTTGTGTCACAGTAGATGTGCTGAGAGGAGCAAGACACGTTCAGGTTTGTGTCTATTTTGAAGCCACGTCTGGGAAACCTTCATGATGGATTAGAGGTGGGGAGCGAGAGAAGGAGAACAAGGTAGAACTGCAGGGTCTTCATGCTGAGCTCTGGCCACCAGGGGAGGCAAGGAAGTCGGAGAGAAGAACTGGTGTGGAGTGGGAGGCAGTTGGAGCCTTTTAGGACACATCACAGCAAAACATGTCTCAGGCATGCAGACGGAGATGGCAGGTAAACACTCACTTTTGGCTGTGGAGTTCGGGGAGAAATGGGGTTAGGGGAGTCAATCGTGGAGTCACCAGTATGTAATGATATTTAAAGCAAAGGTGTTGGGTGAGAGCACGTAGGAATGAGGATTGATAAGAAAACAATCCAAGGAGTGAGCCATGGGGCTAAACGAGGAGGGCCAAGTCAAGAGACTTAAAGAAAACACAGGGCAGAAGGTCAAAAACACTACCAAGGGCAAAATGAGGGGTTTGCTGGAAAAGGGAAGTAAGAAATGCAGAGGAAAAGGGGACACGGAATCCAGGAGGTTTATGTTTTATCTTTTGTTTTTCTTTAAGATCAGACTAAGCCCAGTATGGTTTTTAGCTGATGGGGATGAGGAGATACTGGCGCAGAAGAGAGAAAGGGTCATCACAAGCCCAAACTGCAGCCGTTAGAACGCGCACAAGGGAAATTACAGAGAAGATGAAATAGGTACTTAAGTCCACAGGCTGACGGGGTACTAAGATGGAGAGACCTATTAAAAGGACTGATGGGTAAGAAAGAATGCATTGGTGACAGAGGAGAATAAGAAGCTACCAAAATTACAAAAATGCACTGTGCTTAAGTATCTACAGTTTTTCTCAGGAACAATTGAGTGTTTCTCCAGGAAGCATTCGTCCTACATAATTGCTTTTAAACTACAAAGCAAAGCAAAACTCCTGCTTCTTTGGATAAGCACCACATATTATTATGCATGAACGTGCAGCCACTAGTTTCCAAATGTGTGACTCATGCAACAGGAAGTGGCCAGAAAATTAGCACATTCATGAGTGGACAGCTTTAACGTCCCTTTTGTTCCGATGTCCAGTGGGGCTTCCTGTGGTTGGATGCAGGGTTACCAACAACTTTGGTATGAACTATATGTTGATCAGTTGCTTACAGTTTTTATTTTTCAGGATGGTATGTGTTCCCAGGGCAAAACAATGTAATTGCTATCTGTCTCATAATGAGTTTCCTTGAATCTTTACTTCTCCTGGAACTAATATTCTTGTGTCTCTGGCTAGGTAAGAGACACTCTCAGGAAACTGGATTAGAAAATGCTCATCCCCCCACTAGCTCCCAGCTCTGCATGAGTCAGCTCACCTCTCTCCACTGTTCGTTCTTCTACAAATAAGTGCGATCACACCTGCCTGTGAGCATCATCCTTTAGGTTAAGTAAGATGAAGCATCTGAAAACATATGACGGATGGAGTGCAAAACATATAGGAGTTACCGAACAAGGAAAATATCCATTTCTTCAAAGAGCCACTGAGCCTGAGCAGGCTGGGTCCAGCGTGTGTTGACCTTACCAGCCCCTCCAGAATGATTCCAGGAACACACACACTATGGTTAATATTTGAATGCAGTCTTTTTTCTGCACGTGCCATGTGAGTCCACAGGACAAAGCCCTGCCGGTCATCACCTCGCTCACAGCACACATTTGATGTCTGAGTATTCTGTATCTGAACGGCATTTGGTTCTCCCAGAAATTAGCTGCAAAGTTGACTCCCTTTGCTTTAGGTTTTCAATTAAACATCTTGTTTGCCATCATCTTTAGGCCTTTAAGTCCTAATGAAAACGCACCAAGGAGGAATATGAATTCGGGATAGTACTATTTGTTTTGGTTTGGGGACATTTACCTCTTCACCCAGAAAGAAGTCGGAGTCCATGGAATGGCTCAGTTACCAGCGCAGGCTACACATGGGAGCAGACGTCTGTGTCTGAGACTGGAACCTGGGACAGGTATTTGGGACGTGGCAGAGGGCAGGCGTCAGGAGCCTGGGTCCTAGGAACCCTGGTCAGGAGGTGGAATTCCCAGTTCTTCCATTTGCTCTGTTGTGTCATCTTCCAGCAGGAATAGATGGGGTTTCTTACAAAGGTTTGGACAGGAGAACCACAGGGCAGGGCCAGGAGACCCGAGTCGGTAACAGAGGAGGGGTTGCCAAGTCAGGGCCTGAAAAGATGAGAGAAAGGACAAGCAGGAACCCGGCTGCGGAAGGAGAATCCTGTCTATTTGTTTACCTTGCGAGAAGCCAGCCCAGTGGGGTCTCCCGGAGAGGACACCGCAAGGATGTCTTTACCTCCTGTCAAAGCTTCTTACTGGGCAACTCCAAATGGGAGCTGAGGGCAGAGAGCAGGGACCAGGGGTGAGGATGCAGAGAAGCCAATGGAAGAGACCAGCGCATTCCCTGTGAGAAAGTAAGATTCCCTGTGTAAAATAAGAATGATGGTAATGTCTGCTCTGTAGGGCTAGGGTTACATTATGTTTAAAAAATCTCTTAAACAGGATGTGAGCACATAGTAATTCATCATGAAATGTTTTCTGTTGATGCTGTTGTCATTTCCATCCTCAAAGAAGAAGAAAATGCCATCGGTGAAATGTTGCAGGACAAGATTTGAAAGGCGGGTGATGAAGCCTGACGCTGGATACTATTCTCGTGAGCTGCTGTCTGATCCTGTCTCACATTCTTTCCTGTACTCTGACTCCAGATTTTTTAAAGGAAGCAACAGCAGCATGAAATCTCCAGGAACTGAAGCAAAGAAGGAGAAATGTGGACATGAATGTTGGCATGCAGAGGAAGAGGCTTGTTAAAGGCTCAGAACTGCAAGTGTTTCTAGGATGGTGGCAAAGGTGAGGGACAGAGATGAAAGGTGAGGCCAGCAGGAAAGGCGGCAGTGAGCTTGGGAAGCGCCCTGGACAGCATGCGCAGAGCTGGAGTTCTACCTGGTAGGCAATAGGGGCCATTACACTTTTTTAAGCAGTATTGTGACTTGAGAACCATTTAAAATGCAATCAATAATATAAAGAATAAAATAGGGGATATCACTATAGATCTTACAGCCACTAACAAAATAATAAGGGAATACTATAAACAATTTTATGCTTGTAAATTGAACAACTTAGAAGAAATAGAGCAATTCCTCAAAACCACAAACTACTAAAACACAATCAAGATGAAATATGTCACCTAAAATCCCCTATAGCCACTTCCACCAACTTCTAGGGCCTCATCCTCCCCTACATTCACCTAGTGAATGGGAAACGTGAGCAGGTGGAGAAGGCACACCCATATTTAACAGCCTCAAGCTGGGTGTCTCACATTTCGCTTTGTCTCACATCCCACTGGTACAATTGCTGTGGCCCCTCTTAGATGTAAAACCTGGAAAACATAGTCTAGTTGTGGATCTAGAAAAAGGGGAACATGGGTGCTGGTGAATGCACAGGGAGAGCTCCAAAGAGTGTCTCCTCCCAATGTTTGAAAGATAATTAACACCACGTGTTTTAAAATTACATTTGTATATGTGCCGTGGTAGATTCAGGAGACTATCTATGCAGAACAGACAAATATATTAACAGCCACATTAATATGACTGTATATGGAAAATCGTACACTGTGAGAGTATTGCTTTCCTCCCAGAAAGCAATTCAGGTAGGTTAACCCTATTTGTGTAGGTTAGAAAAAACTAAAAATCACCTTCCAATCAAGATACTGTCCTGCTAATTTTTAAGACTGTGAAAATGTGCTGTGCCCTAGCACCTGCAAAGAACACAGGTGAATAACACACCCACAGTGAGTGTCATGGCCTTGGCTGCTCGAAGTAGAGTGGGAATTCTTAACATGCTGTTATGTGACCGGCTGTCCAATGCCTATGTGCTTCCATACTTCAGGTGGCCATGAGGTATGTAGATTCTCATGGCATAAATACAGTTCTCCTTTAGTTTTCTTGTGGGGGCCTCAGCATCTGATGTTCTCATTATGAGATACGCCAAGAGGTGATATGATTCAGCGACAACAGGTATTAATCTTAGTCCACAGTCTCAAGAGCTTAAGACAAAACATGTTTACACGTCTCTTAAATCTTGCTACTTCCAACTCTAGGCCATCATCTCAGGGGGGCACAGGATGTTCCATCCTAGTCGTCACTGGGTCCCATCCCCATCCTGATCCAGGAAGCTATCCTTGGCCAAGGCTTTAGGTGGTCTCTTCGGTTATTGGCCACCAGTCCACACTGGTTACCCTCAGGACGTCCTTTGTCCCTGTGTGAAGCATAACTTGAGTTTCTTGAGGCTTCCATACCATATTGGGGACAGGAACTCATTGGAAAGTGTGGGAATCCAGTGCCTGGGGTTCCTGCAGTGAGGGTGAGGGGTGGTCACTGCTGCGGAGCAGGTCCAGGAACACACAGCGCCATCTTCCTCCCTCCCCAGGTTGCTCAGCCCCAGATAATCTGCCCCCTCTCCTGCCATCCTTTTGTGGCTCCCTCCTCCACACATAGTCCCCAACCACTCCTTCTGGGGCTTACAATATTAAACCAGAGCCAAATTTTTCACAAATGAAGCACTGCTTTACTTTGAAATCAAGAACTGCTTTACTTTGAAAACTTCTAAGAGATGAGGAAAATATTAATATTCCACTATTCTAATACATGGAAATAAAAGGAATGACCAAGCAGTTACATCTCCATGTTCACATGGTCTGAAGTGTCATATCCTGCCACACAGGTATGATATTTTTCATCAATCTAAGTAACAGTACAGTTACTAGTGAACTGGAGAGTTCTTAGTGCATAGATGTTTTACAATTAGGCAGGATTGCTTTAAGACATTTTTAGTCCTTGTATCTCTTTTTTCTATTAATAGTTATCCAAAACAATGTGTTTTTTTTTTATTCTGCAAGTTTGCATGGAATGCCGCTATGATTGTGTTGTAAGATTAGAGTACTGAGAAATAAAATATTTGAAAAAACATCTCTTAGGGACCTGAGAGCTGTCCCACATCATGTCACCCTCCTCCTCCTCTGTGAAGCAGAAAAGTCTTTCCTACCTTCCTTATGACTCAGTTTCCTCATCATTAAAAAACGAGGAGAGAAATTGTATCTACCCCAGAAGATCGTCACAGGTATTAAATGAGAAGGGAGAGAAACAGACAGACAGACATAATGCACTTGGAACTATGCCTGGAACATGTAGTGTAGTAAACACTATGTAAATATTCGCATTGTTATTATTATTTATTAAAGTTATTTTATACTCTAATAGCTATTTACTATTCTGGGTATTCTTATGCCAAAGCTTTTGTTTTATAGCTATAATGTTACTATTAGGATTTGAAGGCACTAATGAGTGTCACCCTTTTTTCACCACACACATTTTAAACCACCTGGGAGAAAACATAAGTAAAAATGATTGATATGAAAATTATTTTTGCAATTGCATCAGAAAGAATAAAATACCTAGGAATAAACTTAACGAATGATGTGAAGGACCTATACACTGAAAACTATAAGACGTTATTAAAAGAAATTGAAGAAGACACAAAGAAATGGAAAGATATTCCATGTTCATGAATTGGAAGAAGCAACACAGTTAAAATGGCAGTATTACCCAAAACAATACACAGATTTAACGCAATCCCCATCAAAATCCTAATGGCATTTTTTAAAGAAATAGAACAAAAAGATTTGTATGAGATCACAAAAAGAAAAACCTGAATAACCAAAGCAATACTGAGAAAATGAGTAACAAAGCCGGAGGTATCACACACACTGACTTCAAATTATGCTACAAAGCGACAATTATCAAAACTGCATGGTATTAGCAGAAAAACAGACATACAGACCAATGGAACAGAATTGAGAACCTGGAAATAATCCACATATATATGGGCAAATAATTTTCAACAGAGGAACCAAAAACATACAACAGCGAAATACGACAGGAAAAGTCAAGAACTATATAATTTCACTCATATGTGGGATATGAAACAAAAGCAACAAACAAACAAAAACTCATAGATACAGACAACAGTTTAGTTGTTACCAGAGAGGTAAAAGGGGAAGGGGAAGATAGAAAAGGGTAAAGGGGGTCAAATACATGGTGACTGAAAGAGATTTGACTCTGAGTGGTAAACACACAATGCAATACACTGATGATGTATTATAAAATTGTATACTTGAGACCTATATAATTTTATTAACCAATGCCACCCCAACAAATTTAATTTTTTTAAGAAAAAGTGTTTTTATTATCATTTAGTTGACATTGAAAATCCTTGTTCGGCTTGCCCAGTGGACTTATCAATCCTAGCCTTAGAGTTAGCCAGATGTACTATCACTAGTTACCATCACCAATTAGCTAGTTACCATCACTCGCAGGGCTGGACCACATGGAGTAATCTGGCAAGGACAGAACCCGTCCATGGACATTTGTGTCCTCCTGGAACCTGTGAATTCGATGTTATTTGGAAATGGGGTCTTGACCTATTTACAATTTTGGTGAAAGTGGACAAGTTTAGAGAATCCTTTGCTCAATTTTGCTTGGATCACATGGTACTTCAATTTTTAATTTTTTGAGAAATCTCTATACTGTTTTCCATACTAGTTGCACCAATTTACATTCCCACCAACAGTGTACAAGGGTTATAATTTCTCTACAATGTCATTAATATTTGTTATCTTTTTTTTTTAGTAATAGCTATCCCAACAGATCTGAGGTGATATCTTATTATGACTTTAATTTCCATTTCCCTGATAACTAATGCTGTTGAACACCTTTTCATATACCCATTGGCCTATTGTATGTCTTATTCAGACAAGTGTTTAGTCAAGAAATCAGTGCCAAGCCCAACATCAGGAGGCTTTTTCCTACATTTTCTTCTAGGAATTTTACAGTTTCAGGCCTTACATTTAAATCTTTAATCCATTTTGAGTTGTCTTAGGTATGGTTTAAGATAAGGGTCTAATTTCATTCTTTTATGTGTGGATATCCAGTCTTCCCAGCACCATGTTTTGAGGACACTCTGTCATTTCCTCATTGTATATTCTTAGCACCCTTGAAAATCAGGTGACTGCATATGTGTGGGGTTTAGTTCTGGGTTCTCTATTCTGTTCTGCTGGTCTTCTGGTCATATACCCAAAAGAATTGAAATCAGGATCTCAGAGAGATATCTGCACTCTCAAGTCCACGGCAGTATTATTCACAATCACCAAGATATGAAAACAACCCAAATGTCCATGGACAAATGAATGGATAAAGAAAATGTGGTGTATATATACAGTGGGATATTACTCAGCCTTAAAAAATGAAGTCCTGTCATTTGTGACAACATGGATGGAACTAGAGGATATTATGCTAAGTGAAATGAGCCAGTCACAAGACAAGGACTGCATGATTTCACTTATATGAGGTATATGAAGTAGTCAAAGAATACAACATTAGTTATGAGGGGCTGGGTGTGAGGGAAACGGGGAGCGGTTCAACTTACCCAACTTCAGTTACACAAGAAAAGTAAGCTCTAGAGACCTGCTGTACAACGCCGCACCTACCGTCTCAAGGAAGGGGAACACACAAGAAAACTTTGGAGGTGATGGGTATGTTTATTACCTGGACTTGTAATACGGGTGTTATTTACATATGTCCTAACTCATCGAATGGTGTACATTACATATGTGCAGTTTTGTGTCTGTCATTTATACTCAATAAAATTGTATTTACTTATTTATTTGTTTGTTTGTTTGTTTGTTTGTTTGCTTGGGATCCTAACATTTCAACCTACAGCAGGGGTAGGAGCAGAGAGTATTAGCAGATGAATCAATGGGAGGGAAACGTCGCTGTAATCAAGGAAAGATAAGGTCATAGTGGAATAGAGGAGGCCCTAATTCAATGACTATTGTTCTTATAAGAAATTTGGACACACAAACACACAGAGAGAAGAACCTCAGAGGAAGCTTGGCCCCGCTGACTCCTTAATTTTGGACTTCTTGCCTCCAGAATTTGGGACAACAAATTTCTGTGCTGTTAAGCCATCAAATTTATGTTACTTTGTATGTCAGCCACAGGCAATTAAGCCACGTCTCTACACAATGTCAAGGGGCTTGGACAGGCCACGTGCACGAAAAAGCTTATCAGTTATCTCTAACGGTACCCTCTGGTGTACTCTTGGGGGTCCCCTAGCCATCTGGTCACTCTCCTTCTTCCTGGATTCACTGCAGTTCACCCCCCACCCCGCCCTTCATGTTCACAGGTGCACGTCGGTGCAGCTGGGATGTATGTTCTAAGGTTCAGACCAGTGACAGTAGCAGATGCAGCTCATCCTCACACAGAGATGAGAGCATCACAAGAGTGTCATGGAAAATACAATGTCAAATTAAACATGAATCACAAGCTTGTCATACACAGCATATGGGCACACACACACACACACACACACACACACTTCCACCAAGTGTCTCACAGAGTTCAATTGCATTTACACAGGACATGGCCCTCAGGTGGGTGTAGAGTCCCCTGATCCAGGTTCACTGAGCATGTCACAGGCTAGTGGCCTCACCCACAGTCTGCATCCCAGAGGTTGTCTGAACTTTGGGCTTTGGGATTGCTGGGTCCACACTGTTGCCACCCATTTACCCACGCCTTGCCACAGCAAACTATGTTGAACTGATGGTTAGTGTAAAGGCTTTATAATTGCAATTCATATTCTATGCCTTGCCAGAGAATAATAATTTGAGAAATACACCATTAACGACTTAACATTCACTTTCAACAGACAGGAAGCATTTTACAGGGAGCTGTAGCCTAGTTTGGAAATCATAATTTGTGCTCTGTGTCAGAAAAAAAAATGTATTCTCAAGTTTATTGCACCTCTGCCCAGCTACAAATACCCGAAACTCCCTTTGCATTATAGATTCTCATTATGATACATTAACAAATCTAGCGTAGAAAAATCCTGTTGAACACAGCATGCGCCATTTTAAATGAAGATGCCAAAACATGTCAGCCTTTCTTGCAGTGATGGCAGAACTAAAATTGCCCTTCATTTGTATGAGACAACTATAAATGCTGAAATACAGGTTATCATACATACGAAATGATCCCGTCTGTGCACTTCCCCTGCTAACATATGCATCCCACAGTTCCTGCTGCAGCAGTCCTCTTCTTCTGAACTTTTCAGAAAATACCAGTATCTGAATCTTAAAATTAAATTGCATAAAATCAACACCACAAATTCCGCACCTTTAAGATCGTCTCCAGCGCATGCATGACTTGCATTTATGATAATCTGCACAGATCTGTCATCTGTTTTGGAATTCAGGCCTAATAAGTCTTCTAAGGTACAAAGGCAGCAGTGGTCTCATTCATCTTACAGGTAAGCAGTCAAAAAAAAGATGTCAGGTGACATAAATACCAGTATTTCAATGAATAAGAATTAGAGGTGAGTCAGCTGTTTATTTTGTTGGTTAAAAAAATGGCTTTTTCTTACATCCAAGTAAGAAGAGATGCCCATGTACCAGCTATCCATCCAAATAAGAAGTGATATTCACATACCAGCTATCACCCACAGAAAGAAAAAGTGAATTAAATTTTTAAATGTATCATTGTGCCTACAAAGAAATTCCCAATCAAGTTACAAACACTACATTAATGAGGGATCTAAAGCGCTTGGGACTTTCTTTCCTGTCTTCCAGAGCATACTTTGAGAAATGGAATAAAAATATGTAAAAAACGATGAATTCCCTGTCGAGGAAAATAGTTATTTTATATTTCCTCACAGTTTAGAGATAAAAGGGTAGTACGAGAGAAAATGAAAAAAGCTTAATTTATTAATTCCCGAGGCAATAGGCACATAGCATTTCTGTACCTTAATATTGTAGTGAAAATACCATTTCATTTGTTGAATTCCCTTAAAATTGAGAAATTGAGGACTAGGTGTTTGTACATCCTTGCTAATGTCTACATCATTAACTCATGATCAAGTGAATCTGTACACTTACTTCCTGTCAAGGTTGAGATTGTGACATCTTCCCCAGTGGGATGCAAAGAACAGCGCTAGAAAGTAAGAAGTGAAACAGGCGTGGAACTTCGGAGGGTCTGGGCCAAAGGACAGGCCAGCAGGGGAGGCCAGGATAAGACTTTTTACTTCTTGGTTTAAAGGTGACCTTGAATTTGGCTTTCTCCTCTTGAATCTGTACTCTCCTGCGCTTACCATAAATTGAAATGACAGGACTCCAAACAAATTTATACAAAGGCTACTCAGTCTTGTCCATGCTCACCAAAATTTTCTGAATTCACGGCTCCGTTGGGATGGTGGTCTGTCTGTTCAGCACAGTTGATGAGCAATGGAGGAGAAAGCCTGAGCAAGGGGTCTCAAACCCTGTCACTAAAATCTGCCCAGCTGTTATGTAAAGGGGAATTGGCATTATTCTGTGTGATTATAAAAGCCAAACAGCCATTGACAAGAGGCAATTCCAGGCAGAACAGGGTCAGCTGGCCATGGAAGGAGCTTCCTCATGCTGAGAGCCGCTGACCCTAGAGCTGTTGAAGGCGGAATTGGGTCCTCTCGCTTCAGATGCGTGGAGTGGAGGCTGGGTGATAGCATCCCCATGTTTTGTGTGAAGTGAGTCCCAGGAACTTCTGAATGTTGACAAGCATTGCGGAGGTGGTAGGGATCCCAAGATGGCCTGAATCGGACGTTGGTTTACAAAGTTGGATGTACCAAGAAATGGAGCAGGAATATTTACTGGCAACAAATGGTGTCTCTTAGGTGAATGAAAAAGGGAACTGACTTTAACATTTGGCTCCATCCCCACTGTGTCATCACTGCACAGACTTCTATTTGCTCAAGCAGGTCCTTCTGGAAGATGGTCAACGAAATCTGCTAGGTGGCCTACCGAATGCTGGGTGTCTGGGCTGATATTTCCCCGTGCTGACTGAACAGGGTGAAAACTACAGGAAACGCACTGAAAATAACATTGGCCTTGAAGTCAGCCCAACGAGGATAGAAATCCCCATTTTTATCTGATACCTTAGGAAAGACACCCAGTCTTGCTGAGCACCTCTTCCTCATTTGTAAGAGTGGGGATGGTACTTTCCCTCAGAATTGTTATAAAACTAAATCTCCCTCAAACAGGAGGCAGCCACAACAGCCACTATAATAAGGTTAATTGAGCATGCGCTATGTTACATGTGATGGAAGTCTGCACAGAAAAGTCTTTCTACGCACTGTCTGGGTGTCACATGGTTTAATGTCAGCCACTCACAGCAATCACAGGAGAAACCATTCACTCCCCACCAAGAGAAGATTCCCCAGATGCACTCCCTTCTTAGAGTTTGAGATTTCACAGTCATCTTTCTTCAAGATCCTGCTGCCCAACCCAAGAATCCTGCATCATGATCCGACCAGAGCACGCGGCCAGCATTCTAATTCGTCCAGCAGCCTCACAAGCGGGGAAGAGAAGCTGGCTGCCTAGTTCGGTCCCCACCTGCACGTGCATCCATCTCACGCAGTGGGCAAAGCCTCGGTTGGCTCTGTGCAAACAGCCACAAATTTGCAGCTATAGCGATTAAAGGGAATGAGTCTCAATCATCCCACAGCGTCCACTGTACTTTTGCTCGTTGGCATGCCTTTTCTCGTACGGATTATCTTTTTAATAAACAAACTTAGTTGTTAAGAGCAATTTGAGGTTCACAACAAAACTCTGTGGGGTGCAGAGAGAGCTCCCATACACCCCCTGCCCCGACACGTACACAGCCTCCCCCATTACCAGCCCCCCCACCAGAGGGTACA
This sequence comes from Rhinolophus ferrumequinum, assembly GCF_004115265.2. Lineage (NCBI taxonomy): Eukaryota > Metazoa > Chordata > Mammalia > Chiroptera > Rhinolophidae > Rhinolophus > Rhinolophus ferrumequinum. Next base: position 3,867,718 of record NC_046290.1, read on the forward strand.
GTTGTTACAATAAGGAACCTACAAAGACTCTGTGTCATTAACACCCAGAGTCCATGGTTTACACATGGTGCACTCTTGGTGTTGGACATTCCATGGGTTTGGACAAACGTCTAATGACAGGTATCCGCCATCATAGCGTCCTACAGAGTAGTCTCACTGCCCTAAAACTCCTCTGTGCTCGCCTATTCCTCTCTCCCCGCCCTCAAAACCTGGGAACCACTGATTTTACTGTCTCCATAATTTCACCTTTTCCACAATGTCATATATTCGGAATCATACAGTCTGTAGCCTTTTCAGATTGACTTCTTTTACTTAGCAATATGCATCTAAGTTTCCTCCATGTCTTTTCATAGTTTGAGAGCTCATTTATTTTTAGTGCTGAATAATATGCTATTGTCTGGATGGACCACAGTTTAGTTATTCAGTCACCTACTGAAGGACATTTCAGCTGCTTCCAACTTTTGGCAATTAGGAATAAAACTGCTATAAACATCTGTGTGCAGGTTTTTATGGGGACATACATTTTCACCTTTTTTGGCTGGATACCAAGGGCCATGAGTGCTGGAATGCATGCTAAGAGCATGTTTTGCTTTGTAAGAAATTGCAAACCGTGGCTGCATTCCCACCGGCGACGAGCGCGAGCTCCTGCTGCCCTGCCACCTTGTGAGTGTGTGGGGCTGGCGGTGCTCAGGATTTGGGCCTCTCTGATAGGGGGTCGTGGTGTCTCATGGTTGTTTCAGTTTACATTTCCCTGGTGACGTATGATGTGGAGCATCTTTTCACATGCTTGTTAGCCATCTGGATATCTTCTTTGGTGTGGTGTCTGTTCCGGTGTTTTGCCCATTTTTTAATGGAGCTGTTCATTTTCTTAGTGTTGAACTTTAAGAGTTCTTTGTGTATTTTGGAGAGGAGTCCTTTCTCAGATGTGTCTTCTGCAAATGTTTTCTCCTGCTGTGTAGTTTGTCTTCTCATTCTCTTGACAGTTTCTTTCACAGAACAGAAGTTTGAAAATCTATCAACCCTCCCCTTCAAGCAATACTGGCCCACTGGAAATTGTAAAAGATGGCTTTGGTTTTCCATCTTCTACAGTCTTGGCCAACTGGGGGTTTCAACTGTGACAATTACTGTCAAAGATGCTCCTGCCCCTACATCCAGGGACTCTAGTGGAGATGGCCCCCAGACCGGCAGTGTCCGCAGGACCAGCAGATGCTCCTTAAGAGTGGCTCCCTGCAGGTGCCCTGCTGACACCCAGCCCACATTCATCTGGATTTGGAGGATCCGACATGCCGATGGGAATGCAGCCTCCAGCTGTTAGACCACATCAGGCTGAGAGAAAGAACGGCAGTGTGTCATTACCAGCTCAGAACCTCGGTGATTACGCCTGTCCTCTCAATGACAGCACTGATTAAATAGTAATTAATTCCACAACAGGCTGAATTAAATAATCAAGTGAGCTGCAGGTAACACAATTACAGTAGTTATTTAATACTTAATGAATACTCTCATAAGTACCGGTGTAGCAAGCCTTCCCTCTACCTTGAAGTAGCCCCATTACTATGGGATGACTTTCGCAGGAGGACCTAGGGATCCAAAAGGCCATCTATGGTCCCCTCGTGGGACTAAATCATTAGGTGAAGAGGAGCCCTGTCTCTCACCCTGGCCCAGACTTCACTACGTGTTGGCACAAGTCCAGCCCTGCCAACCAGCACCTGATAGAACTCTGGAGACCCAAGACCCAAGTGACCTGAAGAGAGAGAAAGGTGCCAAAACCAGAACAGTGTTGCTCTCTATAAAAACCTGACCAGCAGGTGAACACACAGAACCCTGAAGAGGACCCATCGGCTCAGTCGGACTGGTGAAAAGAAAGAAACGAAAGATGAGTACCAGAAGAGGTGGTATCATTAGCAACCATCTTGCTGGCTTCTGGGGCTTCAGGCTTCTGGGCTCAGACTCCTGGGACAAAGTGCTCAAGACCACATTCAAGTTGTACTTGAATTTTCCTGAGGACAGCACCCATTTCTCCTCTTCTGGAACTATCTGAAGAATGGGTGTCGGATGCCTTTTTCATGGCCAGAGTACCTACCCTCAGATGGGTTCATCCTGAAATCTCCTCACAGGAAGGTGTAAGAGTGTTCATAAGACGAGGATGACCAACACTGCTGAGAAGAGTATTCATTACATGTTGATGGGTCTCGGGTTTTTAATCACATTGCCTTGTGACCCAGTATTACTAAACAAACGGGTTGGGCAAGGCAATATTACCTGTTAGAAAACATATCCTATATCCCTTCTACTTCCAGGGGAAGGTTGATGCTGATGAAGTCAAAACACAACGGTGAGGAGTGTTCGCACTTCCCGGGGAATTTTTCTAGAGTTTGGTACTTTTGCTCCAGTTTAAGCCTTAAGATAAACAAGCTTTTCTTCTCTACCCCGCACAGCGTAATGCTGCCTGTGAATAATAAAACTCATTGACAATGCAGTTTCTAACCTCATGGTCTTATCATGAATATTTACTCTCTGGCAGGAAGCTGGCACAGGCTGCCTGCCTCTCTGCTTCTCTCCTTCCTGCAGCCTAATCCATTGTTAGGAGAGTGTCACCATGGCAACAGAAGGCCTCAGAAAGCAAAGAAACTGACAGTCACCCACACAAAGCTCGCTGGATCTGCGGGCTAATTAAAAGGTTCTGTGCTCAGGGTCACCTTGTAAATGAGAAATGTCAGTCAGAAACCCGTGGTCACAAAGGGCACTGCCGAGAAGCTCCGGGAACCCCCAGTGCCACTGCAGGTGCCAGCTATCCCCAAAGCCCTCCCAGCTGCTCTCCGGGGAAGGAACTCACAGGTCATCCTGATGCTTGGCTGGGCCATCTTACTAAATGGACTGAATCTATTTTTTGCCAGTAGGCACATAAAGCAGTGAACTTGAGTGATTGATTAAAAGGACGCTGCTTCCTCAGATCCTGATTTAGATCTGATGTCATTTGTAATTGAAATTGCTTTTGAAAGCTTATGGGCTGAAAGATGGTGTGTGGGGCATTGGGCCATTTGAAGCTGGCTCTCAGGGTCTTAGAATATGGTAGAATACCATCAGTCCAAACAAGGCTGGAACCGTGCTTTCCTTGGACTTTAATCAGATGTATTATAGTGGGTCTTTGGGACAGGTTGACTCTAAGCATCTCCAGGATACCAAGTAGCTTCAAGAACATGGGGTCAGACATCCTGAGGTCCTGAGGATTATGACTTCAACATGTTTTTGTTGGCGGGGACACAGCTCAACCAGTAGCCAGTGGTAATAAGACCTTGTAATTCTATGTCATATACTATTTTCTTTCATTGGGTTTGGTTCTTCTCTGAACATAAATATGAAATTATTAAAATCTCAAAGATGACAAAGTCTGCAGTGTCTTTGTTATAGACTGGTGATAGTATAATAATGACCGGAGGCCTTAAAAACCTTTGCCCATGTCTGCTGTTGAGAGTCCATGTGGCAGAGAACCTACAGAAACCAAGATGTTGTTACATTGATATTGTTACATGATTTCATTTCAAGGTAACTTGATGTAAGAAAATGTGCATTTCTTAAAAAAAAAAAAAAAAAAAAAAGAACCTGGGGTCAGGGTCTTGCCCCCAAATGGCCTGTAGCCACCCATTGACATTTGGCTCCTCGTCACCCAGCTCCAACAGTACTCTGCAGCCATAACCTCCCACTATGCCCCATATGGCACACTCACCTCCAAATAAAATGGTTTCACTACCAACCTAGAAGAGCCTGGATTCTTACACAGAAGCTGAACTCTGGCCTTGTAGACACGATGCAGAAACAGAAAGTGATGTCCCCAGAGAAACCAAGGCAGCCACAAGGAGGGGCCAGAATTTTACACAAGAGTCCAACACTCACAAAGTAAATCTCACAGTCACAGGAAGCAGCCAGACTCTGAAGACCAAACACTTCACTGTGACCTGTCTGAGGCTCCCAAAAGACTGACCCATGAAGTCCTGGTTCACCCACCTCTGTTAGCATCCTGATGTTGGAATCTCCCTGTGGCCTTCCAGAGCAAAGCAGTTCCATGTCATAAGTCAGCTGGGGAGTATTTGGCATGGCTAAGGTCTCCCAGAGACAGCCTCATTCATGTGTTCCTCTTCTTCCCAATAGGGAGGGCTTTTCTGAGAGATGGAAAAGACGGCAAGTTGCAGGTCTGGATTCAGACTTGTACATCTGGCTCACTCATAACACATGTCTGGTCTGGAGCAAGTCCCCTCCTATTTCTGCACCCCTGTTTCATCACCCTACGAAGAGACAGCAACAGTCTCTTCATAAAGCCACGGTGATAATTACATAAGGTAATCTATGTAAGTGCTTGGAAAGACGACTGGAGTACAGTAAGCCCTCAGTAAACACTGGTGTGTGTTATGGGTTGAATTGTGTCTCCCAAAAACATATGTTTAAGTCTCAACCTCCAGCACCTCAGAACGTGACCTCATTTGGAAATAAGGTCTTTACAGAGGTAATCAAGTTAAGATGAGGTCATTAGGGTGGGTTCCAAATCAATATGACTGGTGTCCTTATAAAAAAGGGAAATTTGGACACAGAGGCAGACGTGTATAGAGAGAAGACAATGTGAAGACACACAGACAGCCCCAGAGATTGCCAGCAGGCCACCAGCATCTGCACAGAGGCAAGGAATTGTCCCCTACAGCTTTCAGAAGGTCATGGCCATACTGGCACCTTGATTTCAGATTTTTCACTTCCAGAACTATGAGATAATGAGACGCTGTCTAAGCCACCCATTTTGTGTTACTGTGTTACAGAAACCTTCAGAACTAATGCAGGGTGTTCATTAGACTACATGTTATTAAGTTCTAACCTGAGAAACCCAAAAATATAGTACCTTTGAAAAGAAGTTTCATATTAACCAGTCACATTGGGTTCAGTCCTAGGCAGGGAGAACCACTCTGCTCCATCAGCTGATGCAGGAACCCAGGCTCTTTCCATCTATGGCTCCACCAGCTGCATTCCAGTTGGTGAGAAGGGACAGGACTGAGTCTGGGGCACGTGATGTTGGGGTTTCAGAGTTCAGGACTTTACTCGGAGGTTCAGGCATCACTTCCACCCCCTTCCCAGCAGTGCCAGCTAAGTCACATGCAACACCTGGCTACATGGGGCCTGGGAAGTGGCGTCTCCAGTGCTCCCTGTTGTGATTTTTCTATTATTGTTTAGCGGATGGGAAACCCGAGTGTATATTTAATGAGAAAACAACACAAGGATTGGCTCATATCAAAACCAAGAGCATAGAAACGTACCGCATAGTGCTTAAGGGTATACAGAATCAGCCCATTCAGAGGAAGGGGCCTCCCTAAAGCAGCGGGGGCAGAACGTCCCAAGAGAGACTCCCTGGGGACACTCATGACTGAGCAGGCGGTGGCTACACTGGACTTTGGGTTCTCTATTAAAGAATTAGGCCTTCCAGTAATGGGTTTAATTGCTCCCTGCAGCCTCTAGCAGCTAAATTGTCATTTCTTTAGCTGCTACAAGGTTTGGGTCATCTGTCTGTCTGGTGGTTTTATTAGTATCCATTTTACTCTTAACCAAGAGTAAAGGCAAAGATTTTATGATTGATACAAACATCTGTGTTAAAAACAGCCATTCATCCCTGACTACCTTAGAAATTACAGCCGAACCATGCACCTTCTGACATAATTTGAAGCATAAAGATGCAACCACTTACCAATTAATTTAAACCCCAGTGAGAGTTTTGCATACACAGGGACTTCAGGGTCTGCTCTAATGGATTGAATTTAGACTTCTCCACAAATGAATTCTGCAATCTGGGTTATATATATTCACAAAGCTGAGACTTTGTGAAGTTTTCTTGGCAGAGTGAGAGCATATATTAAGATCTGGACTCCTTATGTGTTTCCCAGAAGAAATCAGCAGTCAGTTTCTTCTACCATAAAATTAATCCAGAAAGTAAATGAGTATAATGTAAGAAATAATTCTATTGGGACACGCCGGTAGTTTAATGGCAACAATACCTAACAAAGCTTTGGCCCTGTCATTCTAGGACCTTTGAAAAATATGGCAAATCTTATAGAATCGAATTTGAAACAGACCATACAAGATTTCCAGGAAGCTCTTGTGGGGATCGAAATGAAGATTTATAGCAACCAAAATAAATTTGATTTCTAAAATGACTTTTGGTAACATTGTGTTAATGACCTTTAGGGAAATTCTTCTCAGGAGAAATGTTACATTACGGGGTATTCAATCAGTGAAGTAATGCTGAAGTAGGGAACTGGCAAATTAAAGATAGCTCTATTTGTCTCCAATCGATAAGAGGCAAGACTACAAGAATAAAGTTCCCAAAATATAAAGCAGAAAATCAAGACTGATTTGGTATGATTTATGTTACCCAGCCTCGTGATAATCTAAATACCACGAGACCTTATTTCAAAGATGCTATAAGTGAATTAGTGGCTAGAGAAAAGAGGTAAATGATTCTACAGAAGAAGGAGGAGGAGGAGCAAAAGAAAGAGTGAAATGACTGACTTTGTCTCCCCCCTCCCCCCAAAAAATGGTTAGAAATAGTCTCCAGTGACTTGGAAATTGGGTTTCGGTCAGGACTGGAAACTGGCAGAAATACTCATCCTGATTTGTACACAACAACCCTCAGCCCAGAAGCTGCCAAGGACCCTGGCCACCTGCGCCAGCAGCAGAGCTAGTGACTCACTGTCCCCACCTGCAGTGACCTTGGGCTGCCAGACACACACACTGCAGAGTCAGAGGTAGACAGAGGGGTCTGCACCCAGAGGTGATCAGAGAGCACCCAGCCCAGAGACTCGAGGCTGCAGGCTCCTCTGGCCCTGGAGGTACGGGCAACTCACCTTGGCACCTGAACTCCAGGTCTGCCCCAGAGTCCCTGCACCAGCCACACCTGAATAATGGGGCCCCTGGCCCAGGCACACAAAGAAGACTCCGGTAGGCTGTAGGTGCCAGTCTCATGACTGCTGTTCCATTCTTTTTAAAGGGAGACACTGAATGTGGGCTCATCACACCCGACAAGGTTACAGAACAGGAAATTGGCAGCCATGTGCTGGGATCCACAAGCTAGTATGTGTTTGTATAATGTACAAGGAGCCCAGCTTGGCTCCCAGAGGGAGGATCAATGGTTACATCACAGCAGGAGGGAAATCTGACATCCAGGAACCCAGCCATTAAAACGTGGCCAACTGCTGACCAGGGAGGTCACAGGCCGCTCCTGCCATCTCGGTTGTCCTGAGAGCTAAGAGGTATTTTACAATAAATATGGGTCGCAGTTATATAAGTAACTACAGGTAACCCCGTATAACACGGCACTTCTAATAACACAGTTTCGCTCTCACACAGTTCGAGAATTGGGGGGAAAACCCTCGTACAACACGTCATCCTAGAACACGGCTTCATTCTAACATGGTTTGAGAATTAGAGCAAACGACATCTCATTTGAAATTAGGGAAATCCCCAAACAACACAGAACATAATAAAAGCTTAGTAGTGATGATGAAGAGAACATTATTTAATACATATTAATATGTTATACTTTTTGATGAAAATTGCTTTCATAAAGATATTTCTCTTAATTATAAAATTATAATAGTATTTTTTTTAATTTTTGGAATTTAACCCTCTTTTTTGTACTAGTCCTTTGTTTTGTATAACACGGATTCGCATAACACGGCATTTTATGACTCTAACCACCATGCTACATGGAGGGTTACATGCACATGTGTGCCCTGAAAACAAGAGAGGCAGCTTAGGGAAAATACTGGCTGCCTCCAGGAATTTCCCCGGGCCTCCCTTCCCTCGCAGGTTCTGCGGTAAAACCCAGAGGTCTCCACACAGAATCAGACAGTGTTAGGACAATACGGACCGAGTTGGGTGGTCCATCCAGAGAGTAGACTATTTCCTGAGATAATGGCAAAAAGGCTCTTTGGAGAAGCGGGCGGCCATGGCAGCCAATGGCAGAACATTAATGGCATGAAAAGAGAGTCCTTTGGGCTACATCCAGCCAGCTTCAGTATTTCCCAAGATCTAACAGCCTCTTTAGCAGTTAGGCGAGACCACTTGGGAGGCAGGGCTGGGGCACAGATCTCTAGCAGAAACCTTTTACGCCCTGTGTGCTGACGTGTATGGCAAGACCAGTCATCTCCTCACTCTCACATGCATTGGAAGGACAAAGGATGGAGGAACCAACAGAATTAATAGACACATCTGGGTCTCCTCTGCATTCATTTCAACCTCAGTTACCTGAATAATTATGTGTGAGTGCAGCCAGGAAGGAGGGAGACAGACATGCAACCTGCAATCCATGATGTCCTCCCGTGCCCCAAAGGCAGAGTAAATGAAGGTGACTTCAGCAACGACATTCGAGTTTTGGCACCCTCTCCTTCCTTCAGATGTCCTCTGCGTCCCAGGCTGCCCACAGACTCCACCTCTCACCTCAGGAACAGACTGACAGCCAGCCTCTCCTTGACATCTCCACTGGAGGTCGAGAGGGGCATCTCCTGACCTAGGGAATCTCAAACATGGCACAGCCCTCCCCAAAGCTTGCTGTTCCTCCAGTCCCCCCACTTTGTGCATTGGAGGCCTGGAGTCCCAGCTGCTCAGACAAAATCATCTAAGAATCATTCTTGATTTCTATCTTTTTGTCACATCCCACGTCCAACACTTTAGCAAATCCCATTACCTCCACCTGCAAAACATAACCCAAAGCCATGCTCTTCTCACAATTGCCACTTTTGCCAAGGGTCCCAAACTACCCCATATATCACCTGGGTTATCAAATTGTATCATAGCCAGTCTCCCTGCTCCAGTGACACGCTCTCTGACCCACTTACTGCACAGCAGTCATAGTGACCTTTAAGAGACTCAAATTCACCTTTTCACTCTTCCCCTTAGGCTCTCATACACATAAATTCTGGGTCCAATAGCGCTGGTAACTAAAAACATTAATATGGTGTTGATAAACGGCAGTGCCATCCCCCAAAGGTCCCCAAGTGTATTTTTAGGTGCAGACCTCCTACAGAGCTTTAGACCCTCATATCCAAGTGCTTACTCAGTGTCTTCACTTGGCTGTTTCCACACAGTCTCGAGCTCTACACGTCAGACGCTGAGCTCATCTCCACCCACACCACTCCTACCACAAACGTGCTCCCCAAATGCTCCCCTCCTCAGGAACTGGCACCACCGTCCACCTCACTGCACAAGGCATAGCCTCCGCATGATCCTTGCATCTCGCTCTCCTCTCCCACTGTCAGCTTGGCACCAACTCCTGTCGGTCTCACCTCCTGAATATCTCTTGAATGAATGCACTCCTCACCATTGCCACACACCCCCACTGGTCCATGAGAGCCTTATCTTTCAACTAATTGGTCTTTCTGAATCCACTGTGACCTCCCAGGTCAATCCGTGTCCACAGTGGAGACATTTCAACAGGTGGACTTGCCCCTGGTCCCAGGGAATCCCAGTTCTGTGCTACATGTTTTCAGTGCAGTGTCTTCTGCTTCTTCAGGGAACATATCTAATATATTCTTCAATGAGATTCTTTTTAAGGACTGTCTCCCCACCAAAGTGTGAGCTCCAAGATGGCAAGGACCACCCCCAATCTGCTTATCGTCACATCGAAGGCCCAGCACAGTAACTGTCTCAATGACTGATTCTTGAATGAATGCTTCTTATTGGCAATATATTTTCCTAGAGAATCAACAACCCGAACCCAAGAACTCTTGCTAACCCTACAGGACTGGGGCAGCTTGAGAGGTTGACATTTGGTGCAGGTGAGCCTTCTCTTTATGAAGAGGAGCTTGTGGTTCTGATACCAACAGCATCTGACAAAATTCCCCAATGGCCAGAATCAGTTAAAATAATAGTGATAAGAATTACTACTGGTATTATTCCAGAGCTGTAGAGTCCCCAAGATAGTTTTCAGCCATTACTGAATGCTGCTAAGATATCTGAGCAAAGGCACAGCCACCAGGCAGAGCTGACACAGCCCTACCCTCTAATATATTTGCAATACTGGTTGGATGAGGAGTAGAAATGGCCCAAGGAATGCACTGAGCTGACATATGCTCAACACAGCCTCAGAAGAGCAGAGAATGAACTGAAAGAGTTTTATGGTTCCGTGAAAGATGACACTACCCTCCAAAGATGGATTAGAGCCAATCCAGAGAATGGCAATAGCTTCTTCTCCACATATTCTCACCTGCATTTGCATGCTCTTGTGTCCTCTATCATCCAGATGTTACTGCCAGGACCCTCCTTATATCATTGCCCAAGTCCTAATCACGGCCCCTTTATAGATGGCCCCTGATAAAACATACACTACAGATGCACGTGCCTTGTATCTGTGTGAGGAAGCAGAGTCGGGAGAGGTAAACTATTGCCAAGCAACACATCACATGCTGTGCATTGTGAATGGCGTTCTGAACCCTCCACAGCCCTCATGCAAACATCGTCATAAAAACAGGGGAGCTGACACGGAGTGCTACCTCCCAGCAGTCAGATAAAGTGTCCTCATTCCACCTGAACGCAGATCCTCCCCACGAGAGAGCCGTTTCTGTACCTCTTATAGAAATTAGGAAAGGGCTCTGAAATGTGTCCTGTGTGCCTGATTTTAACGTTAGAAGACTACCAATTAGCCTTGCCAAAATGTCTTGTTAATCCAAACTGCTCTGCTATTCTGATTTTATTTGAGCTGGGTTATTTTTTCTTTCATTTTTCTCCCCCTGTGAAGCAGTGTTGTTTTCGTGTATCAGATGCTCAAGGGTTTCATAAGAAATGGTCTTGTGCACGCACGCGCACACACATATACTAGAGCTATGGCATATAATCGGCCCTGTGAAACAACCGAGGCATTGTTCTACTTAGAAAAAGGCCAAAAGCAACAAACAGCGAAGAAGAGACAGGGCAGGAGGGGTCTTTGCCAGCAGCTTCCAAGTTATTCTCCAGCAGACACTCGATCAGCGGTTCCTAAACCCCCGTGAGCCTCTGGATGGCTTGGAGAGCTTGTGAAAAGTTTACATTCCTAGATCCCACCCCAGAAAGTCTGATTTAGTAGTCTGTATGTGGCTATAAATCGGATTTTTAGCCAGCACCTCGTACGATTCAGAAGCTGTTGGTCCAAGGAGCTAAGTGGGATCTGACCTTGAATTCACTATTCTCCTACTAATGCCTTTCGATCATCCTCTGAAAAGACAGATAAAACACTCAGACCTGGCCGTGGGTACTCAGGCCCTGCCTGGTGTCTCTCCACCTCCCACCCCACCCCCAACTCCCCAGGTGCCGCTCATGTTCCAGGCACAGGGAGAACAGCATATGATGAGCGCCTTCTGTCTGCCCTTAGCCCACGTCTAGACGGCCTCTCCCTCTAGGAAGTCACCCCCACCTCTCAGGAGACCATGTTGTGATCTGCTCACAGCTTCCTTTCCATCGGGGCCTTGTCCTGCATCCAGAATGACCCCTCCACATTCCCGTGGTTACCCCCGCACAGCCCTTCCTAACCTCCACCACTCAAGGTGAGCCAACACCAGCTCCACCCTAGGGAAATTTGAAACTTGATCCGGGTCAAGGACGTCAGTGTTTTCTCTGAGTGACTACGGGTCCAGCTGCCACGCCTGGGGCTTTCCAAAGACTGTTTCCTCTGTGTGACTAGAGAAGGGGAGCAAGGGGCTGAGGACGAGAAGTGAAGGAGCTGGGTACCAGCGGACTGTCCTCCTTCTCCTCCCCTACCCACGCCGGTGCCTGTGACTTTCCTGAGGCCAGCTCGTTCTCATCTTCATGTGTCCATGGCACTACCTGGTCTCATTTCCTAGAGCTGCCATAACTAAGAACCACAGTCTGGGCACTTCAGCAACAGAAATGGATTTGTTTTCTCACTATTCTGGAAGCTGAAGTCCAAGATCGCGGTGTCAGTGGGGTCGGTTCCCTCTCAGGGCTTTCTCCTCGACTTATAGATGAATGTCTTCTCACTGTGTCTTTACGCCACCTGTCCTCTGGACCTTTCTGTGTCCAAGTCTCCTTTTCAGTATGACCCCAGTCATATTGGGTTGGGACCCATCCTAAGGACTTCACTGTAAATTAATTACCTCTGTAAAGACCCTGCCTCCACTTACAGTCACATTCTGAGGTGCTGGGGGTTAGGATTTCAACATGTGAATTGTGGGGTGACACAATTCAGCCATCAACACATCTCAATATTGTATTAAATCCTGCTTTTTGAATAAGATCCTCTAACTTAGAAGATCCTCTAACTTAACTGCAAACCACAGCCATCTTCACCTTCTCTGTATCTTACGCATGTCCCCAAGCAGGGGACTGCTGAATTGGTGTCCTTTGCCCGCCCTCCCCCCTGGACCGGGAGAACCTTATCGATTGGACTGACTCTCCCCAGGGAGGAAGCACTGACACATGCTCCGTGACGTCCGGAAAAACACATGCGTGAACACCACACCCCCACCCTCCTGTCACAGGAAACACAGAGAAAAGAGCTCCTTTAGAAATCCTTGCTCAGATTTGCACAACATCCACTTTTGCATCTGGCCCAATTCCTGGTGTTCTTCAGCCAAGAAAAAGTACTGTTAAGAATGATCGCTCAGATATTTAGATTTTTTTTTTTTTTTTTTTTTTTTTTTGGAGTTCTAGTGAGTCAGGGTTTACTGAGTATCGTGTGAGTCACGGGAAAGAAATTTGATTAAATCACAGGCAGGCTTTGATGACGAATCAGTGTTATAGGCCATGGTTTCCGGCTTCCTTTGACGCTATTTCAGGGCTATTTAGGCGTGCCCTCGCCAGAGACGTGTATGGTTAGGGACAAGCAGTCCCCGTCTGTCTCTCTCTCTGGCCCTGAGCCTGTACACACTGTTTCCAGCAGCCCCGAGCCCTGCAAGCGCCCTTGCTTCCCAGGTGTGAGCATACCTAAAGAACTGTAATTAAGGGAAGCCTCTCCTTTTCCTAATCGGATCAGTAAAGGTTAGTCTAATAGTGCCGAGCATTGGCAAAGAGGTAAAGAAGTGAGCACTCACACTTCTGGTGGCACAGTCAGGTGGGTACAGTTTGGAGAGCGCTTTCTTCTGCCTGGCAAAGTGGAAGCTATGCACACACCAGGGGGTCCTTCCAAGAAGGCATCAGAAGAATGTCATTGTAGTATCATTTGCCACCATGAAAAGGAGGGAGCAACTTCAACGTTCACACACAGAATACCACAAAAATCCAGTAAAGGAACCAGAGCTACGTGTATCAGATGGATGAATTTTAAAATCATAATGTTGCATGTACAAAGGTGTAATATGTACACTGTGCAGAAAAGAGTTAACATGGCAGGGCTGAGCCTGCCGTCATTAGAACGGCCCGCATGCAAGGTGGCCCTCGGTTGGCACCTTTGAACTTGGATTTCAGGAAGGTTTCCACCACTCCTTAAATGATGAAAAAGGCTCAATGTGACTAAACTATTTGTGCAATGTGCTTTATGTTTATGCTGAGCACGTGCTTTCCTCTTGGAAGTCCAGAGTTTTGGTGCCATGCCAGGGAGAGGGAGCCTTCGTGACCAGCCCCCATTGAAAACCCTGGCCTGAGTCCCCCATGAGCTCGGGTGGACCATACATCCCATGTGTTACCCCTGTGAGAGACTAAGAGCAATCTGTGTGACTCCCGGGGGAAGGGCTCCCGGAAGCGGGCACCTGGCTTTCCTCTGACTCTGCCCCAAGAGCCTGTGCCCCTTACTGGTTTTGCTCTGCAGCCTTCACTGTAATAAATCACAGGTGTGTGTCCAACTGTGTGCCGAGCCCTGCAAGTCCTCCTGGGGAATCACTGAACCCGGGGGTGATTCTAGGAACCCCCACAATAGACACCAACAAAATGATATCATTTATTTTAAGTGTAAGAGCATGAAAAACAATATTATTCCCTGTTTATGGAGACACATGTGTGACAGTAAAATATAAAGTCTGTCAGGAGAGGTAAGCAGTGGATGGGCTTATGGGGGTCCACAGACTCAGCTGTGATAGTTATGCCTTTGAAGGAATGAAGCAAATATGGTGAAATATTAAGATCTGATGTAGTCTAGTCTTCATGGTGGTCTCTTATCTTTTTCCCTATTTTTCTGTCAATTTTAAATACTTTTATAATGAAAAACATGGCAAAGGGATGAACTATAAAGAAGGCAGCTCCAAGGAAATTCATATGAGTGTGTTTTGATTGTAGCTCACCTTTCCCTGACCTTGATTGTGGAGATTTCCTGCAAGCAGACCTGGGAGAGGAAGCCCAGAGACTGCAATTCAGGAAGTGGCCTTATGTCCTATTCTTTCCTGAGCAGGGATTTTGTTGGGGCAGAAGAGAGTAGGTATCAGTACCCTTCAACCTGAAGAAGATTGCAGGCAAATGGCACGGACAAAGGGAAAGGCTCAAGTCAGTAAGAGCAGGGCAAGGAGACCCAGGAGAAGAAAGAAGGTCCATCCTTCATTCTATTATCAGCAGCCACTCGTCATCTGAACACGTGCACAGGGCTCAGAGCAACCCTCACATGTGACAGGCAGATTCTCTTTTCCCTCTAAAGGATTCCCAGGGAGAAAGGATACAGGATGGAAACTGGGCTTGGGACCAATTGTGATGGCAAGAACGATAAGGATTACTATAATTTCTCAACATTTCCACCTCTGCAACAATGACAAGTCTGCTAGGTGCCTACAGGTTACCGTGTACGGAAAACACAGAGAAATGATGTCATTGTCACCGTCTTGTCCGAGCTGAAAGTGGATAGGTCCAAAGGCACTTGAGTATGTGTGTGGGAAGGATAGCAATGATGGCCCCACGTCTGTCTTGTTTACTCATGTCCTGACCCCGTCCCTTGGTGCTGGGACACCATATGCCCTCAACAAGCACACGCTGAATTAAACTCAAGCGCTTGATTCTCTCAATAATAATCATGTACCGTTGCACCAAATCAGTCTCTTTACTGGTCAAGTATTCGTTTCACAAGTCATACAAATGTGTGTTTCCCGCTTACCTACTCAGGAACTCTGGAGATGCCCTGATGGAGAATTCTCACACTCTGCATCCCACACATGCTGCAAGTTTCCTAAAATCGGAGACTGGGTCTTGGTGGAGGTGGTTGTGGCCACCAGGAAGGTGCAGGCTCTGCTGTCCTGCTACAGGGAGTGGTACTGACTGACGGGCCCAACGGCTGTCCCTCTGGACCCATGGCTGCACTCACACCAAGGCCATGCCTCCCCTGGACGCTTCCAGCCAGTGCCTGAGCATGGCGGGTACACATGCCTACCATTCCTGCTGAACCTGGGAGTCTCCAGAGCAGCTTTGGCTAGCAGATGCCTCATCGGCCTGGCCAAATCCTCCCGAGACGTGCACTGTGGTATGAAACTCTTCTAGCCAACCCTTCCTTCTCTCTGTATACAAGCAGCAGACCTGTCTCACAGTCTGGAAGCCGTCCCTGCCTCCATCTGCTCCCCTCTTGTCTCCTTCAGAGGAATTTCCCCAATATCTCTCACATGTCTAACTCTACCTTAGTGTCTGCTTCTCAGAGGACCCAAGATGGCACAGTTGTATTTCCAACACTAGCAAAGGACAAGCATATAGTAGGGGCTAAATCGTTATTTCTCAAGGAATGTAAATAATACATGGAGAAAAAATAATGGTGATAAAAATTAAGACGTTCTCTACAAGGAAAATATAAACTAGTCACTCGTGTCTATAGTTGAAAAACCACTTTAGTCTAAAATATGTTTTGCAATCAGTGCATTGTAAATTATTTTTTGTCAGCAACATTCTTTCATTCATGAATGATCATCAAGCAACAAAAAAATCAGACTTGAAACTCCCAAGTGATAGAAATAGTTTATAACAACTTCTGCTTCCTTCATGTAGTCATTCTGGGTGCACCGAGGTCCTTTCTCACGCCAGCAGTGGCTGAAGGCTACCCTTCGAAAGCTCAGCTCTAAGAAAGAGACGGGTCACATTTTTGTCAGCCTACACTCAGAGTGGCATTATTTGGAAGCTACATGTTTTCACACATACAACTGTCAGCCTCTGTGGGTTCCCAGTTTTCACCCTGCTCGTCCTGTGTGTGAACTTTCTAACCTCCAATAAGCATACTAGGTCAGTTCAGTGTTGGTGATGCCACAGTGGGTCTCGAGCACAGGAATTGCATCCTGCTCTCCAGGAAATCTTCAGGAAAGGACCCGGGGCAATAGGTACCACTTAGTCCAACAAACCTACTGGTGTGACTCTGAGTTTGTATTAGCCTGGTTTACCAGTTGTACACTATGCTAAGAAAGAAAAACACTGAGCATGTTTTCTCTTCAATGCCATTGTCCAGCATTCTTTTCTGAAGCTAAGATTGTTCTCATTCTCTACCATAAAATATGACAATTACCACCAAAATATCTACTGAACCTTTGTAATGTGCTAATGTGCTAATGTTAATGTTCTCACAGGAACCAAATGAGGCAGAAACTATTGTTATTGCCATTTTCAGATGAAAAAATGGAGACTCAGAGGTGCTAAGTAACTTGCCCAAGGTCACACAGCAAAAATAGCCAAGACAGCACGTGAAACCAAGCAAACTACAGAGCCTCTTAACAACTCTTCTGTTATTTTAAATTTATTTTTAAAAGGTCAGTAAACTGACACATTACTTCTAATTTAGTTTCATAATTTCACAGAGAAAACAAATACTTTTTGGTATAATTCCAGTCTAGATGATGTCATCATGGAAAAAAGAGAGTTGCCAACACATGCCCTTTTAAGCACGTTGATGCCTTCACAATAATGCTTTCTTCCCTTCACAGAGATTTTTTTTTCTATAAGCAGACAGCCTGCTGCTCAAAATTTATTAAAAACATATTTGTTATTCTGCTCAAATCCTTTTTCCAAATCCAAATGTGAAAATATTTTTATTGCCTTGTATGATTGCCCGATCGATGACCAAGCTTGAGGTCAGGGAGAAGTGATCAAGATTTACTTTCTTTTCTTGGCAACAATAAGTGACATTTGGAAAGCTTAGCAAAGCGAATAACTTGTCTAATTCAATGTAGGGCCTGTAACATGTAATCGATATGGTCATGAATCAACTCCTTATATCACAAATTTTAACGGGAGGAGGCGGTAATATTTTTAGATATCTAAGGGGGTTTTTTAATTAAATTATTTGGCAGCACACCTATCGGTCATGGCATATTTGTCCAGCTTGCTAGGGCTCTTGAGCCCTTCCTTTTGTTCGCTCTTGCCTGCCCCAGCTGGGGACCACTTCATAGGCAAGAGACAGTGGGAGAGAGAGGAATGTATCTCTCCAAAGGTGCCAGCTTCAATTAAGTTTGGATTTCAATGTTTTGTCTTCATTAAGTGATCGAGCTTTGGAGAATGAGGTGCAGCAACGTCTCAAACGTCTCCATGCGGTGTCCCCAAAATCTCAGTCTAGGATTGATCCGGACTCTGTGAGTTGAGTCCTGGAAAGTCTTTTAAACTCCTAGAAAATCAGTTTACTCTTCTATAAAATGGGACAACTGAATCCTAGGGGTTTAAAATGGGTAACAGATGTGAAGTGCGTAACACAAAGCCTGGACAAGAACCCGTGTTTAAAAGGCATCGGATCTGCCCACTGGAGAGCTGCTTGGAAGGAACGATGGGCACACTGGGGGGCTGTTTCTGTTTCCTGTCTCTGAGTTAGTTGGCATTTCACATTTGTTTACTTAATGGGGAAAAAGAGTGTCCACCGATAATTATTCTGTTCTCGATGTTTTGGAAGAGGAATATCTTGATAAGTAAGTTTATGTCTTTCTCAAAATTATATCTAAAAGTGAAGGCAAAAACCTGGTGGGAGAAATAAAGATTCAGGAGCATCTGGTGAAGGCAACGGCCATTGGGCCGGGCCCCTGGGCTGTTTCTGATGGTCCCAGACAGGGACTCGCTGACGTCTGTTGAGAAAGATACTCAGGATCCAGCGCTCGCCGTGGAGATGTTAAAGAAAGTCACTGAATTTCACGCTAAAGAATCACGAGTTAACCAACACTCTTATTTTACAGATGAAGAGGCCAAAGTCCAGAGAAATTCAAAAGCTTTCTCAAGGCCATGCAGCCATTCAGAAAGGAAAATACACATCCCGTGATCTCCATCCCAGGCTTCCTGCCGAACCCCACTAGTGACTTTATTGGGATACCCCACGCAGACTGGAGCAGGAAACTCTAAAGTGGTGTAATAGCTTAGCCTAGGTGTATTTTTTAAATTAATTTTAAATACATCCAATTGAAAAAAAGTGAAAATTATGATTTTCGCCAACAGAAATATTTGTGTAAATCAAATTCATTCTGCTGCTAAGCTCTCTTAACTACGTATGAGTTAGACATAGAGAAAAAAATGTAAGCATTTTAACTGTATTGGCCAACCTTATATGAGATGTTAAAGCTGAGTCCAGAGGCAGCATTCAAAATACAGTGTCATGAAAAAGTACAGAAGACTTTGAAATGAGCAAATATAATTACCGTCTAGGGCACGTTTCCAGGCAATCGCTGCCTTTCATTGTCTTTGAACCACTACACAACTGTGTCTGTTGTAGAATACTGACAGAATTCAAATGATTCTTGCCCGTAGAAAAGCAAAGTGTGTCTGGTGGAGACACTCTTGATTACTACTTTGTGGACATTGATCGATTTTTGTACCTATTTTTAAATTAATTTCTACATTCCTATATTCCTGATGGTCTATACATGTGTGTGCGTGTGTGTGTTTTCATTTTCCTTTGAACCAGTTATAGCATCGTACTGATTCCCTCATTAATTAGTTAAATAAAAGCTTTGATGTACTTTAATTTTATATGTTTACGAGAACCATTATTTTACTGTTGCTTAAAATTCTCATTTATTAGCACATACTAAAGAGAATGGACAGTTTTCACTCAAAAGCTAGAATCCAAGCCTTATCTCTCATAAATAAATGACGCACCACCTTCCCCCATAGCTTCTACGGCTTAAAGCTATTGCAGGTGCACATATGCTCACCAAGGATGCAGCCTTCCACACAGCAGGGCAGAGGGCTCTGGACAAATGGGCTGAGGGGTCGGCATAGTTTGTGACATTCTAGTTGAGGGAATCTGGAATTGAAACATGCTACAACGCAAAGAAAACAAAACCCTGGGTAGAGTGGAGTAGCGCAGTTTCCTCTCAGGCTTCACTGGCTAGTGCCAGAGAAACTCAGGCCCCTAGACTGGCTCACTTCCTGTTTTCTCCCCATCGCTTCCTTCATGCACAGCACAAAATGCCATCTTCATCACCAGAAAGGACTCTGTTGCATGTGAAATGCTGTAGGAAATGGATGAAAATATAGTCGTGAGGTTGTGGGTGGTTGTTTAACCTCTCAAGTCCTTAAGTGTTCCGTCTTAAAAATAATCTCAAATAAAATGATCTCAAAGGTGACTGGCAACTCTAACCATTCATAATTATTTCTATGGTTGTGTATAAATGGCCATGGTCATGATGTTTTATTGTTTTGTTTCAAATCTTTTTAAAAAGTGTCTGATGTGAACACGGATTAATCCAATTTCATTGCAATGCATGAATTCTTTCTAACAAGTAGTTGAAAAATGTACCTCTGCATGGAAGCTACATGAAATAATTTTTGATCTAGCATTTATTTTTGAGAATACTTTTAATGGAAATAAAAGGTTAAGCTGAAATAATGAAATTCAGAGGATGGAAGTGATAATACTTCAGATTGGCACTTCCATGGAGCCTCACATCTCCTTGGGAGGCAGGTACACTTTCTCTTTCATCCCGTGTTTAAAGGTTGTAAAAGCCACTCACTCAGATAGAGGAAACAGGAAGTTGACAGCAGAAGTTGTGTTTATATATAGTGTTGGCTCTATGTTGAAACAATTAGGGGGTCATTTTGACCTCCCTTGAAATCTTATTGATACGTTTTATTTGGAATATGAAAATACTTTCTGGTTTTACCTTAGTCTCTTTGAGTGAGACTTGATGTGCTAAGCAGAAGGAATCAAGTCTGACAGCAAATTACTTATCTGAATCTAAATGAGGCTGGGTGTTCCTGCTGCAAGAGAGCTATCTCGAGGATGGAGATTCCAAGACTCTTAGTCTTGGGTTCCTGACTTGGGATCTTTAAGGTTACTGAAAGGACCCCAAGACCATCTTCCCCTTAAATACCTTTAATCCCCTTATAGGACCTGAAACTCAGAGCCACCAGAAGTGACTGACCTGCCAAGGTCACTGCTTCTAGGCAAGTGGGGGCCGAAATCTGGCAGAAGCCAGAGGAGCTGATCTGCCCATAGGGGCACGTACTCAGGGATATGAAAGTCTACTAAAACTGAACTGGTGGGATTCCACTCCTTTAAGTTAAGCCATTGAACCTCTTTTAAAGGATAATAATTTTTAAGAGTGGCAGCCTAACTTTGATTTGTCAGGCATTTTTACCTTATGGACTGGTTGTTGTTGTTGTTTTCAAATTTCCAATTTTGACCCTGTACTGAGTTAAACCCACCCCGCCAAAAAAAAAAAATTCTAACCCGATATCTGTGAATACGACCTTATTTAGAAATAGGGTCTTTGTAGACGTAACCAGGTGACCCTGAAATCATTAGAGTGAGCTCTAATCCAGTATGACTGATGACCCCATAAAAAGAAGAAAAGGCACACAGAGAGAAGGCCACGTGATGACAGAGGCAGAGACTGGAATGGTGCATCCACAACCCGAGGATTGCTGAACCTGCCAGAAGCTGGAAGAGTTAGGCAAGAGTTCTCCCCCACAGCTTTCAAAGAGATGGTGACCCAGACCCCCACTTCCACTGAGGAGTCACCCCAGCCTGTTTTCTGAGACCCCCTGTTAGATTTCTCTGGTCCTGTTTCACCCTTACTGATGTGACAAAAACCAGGAAACCTTCTTATTTTAAATATTTTCCTTAAGAGAAATTAGACTAGGTACATCTCATTTTCCCTTTTATACCTGAAGGTGTTGGCACTTCTCCAGCTTCACCATCCCACCTCCCAGACCCCTGCTTGTGTCCCACCAGCTCCTGTTCTGCTTGTAAGTCTAAAAATGTCACTGCAGTTCCTCCCTGACTCCCAAGAAAATGGACTACGGGCATGTCAGCAGTTTCCCAGCCTTTGGTTTCGCTATAACTTTATTCCATTTTTTCCTCCATCTTCACCCAGGTAGATGGCATATTCTCTTTATAATCAGGACCCTATTTTTTTTATTTGTACTTTAAAATTTACCACCTTGTGTAGGTAAAGCCTTCATTTGAGTTTAAGGCTCTGCAACCCAAAGCCACAATCAAGGCTTGTGGAAGCTACAAAACTTGAGACACCCGGAGCATCTCTCCATCTGTACTTTCTCCGCGATCCTTTCTAGCCCGAGGCTTTAAACACCAGCCTCAGAGGGACAATGCTCAAATTAATATTTCACCTGAGCGGGAAACTCAGGTCTGCCTCTCAACATCTCTACAAGGATTTCGAATCAGCATCGCAAAGTTAATACATCCAAGATCAACCCCCCGCTGCACACGGGGTCCTCCCATACCTCTCCCTCCTCAGTAAGCTGTCCCCAACTTTTGGTGGATCAAGCCAAAAACTTCGATCTCGTACTTGATTTCCACCATTCTATAGCCCCCCCATTTCATCAACAAACCCTATCAGATGCCTCCAAAATATCTCCCCTGTACGCCTACTTCTCTTCATACACCCCTTGACCACCCTGTGCCAACCCTCATTATCGCTCACCTGTTGACTTTCTGCCTCCGCTACTGCCTTCCTACAATCCTGAGGCCAGAGAAGTGAAAGCGAATTTTCTTAAATCATCAATCAGATCCTGTTTGTCCTCTAAGTCAAGCTCCTAATGGCTTCCCATTCCAACTACAACACAAGTCATCTCCCTCCTTGGCGACCAGTCCATGTAGAATGTGCCCTTTAATCCCGCTTTCTCCTCGCTCCCTCTCAGTCCCCCATTTTCAGCCACATGAATTCTCTCTCTGTTCCTAAAACGTGGACCCAAGTTCAGCCTCTTCTTGGTGAGCAGGCATTATCCAGTCTTTTGTCTGGAATGTTCATTCCTCGCATCATTATAAGGCTGACTCTTTCAGTCAGATCTTAGCTCAAATGTCCCCTTTAATGGGACGTTCATTGTTCACTAAATCAAATTCACTCGCTTCCCCATTCTCAGTCCCTTTTCATCACATCGACCCAATTTATGTCCTGTATCACACTTACCCCACTAACTGGAATAATCTGGATTGTTTACTTATTCACTTGTTTGTTATGCATCCTAGACTTATCAGCTTCATGAGAGTAGTTACTTTAACTGTGATATGTATCCCCCAGTTCCTACAATGGCACCTTCTCAAAAGGTGGAGCACGAAAGAACATCATCCTTCTCAAAAGAAGGGCTGCCCAAGCAGTGCCCCACGTGCAAGAAGTGAGGTGATTCACTTAAGTCAGGGGTGTCCAAACTGCGGCCCGCGATCCATTGTTAATTGGCCCGCAGCAAATTCCAAAAATATATTTAGTTTACTTAAATAAACCAGGTGAGGCAATACGTACTTCACCTCGAGTGAGTGGCCCGGCTGTTTGTGTATTTTACCGCATATGGCCCTGGGTGAAAAAAGTTGAAAAAAGTTTGGACACCCCTTACTTAAGTCCTGATAGGAAAGGAGGAGCCAGAGAACTAAGGAGATGGCACAGGAAGAAATCCGATTTCTCTCCCCCAAACAACCCAGAGGAAGAGAGCTGAGAGATTATTCAATAAAAATGTTGCTGGAAGCCAAAAAAACTGAATGAAGCCAAGCCCCCTCCTGTGTTTCCAGTCTCATGAACGTCACATCCACCTGTCACCACAGAAACCTGCACATGGAATCCCACCCCCTCCTTGTTGTCCAAACAGCAGTAACACCTATAGACCCTACTTCTTTATCCACCTACCCGTTCTCCCTCTCTCCATCCCTGCTGCCATGGCCTTGGTTCTGTTGCAGCATCTCCAGCTTGATCATGCAGCAGTGACCCCCACACACACCCATCCATCTTCCACAAAGTGGATTTTCCCAAACATGTCTCTTGTCATGCCACTTTCTGTTTAAAAACAAGGTTAGCTAGGGGCAGGGAAATACAAGATGGGTCTGGAGCATTTTGTGGTGCCACAAAGTAAGGAAGGGCTCAAAAATAGAAGGGAAAGAGGAAGGAAGGAAGGAAGGAAGGAAGGAAGGAAGGAAGGAAGGAAGGAAGGAAGGAAGGAAGAAAAAAAGGAAGGAAAGAAGGAAGGTCAAAAGGACACAAGCACCAACCTAAAAGCTCTCAGTGGTCAAAATTGAAAGGATTTGAGCAACAAAATTCATTATGATGATGGTATTGTATTGTAACCCAAAGAATCAAATAAGTATTCATGAGTGCATACTGATATAAATAAATGATTGAATAATTAAAGTGGTAAATCTTCCTTCCAGATAAATTCTAACTAATAAGTGTAGAAAGAGTGAGGGAAATAAGAAATCACCATTAGAAGAGCGGAATATAAATTCTTGGAGGCAAGGCCCACCAATGAATGCCCACATTCATGGGAAAAAAAAGAGAGAGAGAGAGAGAGAGAGAACATTTACGTAGCCTCAAAGCATTTCCCTCAAAATGATAAAGGGGAAGATAAAACGGGAAAAACCCACAGAAAACAGCTTACCCAAGTGATAAAGGTTAATAATACCAGCAGCCGAGTGCCCCGATTTCACACACTGAGTACGGTGTCTGTGGCGCTCTCCCTAAAAACTCATGACCTAAACTTGACCATAAGAAAACTTCATCGTGGAAATCCAAACTGAGGGGCATTTTACAAACTATCTGACCAGTAGTCTTCACACTTGTCAGAGCAATGAAAGATTTAGGAAATACGGAGGAACACATTGGCACACTAAGGAGACAGGAGGACGAAGTGCATCGTGGAACCTGGATTGGATCCTGGATTGGAACAGAAAAGGATATTAGTGGGAAAATATGAAGTCTTAATCGTCTATAGTTTAGCTAATAACATGATACCAGTATTAATTTCCTAGTTTTGACAAACGCACCATGGTAATATGTTAATGTTGGAGGGAGTTGGATGAAGGGTATACAGGAACTGTCTGTGCTATCTTTGCCACTTTTCTGTAAATCTAAAATTATTTCAAAATAAACCGTAAAAAAAAAATGCAAAAGGCCATTAACTAGCTTCCCATCGTCACTAAAATAAACTGTAAATTCTTCGCCGTGGCATTGAAATCCCTCATGATCTTAGCTCCTGTCATGACTCGTCTGTTCCATCTGTCATGGTCCTTGAGGAAAGGTGGCCTCCACCCCCACACAGACCCACTCCCACGCCATCACTGTCCAACCACAGTAAGCTGTTCACAGCCCCCAAAGGCGGCACACCCTTCATTCCCACGGTGCTGGTACTTCATCACCCCTTCATCTTGGACTCTCTTTCTCAACCAACTTCTTTCTCAAAATTTGAACCAAAAGTCACTTCTGCAAAACTTTCCTGATTCCCCACTTCCACCACCGGCAGAAGTAACTACTCCCTCCCTGTGTCCCCCTCCCCACACGTGCCCTGTGCTTACTCCTATCATGGCCCCTACTGCATGGTCTGCACAAGGCCCCCCACCAGCTAGACTCTGATGTCCAAGGACAGGTGTATATTATCTTCACAGCCCTCAGTCAGGGCAGACTCTGTGTGGGATTCTTCAGGCTCTGTGTGGGGTCTTCTGGCGCTGGATACAGCTGTCTGGTGAATCAAGGTCTGTGCACAGAGCCTGCAGAGGGCCTGGCGGCGTACGTCCCAGGGATGCACCTGGTGGTGGTCATCCATCACTGTCCTCACCGTCCAGGGCGTGGGACCTGCCAGCAGCCATCTGCAAAGTACCGCTGCCAAATGGCACTTCCTTGAGTTCTGTGAAAAAGCAGTATCTAAGCTAAAATGTATGATGAGTATGAAGAAGCGTTTACTACTCAAGAAAATGAACTGCTTTTAGCTATATCTGGACTAACCTCAAATGTAAGCAGGCTCACTGAACTGTGAGCAGGAACTGGAGGGATTCTTCACTAAATCAAGGCATTCGATAGGGAGCACCTCTCATGACCAGCTTGAGTTCCTCCACGTATTTAACACACAATGTGATATCCCAATGATGGATTACAGAATTGTACACTGAAACCTATGTAATTTTACTAACCATTGTCACCTCAATAAACTTTCATTTAAAAAGAAAAGGAAAAGCTATAAAAAAAAATAATAATAAACCTGCATTCTTTTATAAAAGTCTAAACTTCACGTTTTCAGAATGTTGCTCCTTCCTGCTCCCGTGAACCCCTGTGAGTGCCGATTCTGGACCCACAGCTCCCTACTTGGGAATCCGGAAAGGAGATGTCTGTCTTGCGATTTAGGGCATCTTCACTCTTCTGTGACATCGGCACTTCTCCCAGACCACAAATCAACCGATGTGAACCTTCTGAGACTTGCTTTTTTAAGTCACTGGAGACATTGTTTTTTAAGTTGTTCCTGGCATATACTTTTCCATATTGATTTCTCACAGTTCCAAAATAGAGTTCAAATAGCAGTGCCTCAATAGGGCCAGGATTTCAAACCGGCTCTTGATGTGTGGTACTTAATGTTTCATTCACGGGGCTCTTACGTGACTCTGCATCTCCACCTTGGTATTGATTGCCCCACATTCACCTTCAATATTTGATCACAAGGGTGAGAACAACCCAATATGTAACAGCAGCTTTTGGAGCTAGACTCCAACTTAATTCTTTTTCCTGTTAGTGCAGAAAAAAAGAAAGAAAGAAAGAAAGAAAATAGCATTTATTTCTCAGAAGAGAAGCCTACTTTTCTTTTAATGATGATTTTATTGAGTTTCTTTTTGAAGCAAAGCACTGAAAGGAGTTCTATGAGCAATCCTCGCTGTTTCTTTCCATCTCCTTATGTGCCTCAGGAATAGGCTGAGAGGGCAGCAACACGAAGCTGTCTCCTCTAGCTCTCTGCCAAGGACAAGTGGGACAAGAGAAGCCTGCATCTTCCTGCCCCTAAAATATCTCCCCGTGACCTACCATGATGGGTCCTTTTCCTACCCTCCCAAGCTCCCACTGCAAAAGTACAGAGATGATCCAGCAACGTTTCTATTTTAGCTGCATTGGCCCTTGTGATTTTTCCATCATGGTAAGATCTATCCATTTTTGAAATACGTTCGGACCACACTTATTCAATGATTAATCCACCCAGTCAACCAGCTTAAAATTGTGAAATCCTGACTCTTACCTCTATTTACATCGCCCCCGCCCCACCAATCCTCATCCCAGCCCCCAGTCACCAAGTCCTGTGGCTGCCCCTCAGGAAGACCTCTTTGATGCATTCCCTTTTTCCATCTTCAGAACATTCGGGAAGGATCAGCTTTGATATTTGTACCCTGGAACTGCAGTTAAGAATGCCTTTTACATACCCTTCCAAAGGCTACAAGGGAGAAGGGACTACAGAGAGGAAACAGATAAGCCCCAGTCCCCGAAGCAGAAGTGAGCCAGTGGGAGATTCATATCAAGGATGAATGGGAGCATGAGACATGCAGGCTGGCCTCTTTTCCGTCACACCTAAGATCCAGTGTAAAAAGTAGCCCAAATTTGGTGTAAACGGACAACTCTCGCCGTTGTTGACTACTGAGCTATGCTTTTTGCTTCTTTGTACTGAAAAAGTAGTTGGCCCTTAGAACTTCTCGGAAGGTTTTGTGCTGTTGTCCCTGTGCTGGAATGGGGCAAGGAATGGAGTGAATGGGGGGAAGGGACGGGGGTGTTAAGAAGGAAACATTGCAAGTACACGTGCATCTTTTTTCCATACTGGACGACATAGAAAATCTACTAAGGAGAAAATCTTAAATATGGGAGGCAATTTTTAAGTTAATGATACTTAAACATGTACAAACATATTAATAAAACTAAATATGAAATCTTTATGCTTGTAATTTTTACACAGCTATAAAACAAATAAGTTGAAAAATTGTCATTTTGAGCTTTAACTTATTAGTTATATACTTTTGTTGAATTTAATACTATGAATTAGGTTATTTTACAAAAACTACATTATTGTTCACCCCATGAGTATGGTATATAGCTGCTACAGTGCAGATTCTAACTCACTTGACGAGTTCCAGAGTGTAAATTACCATGTGTCCTGTGGTGACGTTGGTTCTGATGGCTCTGAAGCCACAGAGAACAGGACATGCACAGACGGGTTTGGAATAACAGGAAATGGAGAAAGCACAATATTTGACAAGACAATGGTTCGGAACTTTATTACACTGATGAAGGACATTGCCGAAAGATACACAAATCCCTAAAATCCAAAGTAAGATGAATTGTTAAGAAAGGTATTTCTCGATCCAGAAATGGTACAGAAGCTTATATCTATTTATCCCTCAAGATGATAAAAATTACAAACTCTGTGGGGAAAAAACAACTTTTAAAGGCACTGGAGATCAACCTAGAGAAGAAGGAAACTGAAGGTGACACCATCCTTGCAAAAGTAAAGCAAATACGCGAGGCTGGTAGCCCTTGTGAGGGGCTGTGCACAGTGATTTCCTCCCAAGGAGTACGGTACAAAAAGGAGAGGGAAAACGTACAGTAAAGAAACTGACAGGCATGACTTCACACAGGTGTTGTGTTTCAGGTTACCATCCACAGCGGTAACTCACGTTGATGGTGTGTACCCTTGATACGACACGATGAGAAAGGCACTTTATACCTGTCGTCTTTCTCCCCAAAACCTATAACCCCAGAATAATCATAAGAGAAACATTCAGACGAATCCCAATCGAAGGACATTCTACAAAATACCTGAACATCATTCCTCAAAACTGTCAAGGTCATTAAAACACAGAAAATGTGAAAAAACAAAAAACAAAGAAAGTGTGAAAAAGCAGCACTGCCTAGCAGAGCCTAAGGAAACATGATGACTAAATGTAATGTGGTATCCTGGATGGAATCTTAGAACAGAAAAACTAGGTCAAATCTAAGACAATCTGAGTAAAGTATGGCCTCTTGTTAATAATAATGTATCAAGACTGATTCATTAATCATGACAAATATACCATATTAGCATAAAATGTTAATAACAGGGAAACTGCATGTGGGGTACATGGCAATTCTCTGTATTATCTTCACAACTTTTCTGTAAATCTAAAACTATTTTACGATTAAAGTTTATTTAAAAAAAAATTATAAAATGACATACAATCAATGAATTCCTTAATTCTTCATTTGCTTAATTTACTTAATTCTTAACTGAATTTCTTAAGTTCTTCTTTTAACTTGTTCAATTCTGGAACATTATAAAGAAAACCAAACTGACAGAATGCTTCTCAATCTAGTCAAATCCCTCTTCAGTTGAGACCCTACCGTGATTCCAATGGATGCGATGAGTTTCACAAACATTGATGCACCATCTTCTACATAGTCATGAGAGCGTTGTCATTTCCTGGTTCTAAGTTTTCAAATTTGATTGGCATGTCACCTTCCATGCAAGTTTCACATGAGCAGCACCCACTTCTCTCTAAAAAAAAAAAAATTCAAAATTATTTGAATCCTAAAGCAAAATACCTAGACTTACGAGTAGATTTGGTTTCTTTGTACGTTGTTTGCTACATGTTATTAGCATACAGTAGTTCAGACCCCATAATTGTGTATAGTACATATTCAACATTATTTCATTGGCATACTAAAGACCATATTAACTTTTAATTTGAGGATCATCTGCTGATTTACTTCACTCTTCTAGTACATTTTTTATCCTGTCTAACTTAAATCTAATTTCTCTAACAGCATCTATTTGGTGCTCCCTTTCATGTGTTTGGCAATGGTTTAAAGGTCAAACTTGATAAGAGATTCTATCTTTGGGAAGATCCAGAAAATAGCATATATAATTATTGCATTCATTGCTCCAAAAATGTTACCACTATGGGTATAATTGAGTTGTGACTCTTAGTAACAAGTGGATTTTCAGCCAAAATTCTGGCTCATATGCTCTTCTCGTCACTAGCCTTTACGGTGGACACTCAACTATCTTTTAAATCGATGCCTAAATCTGAAAGTTATTCATCCTATCTTTATTTAAGCCAAAACCTATACATTTTACAAGAAATTTAAAACCAATGATATATAGCCACTAATTTTGATGTTCCTGTGTTCTTTCTTTTGGTAGTTAACATTACATATCATAAGTGTTAGTTGTTCAACACAACATTTGTTCTTGGTACAATCTACTAGAAATAGGTACTATTTACTTTTTAAACATTTAATATAATTTCTTTAGTATTCATTAAAATATGGATCTAATTTTAATATCCAGTCCCTGTTAATGTCCATATGCTTCATTTTTTGTCTATATTCCAAGTTCAGTCATTCTATCATCTAATTTTGAATTCATTTCTACAAAACTAGGAAATTTCTATTATTTTCTCTAAATATTGTACTAGTGGCATCACACACACACAAAAAAAAACCACACATTATCTTGCTTGCTAAATATTGGACATATAATATCACTCTTTGAAAACATTACATTAACATGCTTTCATGTTCATATGCCTTTCTTGAACACTATTCATTGTTTGCTGTTCATTCAGACTTTTTCCCACAGTATTAGTTACACACGTGTGATTTTTATGTTCCAGGAATGTTTTATGTCCTTACAATTAAGTACTTGGATGTTTTCAGCCATAGATACCATCTTAGCCAAAACTAAGTTATAAAATATGAAAAATACAGTTACAAAATTCTTTGCCTTTAAACTTAAAATACAAAAGTTGGTTTCTATAATCTTTTTCCACTTGAAATAATTTTGATGTAAGATACTAAATTTTCTGTCGGGTTTGCCAAGGGAAAATCAGACTCATCAATTTGAATCAGAGTGCATTTGCTAGAAACATGCCCACACTATCAAAACGATGTGATGAGGTTTCATCTTTCTTGCCCAATTTACCAATTTCAATGAATATCATTTCATTCATCTTCTAATAGCAGGCTGGAGCTGTGTCAGTTGCTTCTTGTTGTGGGTTTAATAAGAATGATTCTTTCCATTCTTATTGTTTGATCAAAAATTCAATCTTCCTTAGTAATTAATACGAAGAGATTTTACCTAACCTGTTTACGTTTACATTTGGTGAGAAAAATTTTCTTGCACATTGTCATTATTTTTTCAGTAATTAAATCTGACTAATTATGAAATTTATAATATCCTGTTTGCAAAGTTCATGTCATTCACAATTGACAGAAGTCTGCTCGATTTCATTGTTTCCAGATTATTTTTTAATTTAAGCAGAACTCCCTCTTTGAAGATGGTCTTATTTCCTTTTCAGCTTTTCATTTATGGGTTCCACTTCCATATTTTCTATTTCTACCAAAAATTGACTTACATTTATTTCTCCATGATTAAAAACAGTCCTTTAGTGTATAATATATATTTCAGATTAAATATACAATGAAATATTGGAAATGCACCAATTCGAATATGTTTCTATCAAAAATATGTTATGTACCTGAAATATAGAAGTCTATAAATATATAAATTAAATAATATTTAAAATTGACAATTTAAAAATACTTTTCATGATTTTCTTTTAAAAAGTTATTTTTCTTCTAAAAGAAACTACTTTTTAAAATTAAAAGTCAAACTCAAATTATAATTACTATATTCAAAATCTTGAATCAAAGTTATATAAAAAAAGTTGTATTAAGCAATTTTTGAAAAAAACTATAATTTAATCTAATCAAATATTTTTATAGAAATAAAGCTATCCACCGTTTTCATGCTGAAACCCTTCTAGATGCCATTTGAAGAATAAGCATCATTGCTTCACGGTCTGGCTTAGCACATCTAGACTCCACAAGCACCTCTGCCCCTCGCAGACCCCACCACTGTGAAGTCCGGGGTGACCTGCACCCCTCCCAGCATTCAGAGCTGTCTTCTCCAATGTGGGAACACGGGGCAGGTGTGGGAGTAAGTTTGTCTTGGGGCTCTGAATGCTGTCAGCCACAAGGTAAGAGGCCAAGGGTTAGAGCCATGCTGTGTCCGTGCAAGTGACAGGTGTTAAGTGGGACGAGTGCCCCTGTGTCCCTAAATACCTAAATAAATGTGTGTATGTCTGTTGCTGTATGCGCAGCCCGAGGCAGGGCCCTCCTGCCGGCCCCAGGTGCAGCACAGCCTCCGTTGTACATCCCCACAGAGCCACATGCACAGGTGAAAAGGGGCCACGTCCAGTGACGCTCAGGAGGCTTCTTCATAAGCATGTCCACAGCCCAGATGTCCACTAATGGCCAGAACAGCCAGATAAAAGTGGTTGTACATTCATACAATGGAACTAAACTGCAAGACAATTATAGAACTACAAACAACATGCAACAATGCAAGTGAACATCACACACAGAGAAGCTGGACCTAAAAGGAAACATAGTGAGTAGTTCCATTTGCACAAATCAGCTCTTGGTTTAGGGCTAGTGCCTGCCAGGTGTAGTTGTAAAGAGCAGCCAAGGAGGGGTCATTATGAAAGTTGGGATGCTGGTGGCTTTGAAGGGACAGTGACTGGGAGGGACCTAGGGGGCTTCTAGAGTGCACGGTCTGCATGTTTGTATCCCCCAAATTCGCACAGGGAAAGCCTAATGGTCAAGGTAGTGGTAGTAAGAGGTAAGGCCTTTGGGATGTAATTAGGTCTATGAGGGTGGTGCTCTCATGGATGAGATGAGTTCCCTTCTAGAAGAGGCCCCCGAGAACTCCCTCCCCCTTTCCACCAGGTGAGGGCACAGAGAAATCTGTCACCCGGAAGAGGGCCGTCTCCTGATCACGCTGGCACTCTGATGTCAGACTTTCAACCTCCAGAAACCGTGAGAAATAAATATTTTTTTAAAGCAACCCGAAGGGTACTCTGTTTAGCGAAGCCTGAGTGAGCTAAGACAGTTCCCTTTCTGAATCTGATGGACAGGTAACATGGTGTTTCATTGATATGTTTCACTGCGTAATTTATTAAACTTTATATGTGTGCTTGTGTGCTTTTCTATGTGTACATTATACGTCAAAAGAAAAAGGTTATAAGTGAATGGAAGGTAAGGAAAAAAGCAAAAGAAGCAATGCTAGACAATGTATTTACTTATTTATCAGCAAATATTTATCAACACTGTGAAACCAGGCTCCTCACAAAATGTTCAGAAGCAATTCAATATTTGAGACTCCATGTTGTCCTCTCAGCAGGTGTCCATAAACGGTCCCATCACTCCTCTCAAGTTTGTGGGCAGAAATACTACCAAGAATAAGACACGGAGTGTATTCTCTGTAACCTGGCCCCTGCCCTTCCTGAGATCCTGTCAGATTCAGGGCTCTTTTCTAATGATAACCCTGAAAAGAAAATGCAGGCATGTTTCACGGACATTCATCAACATCCTTTTTTAAATAACCTTCAACCTCCCTCTGCTCCACTTGCCGTGGGGGCAGGGAGAGCTGAGGAGTATATGGTGGGCCACCCTAGAACTGGCCTTGGTCCTGAACCTCACAGAGGACGGAGCACTGGATCTTTCTAAACTCCTTGATTCTTAAAAGTCTATCAGCTTAAATGTAAGACCTGAAACCATAAAACTCCTAGAAGAAAACATGGGCAGAAAACTCTAACATCACTCTTAGCATTTGGGGGCAGAGGGTGGGGGATGAATATGTCTCCCTGGGAAAACAAAAATAAACAAATGGCACTACATCAAACTAAAAACATTTTGCACAGCTAAGAAAATCATAAACCAAATGAAGACACAACACACTGAATGGGAGAAGATCCTTGCAAATGATATACCCAATAAAGGGCTATTATCCAAAATATACAAAGAATCCATACAACACAACACAAAAAAAAACAATCCAATTAAAAAATGGGCAGAAGCCCTCAATACACATTTCTTCCAAAGAAAACACACAGATGGTCAATGGACATATGAAAAGATACTCAATATCGGTAACCATTAGGGAAACACACATCAAAACCACAATGAGATATCACCTCACACCTGTCAGAATGGCTATCACCAATAAATAAACAAATAGCAAGTGCTGGAGAGGATGTGGAGAAAAGGAAACTTTCACGCACTGTTGTTGGGAGTGTAAATAGGTACAGCCACTATGGAACAGTATGGAGGTTTCTCAAAAAATTAAAAATAGAACTACCATATGGCTCAGCAATTCTACTTCTGGATATTTATCCAAAGAAAATGAAAACACTAATTCAAAAATATATCTGCACTCTTGTGTTCAATGCAGCACTATTTACAATAGCAAAGATACAGAAGCAATCTAGGTATCCACTGATGGTGAATGGATAAAGATAGTTAGATAGATGATAGATATGATAGGTATAAAGATAGGTAGAGATAGTAGATAGATAGATAGATAGATAGATAGATAGATAGATAGATAGATAGATAGATAGATGATAGATAGATAGACAGATAGATGATAGATAGATAGATAGATATTCTGAATATTACTCAGAAAAAAAACGAATGAATTGCCATTTGTGACAATATGGATGGCTTAGATGGTATTATACTAAGTGAAATAAGTCAGACAGAGAAATACAAATACTGTATGATTTTACATATATGTGGAATCAAAACAAAATAAGAGAAAAAACAGAGACTCATAGATATAGGGTACTAAACAAACTGGTAGTTGCCAGAGGGGAGGTAGGTGAGGGATGGGTGAAAAAGATTGAAAGGAAAAAGGAAAGAGGTACCAAACTTCCAGTTATAAAATAAATAAGCCATGGGGATGTAACGTTGCAGCACAGGGAATATAGTCAATAATATCATAATAGCTTTGTATGGTGGCAGATGAGTGACTAGACTTACTAAGTGATCGCATTGTAATGTATATCATTGTCAAATTCCTGTTATACCACCTAAACTCATATAATATTTATGTCAACTATATTTTAATATAGAAAAACTATCAGCTTTGTGTGGGTTTTCTACCATCTTACTTTTGAATTTATTGTTAACAAGTGATCATGGTGAAGAAATTTAAAACACAAATATAAAAACTTCTTCCTTATATTTCTAGTGGGACGAAAACACCACACATCAATTATTCTTAAATCAATATGATGGACAGCTTATTTTCTAATGGACCAAGCTTCTTGATAATCCCAAATGGGCACTAATAACCAGGCTCAAATGCGTGTTTAGCTTGTAATTCCCACAATCCTATCACAGTCAGGAAACACAGATATTGTTTGTAGACTGTGTGTAGCGGAAATTCACAGCCCAGCAAGGGTGGCCAGTCTGGCCTCTGCCAGAGAAACAGATGAGATGGATTCAAATTCCCCAGAGTGCCAGGGACCAGTCAGCTCTGTGCTCCCGATAAGCAACCGCAGTCGTGAACAACTGCCTTTGGGGTTGGAGCAGTGAAATCACCTACAGTTCTTCCACTCAGGAAACTCCAAATAAGTCGAGAATTAACATAAACGAACCACATTTGAATCTTAGTAGACTGTCTGGGATTACGAATTTTTTTCTTGTAATTCTCAATTACAAGAAAGCTTTCTCGATTTCTCAAAATCTTTTTATGGGATTTGGAGAACACTTTCAAAGCCCCCTTGTAGCTAATTTAGTACTATGAATTCCCCAGGGATATTATAGAAAGATTGTGCAGCCTGGGGGATTAAGTACTTTACATTATATTACAAAGGTACAGGCTCAAAATATATAAAGGAGTTATTATCTGGCAAATACTTTTCATGTTTAAAACTCAGTATATATAATGGGGTTTTTAGAAGAGAAAATTATTATGTTAAAGCATGTCACCATCAATGAAATAATGTGTTTAAATACAATTGAAAGATTTAAAAGTCAAGAAAATTCAGAGGAAATTTCTACTTCCAGGATAACACTACCCTGTAGTTACAGAAAAACCCTTTTTGTGGAATTATTATCCACACAATCTTGAAATTCTTTCATTACTGTTCACGAATATTATCCCAATTGCGAGCACTGCTCTTGCTCTTTCATATTAGTTAAAGCCACTCCTCAGAGGAACTCAAAGTAAATAAGTTTAATTAAAACTAATCCTCACAATCCCCAAAGCGGCCATTATGCCTCACTTGTGTGTGACGACGCGCATCCACGTCCACGAGAGGAAGCCCAGGTGAAGATGGTGACGTCAGCTAGGTGAGCGTGCCCACGTGTTTGTGACTAATGCCCCTGGGTGCTGCGTCAATGCTCCTTGTTTCCGTGCCTGCGGTCCCCTGGCAAGCACACCTTCACCCCGGGATGGCACTTAGATCAACACTTCCTCTCACACGTCACATCCCAGAGCCCTGCGCTAGACCAGCCCAGCTGACTGGTGTCCAGGGGGAGGGCAGGAGGGGAGGGAAGGGCGAGGGATGGAGGGGGGGAGGGAGGAGGAGGAGTGGAGGACAGAGAAGCTATCCTTTCATCCTGGTCGTTTCCAGCAGGTCCAAAAGCCCAATCCAAGAAAATAGTCCGCTTGACGGGCAGCATGCCAGTCTCATAGAGACGCAGAAGTGATCCGTACCAGCGATTTCTGTTTCTTCATCAATCCATCATCTACTTAAGTGACAAACAGGACCCATTTCTAAGAGCCAAGGAACATTTAGAGCTTTCAAAATGCACTGTGGCCATGCTTGATATCTTAAGTCATCTCTTTTAAAAATCCTTTTTATGGTATATGATACCTAAAGAGAGTGTGCAAAAGAAAATCAAAACCTCAGTAAAACATCATAAATTGAACTCCAATGGAACCACCACTGAGGTTAAGAAATTGCCAGTACCTCAGGACCTTCTCAAAGCTTGTATAAAGTTGAATATTCAAGGGAAAAAAACGTTCATACCTTCTTTTTCATGAGTGTCTTGGCATAACATTTTGTATTAATTTTAGAATCAGCTTTTCAGGTTCACGCGCGCACACACACACACACACACACACACACACACTCATCATTTTGACTAGGATTGCACTGAACCTCTAGATCAGTCCTTAACCTCTAGATCACGTCCTTAATACTGATTCTTTGCATCTATAAATATGACATACACTTCCACTTAAGTTTTAAATTCCTCTCATTAATAGTGCTCTGCATAAAGTTTTGCATGTTTCGTGTCATTTATTCTTAGATATTTGATGCTTTAAGTTATTTAAAATATTTCTGAATTTAATGTTCTACCTGTACGCGGCTTATGCGCAATATATAGAGCAATGGTTTTAAGTTGTATACGTTAATTTAACAACCTGGCTTTCCTTCTTATAAATTCCAACAATCTACTCCTGCATTCTGTGATCACATAATCTGTGAGGAAAGCATTGTTTTTCCAATCTTTATACTTTTAAATGTCTCATTATGATCATGCTACTTTTAGTACCATTGTTATTAAAATTCAAATGCAACAGCGTATATGAAATCTCTAATGTGGTCCTTGGTAGAAGGCCTTCAATGTTAATGAACCAATTGTCAGTGAGGGACAGGTTCACTTGGTCAGTCATGGCCAGTCACTCATCCCAGGAGACCCGGTGAGTTTCACGATGCTCCATAGCCAGTGGCTGTTCTCCCAACCCCAGGAAGTTACAACACAAAGGTGATCCCCAGAGGACCAGGTAATGCTGGGGAGCACTCGGCTAACGTCTTGCAGTTACCTGGTACATTATAATTTGAGAAGTCTCCACTCCTAGGCACAGAAAAGAGGTGCCACCTCTTACCAAGAGCATGACTTGGCACTGTAGAAAATAGGGTTTATGAGGAAAACTGACTAACGGGAGTGATGGAACACACGTGACCCTCCAAGTTCTCCTGCAGAGAAGTATGCCCTTGCCACGCAGTAGACAGCGACCGTGTCTCTACAAGCCTCCAGGTACTTGCCAGAGAGGGACTGGGGACATCGATGCCACTCTAACGTTGGAAGCAAACTGCTCAAGGAAGCGTGAACCCCGCCCAGGACGCGAAGGCTTGTGGAAGGCTTTACAGACACGCCTGCCACAGCGGCTCTCTGTAAGCTCCCAAAGCAGGAGGCCCCAGCTCACTCAGATTTGATGGGTGAGGGGCGGTAAAGAGAGACAAATGTTTTCCACCAACAATGCCTCCTCCTAAGTGGAATTTCTTCCTGCAGCTTAAGGCATGATGTCTCCCAATGTCCTGTTTGGAAAAACAATATGTCCCTTGGAGCTCTGACATGGTGACCAGAAACACTTGGAAAAGAACCTTCGCAGGATTCTGTGCCAAGGAAATAGTCAAAAATGCAGACAAACATTTGGTACAAAGATGATTACAATGGGATTGCTTATGAAAGGGACAGATTAGAAAAAGTTGGAAAGTGTAACGCTGGATGTGAAGCATTGCAATTTATCCTCAGGCTGGGTCAGGCAGCCATGGTATTCTCAAACAGTATTGAAAAAACTAACAGTGCTCGTAATGAATTAAGTGGGAGAAAGGAAAACAAAATAAACTCGTGTGAAATGATCTCGCATATACTTTGGCAAGGTATACTAAGACATTTAGGAGAAACAATCTATCAATAATGATTTCAGAGGTGGGAAATAGTTGGTGTTTACATTCTTCTTTGTACCCTTGCATGTTTTCCAAGTTTTCAATAATGGGCATTATAATTTTATTACCAAGAAAGTGTTATTTCTAAAAGGCTATATGAGGTAATGAACTAACTGCTCCATGTGAAGGGAGAAGGCAACTACCCTGGATCCAGTCTCTGCCTACCTGGGCTCAAATCCTGGTCCAGCCCCTCAGCGGGAGTCTTAGCCACACACGTACCCACTGTGCTGCAGATGATAAAGCAGGAAAGAAATCATTCCACCCTCCAGCATGCTAAGAGTGGTACGAAATGATGTTTAGGAATGCGGTGGGCACTCAGCCATATCCTGAGTCTGAGTGAATTCTTTTTATAAAGAAGAATAAGTCTTTCTTTTTCCAGCAACACCTTAACAATGGAACCCAACCAATAACTCTAAACACATAATGTGTTACTGAATGTGCATGGGACCATCAAGTTTTCCTGAGGATGGGAAGAGGAGACAGGGTCAGAAGAGTCCTGGGGTCTCGGGCACTTCGTGGAAAGAAGGGAGAAGAAAGGGACATCCTAGAGGGGGACTAGAGAGGGCAAACCTCCACCCAGTTTGCCCTGAGTCAGATCCCAATAGGGGCTGTGAGCCTTTCAGGAGTTGCACGCAGTGTCAAGGGTGTCCTGTTGATAACGCATGGATTTCTCCTGCTCTCCTGCTCCCCGTGGGTTCTTGGATAGAAATGCCAATCCCTGGAGGAGCAGCCAGAGGGAGAAGCCTCAGGGAAGGAGAGTCAGTTCTCAACCACCGCTCTGAGAATGCCACCCATGGCCTTGCCATCTGGAAGCCCTGCCCCCTCTGTGCGGGTCACCTCCAGAAACTTTTATTTCCTGCAAGTCTTCCGACGTCTGTGTGTGAATGTGTGCTTGGATATGCCTTTGCTTCTAAGTTGAGAAGGGTCTGGATTTAGTCAGCAGGTATCACTGAGTGTTCAGGTGTTCAGTCACTTCTCAATATTTTGTCCCCTCTATGTGTGAGTGAAGAAGCAATTTCGCGTGGTGCTCCGCCGTAATACTTTGGGGAGAGATGGGTGTGTTCTTCACCCAGGACTGGTCACTGGGTGGTCAGCACCAAGCTGGTGCAAAACCTGGGAGGGAGGAATGGGTGGTGGGCACAAGAGGGGGCCAGGAGCCCGCGAGGTGTGTGCACCCCGCCCCTCAGCTTCCCCCCTCCTCCATCCATCCGGCTCAGACGATGCATGCCACCCCTGTGAACACGCACCTGCTCAGACCACCAGCCCAGCTAACATGCTCCGTGTCCCCCATCAAGGCGCCCCTCACTCTCAAGCATCTAGGGTGGGGAGGACACAGCCTCCCGGCGACCTGCTCAGGGAGAATCAGTTCCAGGCCTCCCTCCCAGCTTCCAGTGGCAATCCTTGTGGATCCATCCCTTTATTCCCTGCGTCCATATTCACATGGACTTCATCCCCTCTCTGGGTCTCTGGCTCTTCTCTCTCTTATGAGGATACTGTCATTGGTGTCAGGGTCCATTCTGATTCACATGATCTCATTTTGAGACTCTTATTTTAATGACATTGTCAAAGACCTTTATTCCAAATAAGGTCACATTCTGAGGTTTCATTTGGCCAAGACTTTTTATTTTTTTTTTTGGTGGAGGACTACATTTAACTCACTGCACCTGAGAAACACTAGTGCTTTAAGTGAAGGCAGACAAGTGCTGGCCATGAAGACCCTTGGAAGGAGAGACAGGGACATGCCACTCGCTGCCTGCTCTGCGTGTCTACACTGACCTCCAGCACGTCTTCACGGGCCCTTGACCACTGGCCACTCTACCTGGCCTTGATTCTGCTCTCACACCTCTCCTCCAGTGCAGCTCAAGCGGGTCATCCCAGCCCTGACCTCTGCCCCAGCCCCGACAGCTTCCCTCTTCTCCTGCGCTGTGTTCCACGTGAACATTCCAGCTAATCCTTCCATTTCTTGATCTAGCCTCTGGAACCCTCCTTGCACACTGTTCTCCTGAAGACAGCTCCCGGGCCCTAAATTTGCCCCAGACTCATCCAACTGGGGCAGAGGAGGAGAGCTGAAGCCAGCGAGAGAGATTAGAGCATGGAGGCAGGACATATCTTGCTTCCTGGGCAGCGCGGGTCGCCTTTCCTGTGTCTCACCTGTGTCTGTCACACAGGCTGAACAGCATTTACTGAAAATGCAGGGCCAGAGTTGATTTCACACTGAGCACACTTTCACTGTAACTCTATCTACTGTGCAGCCACATTGGGGAATGGCACAGCTTCCCTAATCAGAGCATTTTACCCCATAAGGGCCTTTTGTTAACTTTTCTGGATTCCTTTGGCCTTATCTCCAAGCACAATATTAGAATCCTATTCTTCAAGGTCAAAATACTAAATAATGAAGTTTGGAAACCTCTGTTGACCCAAAGGTGTGTTTTCTCATCATCATAAATGCAATTCTTTTTCCTGGACGTACTTCTGCAAAATGGGGGATGGTTGGTTCCAAGGTGTTAAAATGAACGATTTTAGTGTTGGAGCCTCAAGAACATGGCTCAGGGAGCTTGTGCTTCAGGAAGCTGAACTCATCCAAACAGATCGATGAGACTCAGCGCCAGGGTCCCAAATCCTCACTGCTCCCTTAGAAGCAAACCCAATCTCCAACAACAACGCTGACATCCAAGCCTCAGGACTGAATCACAGGAAAGCTTCCAGGCAGCATTTCCAGCTGCTGCTTCTATGCAGGGCAGGCCATCCTCAGAGGTTGTCTTCAGTCTGGCTTCTCATCAGGCACACGTGTCTTTCAAAAATCTTTTGATTTTCCCAACTGTATCTTTGAAAGGATTTTTTAAGATAGATTTTTTTCCTATGGTTACTCTTCATTCATTAAGGGTAAATAAAAATATATGACAATAATTAATAATTAGTGATGATACAGTGTTGGTAATCAAACTGAGCATATTAGGGAAAGATGTTTTTTGGAGTCTTCTTTTAAGAGGTCTCTGCCTTTCTGAGATGAAAGTGACTTGATGCCACATGTTGAAAGCAAAAGTTGAATAGATTTGATATTTCATGCTAAAAAGTAGCAGGTGCTCTAAAGGAAAGTAGGTCAGCCTGCCCCCTGCACCTTTCGAATTAATTGTAGTTGAATAAAAATTTTATAATTTGAATAGCTTGCACCAGACTCTTTTAAAAAGGGAAGTGTGTTTAGGAAAACATGTTGATAAGGTACTTGAAAGAAATGTAAGACTTTGAGGACAAAAGGCATTAGGGGATACAGCAGACGTGAGCAGGAAGTTGGGGCTCAGAGCAAGAGGATGACGGGCAGAAAGAAGCAAAAGCAAAGATTGGCGACAACATGGTAGAAAGATGGCAAATGAGTTGAAGAACTGGAGAGGAGCCTTTGTGACGAGCATTATCTAAAATTAAGTTTGCATTGATACAATATTAACTCTATCGTGTCCCTAAAGGTTTCCATAAAGTCTTCTACATATTTAAATGCTTGGATAAATGGTAAATCCCATGTCAGGATCAAAGCCATGCAGACTGAGGATCGCACATACTGACTTGTGACAATTGCTACGCTCACCTAAGTCAGTAGAAGCAGGTTCTTACTGGTCCAAAGGCAACCCTGAAGATGTACACCACTAGAAAATGTATTAAAGTTTTGGCGAAAGCACTGTACTTCCACAAGGGTGAAATAAGGATGTACACAACTCAATCCAGGTTTTAAGGGACAAAGACATTCCAGCAGATATGTGCGGTAAAATGATGGTGATGGTGACGATGGTCGTCATGACTGTGACAATGGCGATGAGAATGATGCAGATGTTGGTGATGATGATGGAAACAATGGTGATGATGATGATGATGGTGACGGTGAAGTGAATGATGATGATGAAAGTGATTTGGAGGTGAAGGTGACGATGAGGAGGGAAGGATATGATGATGGAGAGGGGAGATGATGATGGTAATGATGGCAGTGATAAAGATGATGATGGTGGTGGTGATTTTGACAATGATAACAAAGTGATGGAGACGTTGGTGATAATGATGGCTATGGTGAAGACGATGATGATGGTGGTGGAGACGGGAGATAATGATGACGACTGATGATGGTGATGTCATTGATGATGGTCGTGGTGATGAAGGTGATGATAACTACAGCTACCATCTTTGCATGCTTACTGTAAACTGTATTCATGGCACCTTGGTTAATTTATTAAATTTAATCCTTACAATGTAGGAAGTCGGCCTATTGCTAGTGCCATTTTGTAAGAATTACAATAGGCTTAGTCACCCAGCTAGAGACAGAGGATATTCAAACCCTGATTGGCCTTGAGTCTGGAGGATTTGCAGTCTTCCACAAACAATGAGAGGTCAGTCACAGTGGAAACATGCCTTGGGAGTCACAGGGTGAGCCCTGGGCCTCGGACGTGAGGCCAGTTACCTGCAGAAAGAGGTTGGAGCAGAAAACGCTGCAACTTTTAAGGAAGCATTTAGTGTAAGCACTGTGTACGTATGCACTATTTACTGTCTAAGGAAGACAACTGCCTTCCAGGAAGCAAAGGAGAGGCAAGAAAGAGAGAAAATGGTATAAAAGGAGGGGGTAGGGGCAAGTGGATCTGTCTGTACCTAAGTAAGAGGAGCTGAGTGAAAGACAGAAAATAGCCGCAGCACCCCTACCGGGAGCTGGTCTCGCCTCTCCTCAGAGTCCCCTGCTCGTCAAGCTCCAGAGAAATGTGCCTGCAATTTTCAGTAATCTAGTGCACCAGAGTCAGGTTGCCAGACAAATACAGAGTCTCAGTTAAGTTTGTGTTTCAGATAAACTATATATATATATATAGTAGTAAGTATGTCCCATGAGGTATTTGGGAAATTCACATTTAGCTAGGCTTTCTGTATTTTCATTTGCGAAATCTGCAAACCTACTGTTTACTAAGACCAAGCTCTTTCTCTTGTCCCACCTATCTCTACTATTCATTAATCTGGCAGAGAAGAGGGAAGATAATAGCAAATTCACTACGTTTTTACACAAACTTGAATTCTCAAACATTGGAAGTAGAAAATAAAAGCAGGACAGACTGGTGATCTGTTTGATTCTTATGTGGTTGGGGCTATCTCAAGATACCTGTGAGCAGTTGTTATTGTAAAGGCTGTCACGTGCATGAGAACAGGGTAAACTGAGAACATTGTAAAGGCTGTCACATGTGCATGAGAAGGTAAACTAATCTTAGATACTCAACTTTCATTTATTCATTCAACAATAGTCATTAGGCCACCCCTCTGGGACAGGCAGCAGCCAGGCTTGGCGGTTACCCTGCAAGTGACAATAAACAAGTTCTCTGCCTTCATGGAGGTGACACACTATCAGTTGACTTGTGTCCTCTAAAAGCTCATATGTTGACATCCTAACCCCCCGTACCTCAGAATATGGTAATGGAGTTAAAATGAATCCATTGGGTTTAGGCCCTAATTCAATATGACTGGCGTCCTTATAAAAAGGGGGAAATTGGACCGAGAGACAGACAAGCATACAAAGAAGTCCATGTGGAGACACAGGCAGTGTCATGTGAAGACGACAGGTGGCGTGACACATCTACACGTCCCACAGAACACCTGAGGCTTCTAGAAGCTAAGAGAGAGGCCTGGAACAGAGCCTTCCCTAGTGCCTTCGGAGGGAGGGCAGCCCTGCTGAGACCCTGATTTCACGCTGCTGGCCTCCACAACCAGGAGACAACACATTTCTGTAACCACCAGTGATACTTTGTTACGACAGCCCTGGCAAATTAATATACACATTAATCAAATAAAACCCCAAATGTGGGTGAAATGATCACTCTGATGCGTGGGCGACAATACCAGAGGGACTTCCCGGGTCAGAAGACTCAGAGACTACCTCCCTGAGGAAGCTCCACTTGCCTGGGCAGCTAACAGGCAGAGGGGCCGGGGTGGGGGGCCTGTGACCCCAGAGGCAACAGATGACTTGACCCCATCCAGGCTGTGAAATGGGGTCAGCAGGTGTCACTTGCCATTGGGAAATTCAGGGGGTCAGATTCACTCATCAGCAAAAATCTTCCCAGAAGCAATCTGGCAGGTGATAAGATCTGTAAATGCATCTCTGGTGAGATTAAGGCTCCCCTCAAAATCTCATCAGGAAGCAAGTGATGCAAATGGAACTAAGAAAAGATGAGATGCAATCTTGAAACCTGTAATGCATGGTGCTGGAATCGCAGCAGCCTTTGGTGAATGACAGGAATATTTTTAAAGAAAGAGGAGAGGGAGGTGTGTATTCATGCCCTTCCAGCCCCATCGGGGAGGATGGATGCCCCAATTTCAGATGTCCCCTCCCAGGTCTTTTTCTGGAAATAGCCCCAGAGTTGAAAAGGACACTGTATCTTGCTACCACAGCACATTGGAAACATCCCTTAAGAATATCCAGCTCTCCTTGCTCCAATTTTATGCTCACTAAGCAGCCTTCTGAGTTGTAATTTGCTGTTCTGACTAGGTGACTTTTTTCCAGGCCCAGAGCCAGAACTATTCTCAGAACCAGGGTTCAGGCTGCAAAACAGATGCAGGCCTCTGACACCAGCCAGGGCTGTGCAAGCCAGAAGAAAAGGGGAAGAGGAGAACTGAGTCAATTGTGAAGAGCAGGGGAGCCAGAGGAACTCCCCGACACAGAGTCCTGCCAGCCCAGCCAGCAGCCACAAGGGAGGCTTGGACGACATGCCTGGCCATGGGAACGGGCCGTGGAGTTTGGGGGACGCAAGTAGAGTGGCCCCAGGAGACGGGGAAGGCTCACAGAAGGCAAGGCATTGTCTTCAATCACGAAGATGTACCCCCTCAAAAAAAAGAAACAGAGAA
This sequence comes from Rhinolophus ferrumequinum, assembly GCF_004115265.2. Classification (NCBI taxonomy): domain Eukaryota; kingdom Metazoa; phylum Chordata; class Mammalia; order Chiroptera; family Rhinolophidae; genus Rhinolophus; species Rhinolophus ferrumequinum. Next base: position 3,912,209 of record NC_046290.1, read on the forward strand.
GGATGTGGTCCTATGGTTAACAGGGCCCTGAAGACAACGTAGGCATCTGCCAAGCCCTGCCAGGCTGCTTCCAGAAGACCCATGGACGGTCCCCGCTCCCCACTTCAAAGCCCCTCCTCCTTCAGTACCCGAGACTTCGGGCTGTAATACCAGGTACAGTGCATTTCTGTAGCATACAGTTTGGGTAAGTTGTACAACCATTGAGGATTGGATAGAAGGTGAAATCTGTTTGGGTTACTTTCCCCTACATGGTTTTCTTTTCCTTAAGCCAAGTCCCATCGATGTCCATATTAAGTACTCTTGATGCACAATATGTCATAAATCAAAGCTAGTTAAGAATTGTCCTGCAATACTCAGTTGGAAGACTCTCTGATTTATTGAAAATCTTGTCCAATGGCAAATAAGGTAGTTGTGACAATTAGCAACATGGTAAGTTTAAAATGTGTGGTCACAAACTTAGAAGCTCACAAATGGATGGTTCTAGCTCTAAGATGGACTTGAATTTATATTTTTCCAGTCCACTTTTGTAGCCCATTCTATCCATCCCTTTCCACCCACATCTCCTTCCTTCCCATGTGAGTGACACCTGGGCCCAGGAAAACTGATGTAATAACATCATGGCATCAAGGAAAAGGGACGACTTGGCCAGTGGCTCCTTTGTGTCGTGCTGGTGTCTGTGGAGGAGTTCTGATCCCACGTGTGTCTTCTGCAACAATGGCAGAAGTGTTCCGTGCTGTTGCCATGACCACTGGTCCTCCCTCTTCAGCATTCCCAGAAACCTCTGGTTGTGAGACCCCACACGCCTGACATGGACCGTTCTCCATCAGCACCTGCATCTCTCCGGGTATGGGGACGCTCTTGGTGAACTTGCAGATTGCTCCTCTGTGCCCTGTCTGAGGTCTTGAGAGCCGGGTTCGGAGGAAGGTGTGACATCATCTGTCTCTGCTTAGACCTGCCTGTTCAGCTGGTGGTTGCCCCCGTCAACGAGGGGACCCCTCCAGCTCTCTGTGGGCTCCTTGTGTCCCCTCTCCATCCGGGATTTCCCCCTTGAGGAGGTGAGAGCATGGTGCCCTCATTCAAGCCCAGCTCCCTTTTCCTAGTCCCCTTCAGTCTCCCCTCAGCCCTGGGGGGCTTCTGCACCCTCCTTGAGTGGGAACTGCTCTTGCACCCTCCACATGCCTGCCCCAATGTGGTTATAGTGTAGCCGGTATGATAAATCTTCTGGATTGTGCTCCTAATACTGAAGACCAGGTTTGCAATTTAAAACCCAAAATGCAATAATGAATGAGCACATGAGATGTTTCCCTCTCCTCACGATCTCTTGTGATCTAAAGCTAGAGCTCTCAAGACCATTTTGGAGCGCAACACCACGCTCGGCAAAGGATGGAAATACAGATACATGACGTAAATCTGCACCCCGCATTCCTGAGGCAACGAGCCCCAGCGTCCAGGCTAATGGTAGGAGAGTTACAGGGAGAAAGGGAGGGGATTTCACAGACAACTGCACCAAGGTCTGAGGTCTAAGGGTGGATGTTCATGTCCAACACGAATGAAGACCGGGGTTCAGGAAGACGTGGGTTTTATTCTACTTGACAAGCCCTGGTGGGACAGGAGATCGTCTGAGCCTGAGACAGATGGACTGCAGCTGCTGCAGGTGGCATCACATCTGCCCCCCACTTCTTCGTCCCCCTCAGGATGGGAAAAAGGGCACCTAAAGACCGTCCCCTAAGAAGGCTGGCTGCCGCTGCCTCCATCCACCCAGAAACAGACCCCTGGCCCCACGGGCACAGCGGGACCACCTCTTAGCCCACACTTCCCTCTAATTGATTCCTTCATAATTTGTCCCCACTGCAGCGGCGACAAGGAGAGTGCACCAAATCTTCACACCCTGTGCTCTCAACTCACATTCCCCCTGATGGGCAGCTACGCCCCCGCCTCTCCTTTCCATTGCCCAGCCCTTCGCCTGCGATCTCCAAAACTCTGAGCTGCTATGCAGTTAAAAATAAAGAGAACATTTTATGAAGAAACAGAGAGGTGAGTGGACGGTTCAATTTGAAATGAAGAAACCAGGCACTTTGGCTGATGAGAACGAATGCCCTCTGCACCCTCAGGAAGGGACTATGTTTGATAAAATGGCCTCAGAAATGGCTTAGCACCGTTTGTCTGATGGAGGCCTCAGAAATCCCGGTTTCGGGCTCGCCCAGACCTCTGCGACCTAGGCACGCACTGTCTTAATTAAAAAGTGACTGCTACGTGGAGAGCCACCTGGCAGGCGTGCAGAACTCAAGTCTGGCGCCCTTGAATTCTTTTCCCTTGCAACTGTGACCCATATATAGCAACTCATGGAGAAACTTGGGGAAATGCAAGACTAGCACTTTTACATTTATATGTGGAGTTTTCCCTGGGAGCTTAGAGAATCCATCCTGTGACCTGAGCATAAAACCCCACAACCCTCAAAGGACTGCCGAGGGCTACGTTTCCCTCGCCTCCCCCAGGTCCTAAGCTACACGTCTCCACAAGCCCAATAAATGCCAGTTTGCTGCGGTGAAGTCATAGCTATACTATTATTGTTCTATATTTACAATCTCATGATTTATTCCTCCCACATTCTTAGAAAGAATAAAGCAACTTCAATATTGCTATAAATTCTTTTGCTTTCATAGAGAGGGCTTTAATCTAGCCACTTCCATCTGTACTTTCTCCCAAGATGCTAACAAAATAATTTTCTGCCTAAAAGAAATAACTTCAGAGGAAATGAAAGCCCTGTGGAAATTCAAAAGCCATTTTAATTGTTTTGTATTTTTGCCAGAAAGAGCTCCAAGTCGTATTTAGTTGGTCAGAGGGATTGTGAGCAGTTCTTAATTCTAATGTCATGAGGGAGGGAGTGACAGATGCCGGCTGAGGACCTGTGTCCCCACCCTTCACCCAGCTCCGGAGCTCATTCTGCACCAGAGTTCCCGAGGCCTCCCAAGAGGGCAGTGGTCTGTCAGCCATGTTAGGAGCTCAGGAAGAAACCTGATTCAAAAGAGAGAAGGACCACGGGAGCACAGAAAAATGAACCTTGCTCCCCAAAGCTCTGCACCCACAGGCCAAGAGACGTTGGGAGCCAGAGATTGTCTGGGGAGGACCTTCCAGGCTCCTTCGTACATCATCCGCCTTTCCTCAGCACAGCCAAGGGCCCGTGATCACCCAGACGCAGGAGTGGGGAGGCAGGTCTTGGTAACCGTGCCTCAGTTTACAATATACGACCATTCCAGACTCCAGGGTGTGTGTGTGTATGTGTGCGTGTGTCTGGATTAAAGTTGTCCCTGTTTCTTATTTCCTCCAAGACTCATATTTCCTTTTCTATCTAACGCATAAGCTGCACTCACTTTTGTCCAGGAATATCTTAGCTTCACTTTACCCCTAAATGTTATTTATTATCTAAGCAATGCTCTTTTCCTGGCCAGTTGTTGGTAGACATGAGATGGGCGCCGAGCAATGGCGTCACTGTGGAAATATCTGGTTATGTCAGGAATGCTCAGGCCACATGGGCAGAGAACCACAAAAGCCAAGACACACCAACCCACACCTCACGGTCAAGAGGGAAGTTCCCAGGAACAAGCTGGTCTCCCCCATCTCTCCCTGTGTTTCCTGGATCCAGTGTCACCAGGGGTAGAATGTTATGTCATTGGGAGGAAGTAGAAGTGGGTGTGCAGCAGAGGTGCGGGTGTTGCAGCTTTCTAAGGGTGTGCTGTCTTTCTTTATTCAGGAGGTTCTTTTTTTGAGTCAAACCAGAGATGACAACTTCCCAGCTCCTATGGAGTCCCAATAAACAAAAGTAAAGTACTCTAGAGCTGGTATGTGTCTTCCTTTAGTCGCCTAGAGCCCATGGGGCCACGTGTGACAGATGATGGCATTAATCCAAGATAGAACTGCTCAGAGTGAGTGAGAGCAGGACAGGTGGACAAGGACTGAGGAGCACAGACGGGTGACAGGCTTGGCAATTAATATACAAGTGCCACTCCCTTCTTACAGGACACAGAAGCGCGCCAGGTGACAGGGCGTCTCAGCTGGCCGCACAACTGCAGCTGGGGACGTGCTTGGTGGAGACCCAGGGGTGGCCTGCTCCTTGCTGGGTGATTACGGTTGCAGGGCAATTCAATTTCTTCTTTAAAAATTCCAGAGTAATTTGCATTCCGCTTTCACCGGAAGACAACCTGAGCCAGCGCACCTGTCTGTGTCTTCAGTGGAGAGAGGCGGTTCACACCCTGGGGGACGCAACTCGGCCAGAGAACAGCACTCACTGTGATGAAGGATGTGTGGTGACTGGCAAGTGTTCTGCCTTCACAATAGATCAATGCCAGCTGACGCAGGGGCGCGCCTTGGCTGACAGAGCTGTTTTTATTAATTAACGCATCTTTGAAAAGTGTCCCAAGTGGGAGAATGAGCATCACGCCGTCACACACCATATTAAAATGAGCCCTCTGCCAAAGAAAACGTCACATGATCTGAGCACGTAGGTCCGACAGTGTTTCTTCTGTGTCAGGAAGTTCCTCTCCTTTCTTCTCCCTCCTTGTTTGTTTTTTTTTTTTTTTTCCTTTCTTTCCTCTTTTTTTAAGCACCACAACGTGTTTTACAAGTTTTCAGTTGCTTAGGGGGAAACATGGCCCATTTAACAAGTTGATTTCTTCCAAAGCTGTGCAATCTCTTTTCGTTTATGAACAATTTTTGTCATCAAAAGGATGACAGCAAATATTGGTTACGATGTAATCAGATAGATAGAGCCAGGGGTAGAAAAATAAATCCTTTGAATTATTGTCACAGCTTCATCATAGACCTTGTGGTTTGCAGCAATTTGTGAGCCTGTGATGGGTAAAGGTCAAACCAATCTATAGTAAAGAAACATAGAAAATTCAGAAACTGCACCTCTGTGTTTTTGTTGCCTTTCCAATCTAATTATGGGAATAAATGACTTGTCCGCAAGTACATAGAGTCCTTACTTATTGAATGAATGTCAGCTGATTTTACTATGTATGGTGTATTAGTCAGCCCAGGCAGCCATAACAAATACCACTGACTGGGTGTCTGAAAGGACAGACGTTTATTTCTCACAATTGCAGAGACTGGAAAGTCCAAGATTAGGGTGCCAGCAGGATAGAATGTGGTGGGGGCTCTTGGCTTGGAGATGGCTGCCTCCTTGCTATGTCCTCACGTGGCCTTTCCTAGGTGTATGCATGGAGAGACAGACAGACAGAGACAGAGAGAGAGAGAGAGAGAGAGAGAGAGAGACATAGAGACAGACAGAGAGACAGAGACATAGAGACAGAGAGAGAGAGAGAGAGACAGAGACAGAGACAGAGAGAGAATGCTTTCTCTTCCTCCTCTTGTAAGGCCACCAGTCCTATTGGAGTAGGACCCCACCCTATGACTCCATTTAAACTTAATTACCTCTTAAAAGCCCAACCTCCAAATACATTGACATGTGAAGCGGGGAGGTTAGGATTTCAATATATGAATTTGGAGAGGACACAATTCAGTTTATAGCTATGGTCACTCCGTGTAATGTCCAGAACTTTGTGCTTAATAACTTTAAAATATATATATATATATATATACACACACACGTATGTATGCAGATCGATATCGATGAAGCAGCTAGAGCTAGAGATGATACAGACACAGAGGATGTAGGTGTAGACACAAAGGATATAGACGTATGGGAAGAAGCTGAGTGAAGCCTGAGAAAAGCACAGTCATGGGTCCCATGGAGAATGAGCTGGCACGTGGTACATAGTGTCGTCATTGCAGGCAGACGGAAGAAGGCATTGGGCCTTCTCAGTGACTCTCCAGGAATCGGCAGGATTGAGGTGGGGAGGAGGTGAGCGTCCAGGTGCTGGCCAAGGCGCTCAGGGACCTGAGGACACGCCCAGAGGGGAGAAAGTGCTGAGTGCCTGGGGGGAGGGTGCAGAGGTCAGCCGGGCGGGAGCATGAGGACTGGAGTTCTAAGCTAAGGGTTTGGGGAAGAACCACTGTGAATTAGGGTACTATCCCCATCCTGGGGCGGGCCCACGTGTGGTCAGAGAGATGCTTTGAGGTTCTGGATCTGCCAGAAGCTAGGGGAATGAGTGGGCTGGAAGGGAGTCCCTCTGGACTACCCCAACAACCCAGGTGAAAGGGCGGAGGCGGGGGAAGGCAAGGGCGATGCGGATGGACAGTTTTGTTGACATGTTTAATGTTTGGGTTCATCACTTTAAATTTCACACCAGGGTGTCTGACTCAGATGAAAAACATGTTTTCATGCATTAACATTCTAAAATCCTTCTGAAACCATCAATGTGAGGGTAGAAGAGCAAACAAATATAACTTAGGTAGCTGAAGTTTTCCTTTGTAGTAAACATCACAGGTAATTACATATTCAGCTATGGCCAATCCATGATGTGGATTCTGGGACCAAATAAGTTTACTGGTATGAGTCTGCACAGATAAACAACAGTTGCTGGACTAATGAAATTGGCTGGAAGTGCAGGGAGTTTTAAAGGGCTAAGTGTAGCTACTACGATGCACTAATGTCTTTACATCAAAAGTAAAAGAGTAGAAAGACTTTTTACTCCTGTATTCACAATGTTTGCAAAGGCTATGTTATAATCTTAAATATTTCACTATTTATCACTATAGAAATGAAAATGAAAATAGAAGTGCTTTCTCAGAACTTTTGGTATGTATCAAAAGCTATTATTAAGATGTAATTTTCACTGAAGTTGTAGAAGCTAAAAGGCTGGTTAAGAACTAAAGACCCCCCCCCCCAGTACCAGCAGCTCCATCATTCATCCTGCCCCATGCAGAGTAAATGAAGCAGACCACTGTTACTGGGTTTTGTTTCATAAGGAGGGGGGAAGGGTGGGTGGAAGGGAAATTAATCTTTGCTAAGTTGAAACAAAAAACAACTTTATAAGATAAGGCATGTGCTCATTAAAGTGTTTGCAGGGCTGGTACAAATGATTTAAAGAGAGAAACACTGGCCTCCTAAAAAAAAAAAAAAAATCAAAAGCACAGTGGTGCCTGGCCTGGTTAACGAATTCCTGGGAAAGTGAAACACTGTTTCATTTCTGTCGTGGATGGAAAATGCGACAGATGTGAAATAAACGATCAGCTCATTGCAAGTCACAATAATGATGACCAGTGACATCATTTAAGGCGCCCCCTCTGGATACATCCCAAGTAATATTAAACAGAGACACCTCCCTTAGGGCACGGTGAGCAAACGTGCTTTGTACGGTATGCAATTCAGAAGAGGAAAAAAAAAAAATGTGCGAGAACCACTTCTTTTTTTAATTGAAAATCAAATTATCTTTGTGGAGGCATCCAACAAAGGTAGAAACAGATCCCCTCCAAATCAGATTACCTAACCTAATGAGTGGCAGAATATCAAAGAAAAAATTAAAATGGGTTTTTAATGACGAAAGATAATCATCTGAGCACGTTTGAGAAGTCCCAAAACCCAGTCAGCTTTCTCCAGGCTAAGCCCTGCCACCTGGTCACCTGACTGACACTGGGTGTCTTCCTGGATCCCTCACACAACCTCCGCCAGGACCGGCGAGAAGCCCCTGGGGCCGCCTCCCTGGAGGCTTTCACCTCTCCTGTGAAGCCCGGTCCTTTTCCTCTGCAGCTCTGGCTCGTGACTGTGTTATCCGGACTCACAAGTATTTTCAAACAGCACTGCAAGGGAGGACAGTGTCCCCTAGGAAAGGGAAATTGTTCAGGAATAGTCACCATGCACACGACGCTCAATGCTTGTTATGTTTTGCACACGTACACCTTCACAGGGACTCCCAGCCCCTAGGTCTGGTTCATGTTCCCTAAGAGAACTTCTTTTAACTGGATAGTCTCCCCAGTAACCGAGAACCTGGAAGGCCCTTGAGGCCTAGCCCATGAGGCCTTGAGACCTGTAATGAAGAGAGCAAAGAGACCGCAATCACCTTGAAGAGTAGAAGCTGCCGGCCAGGGGCCAACTCAGCAAGGGGAGCAGACGTGACAAGGAACACACATGCCCCCCAGAGGGAGGGGAGAGGCAAGGCAGGGGCAGAGAGACCCAGAGAGAAGCGAGTCACCTCCATGGAGGCCCAGACAGGTGGTGGGGCCTCCCTTCCCAGTGGTGAGAGGATCCCCAGTATAAACCGGTATGGGTGCTGAGCCTGGCACCATTAAACCACTCGGCCCAACCAGTTTTGCATCTCACAGCCTGTGCACAGAAAGTGTGCTGATCCCACCAACTTGGACCACCCACGCACTGTACCAGCTATGCCAGAGTTTCCACTGTAAGCTGAACAATCAGTCTGCCACCTTTATCCATCTGTCTTACTAGCTTGGCTAATGTGAATCCACCTGTTGGATCCTAGGAGGTTTCCTGGGAGACTGAATACCTGGCCAAAAGAAAGGCCAGTCAACCATGCCCCAACAGGCTGCAGGGACAAAAGCAGGCGTCTCCTTGAGACGTCTACCAGAGCTCTGCTCTCAGGCTTCAGACTAGAAGAAGATTTACGCGTAGAATAAACAGGGCCTCCACCCTCGGGATGGTAAATGGGCCAAGGACCCTTCTCCTTTCTGAGCTCCTTCCCACCCACGGAAACACCCCCAACCACAACTGCACCAGAAAGCTCAAAACTCTGGAGATGCCACTCTGGGAGCACGTGCAAGAAAAAGGAGGTGTCTCAAAGGTTGAACAAAGCCCCCACCTCATCCCTACGGGAACAAGGTTCTGTCAAATGACCAAATCACAGCCTGGCATTATCCAAATCAGAACAGGCCTGGAGTGATCCCACGCACCAGCGTTGCAGTCTTCAGAGGGTGCAGGCCCCAGAGTTTCGTCATCTGATGGCTCAGACACGTTGGTATTTGAGGTAGATGTAGACACCTGGGATCACAGAATAATGGGAGGAAATAATACCATGATATTTTTATTGAATAAAATACACTACGCATCCATCAGAGTATGGAGAAATAGGCAAGCAGGTAGGAGTATAAATTTTCGCAAGCTATAAAAGGACAACTTAGCAATATCCATTAAACTGTTGAAATCATGTGCCTTTGGACCTCGTCATACGACCTCTAGGAACTTCTGGAGACATTTTCAAAGTTTACAAGAAATAGATCACTTTAGCTTTTTTTATAATAAGGAAAAACACAAACTGGAAACAACCAAAATACACAGCCAGTAAATAAGTTTTGGTACATCCATATACTGGAATATTATACAAGGTCGGACAATGAAGTTCGTGAACTCATCCTAAAAAAAGCACTACATCCCTCATTGCTGAATATCACTACGGTCTCCTCCAAAGTACTCCCCTTGGGAAGCTATGCACCAACGCCAGCGCCTAGTTCACCTTTCAAAGCAATTTTGGAACTTTTTCTGGAATGGCCATCAGAGCTGTCATCGTATTACCCTTGATGTCCTGAATGTCGTCAAAATGTCTTCCTGCCAATATTTCCTTTATCTTCAGGTAAAGAAAGAAGTCATTGGGGGCCAGATCAGGTGAGTAGGGAGGGTGTTCCAATACAGTTATTTGTTTACTGGCTAAAAACTCCCTCACAGACAGTGCCGTGTGAGCTGGTGCATCGTCATGATGCAAGAGCCATGAATTGTTGGCGAAAAGTTCAGGTGGTCTAACTTTTTCACGCAGCCTTTTCAGCACTTCCAAATAGTAAACTTGGTTAACTGTTTGTCCAGTTGGTACAAATTTGTAATGAACAATCCCTGTGATATCAAAAAAGGTTAGCAACATCGCTGCAACAAGTTCGCAAATTTAATTGTCAGACGTCGTACAGCTTTTGAAAAGGTTAAGAAAAGCCCCATGTACTGGCGTGAAAAGCTATCCCAAGGGTATTTTTAAGTAACTAGGGGCAAGTCGCACAAACTGTGTGTCTATTACACACGTGCTTGCGCAAGCATACAGGGTTCTGGTTTAGGTCATTGTCCACAGACGTTGTTTCTGAGGAGCAGCCTGCAGGGCGCCCTGTGACCGTGGGCACGCTCAGAGCTCTGTGGCCCCAGAGGCACGAGCACAGCGTCACTTCCTCAGGGTGCAGCGGGGACCACCTGAGCTAAAGCACACGAAGCAAGTAAAACAACACCTGGCACATCGCAGGAGCGATGTGTTTCCTATTTTCATTTATCACTGTTAGAAAATATTTTCCATGAGTTTGAACAACTTTTGTAATAAGAAACAAATTAATATAAGAATCAACCACATTTAGCAATACCAAAGGTCTTTACCAGTTGGGCCTGTGCATCTGCCCTTCTCAAAGCGTCTCTGCTGAGACGCTGGAACTCATGCCCCCTTTAGCATAAGACTTGCTCAGTCTGGAAGCCACAGATACTCTGTCACTGGGACAAGAATACAACAGAATATCCCTTCTGGATGGAGTAGCTTTCTCTTTCCCATTTGCTCTCCTGTCTCCCTGAAGCAACCTGATTCATCACTTATGGTCCAGAGGGCTTGTCCCGGGTCACTCCTGGCTGGTGGTAGGGAGGCAGCTGCAGCAGCAGCGGTGGGAGTGCCCCCTTTGCATGGTCACTTTAGAGAAATCACCACCCCAGACTTGGGTTTAAACTAAAAGCTCCAAGCCAAGGAGTGCAGACTCAGGGGCAGTAGGGGAGGTTTAGGGGTAATTTCACAGACGTTCAAGATGATATCCAAACAGGCAAGCATGGAAGCCCTGGTCTGTGTTTATCGAAACTGTACCACTAAGATGGACAGACTGTTTCTGTGACCCTGGGAAGTGGAGCCCACGTAGCCGCCCATGCATCCGTTTCCACGCCGGCCCCCACAGAGCTCTGAGTCCAGCTCTTTATTCAACTACATCAAGTCTGCCTCGCCGTGTCCTCACAGGTCTGTCCCCACTCCCAGCCTGCACAGGTGCCCTGGTGCCCTGCCCTGGAAGTGTAGCTGATCTTGCCAGCCTTTGGGGGTTCTTACTACACTAAGGAACGGGTTCTCCTCCTTGTCCCCTCATGGAAAATGGAAAATGTGAGCATTGGGAAGAAGCATGCCTGTAACATAGCAGGCGCTCACTGTTGAAGTGATGAGGAAGGAAGGCAGGAGTGAATGAATGACGAATGAATGAAGGCTACCCACCTGCTCTGAGGCATAGGAGTCTGCCTCGCGTCTACATTGAGGCATCAGTAAAATTGCAAAGGATTCCATCTCCTCCCCTAGGTGAATTCTCCTGGGGCCATAGGGTACATTCAGAGACAGCAGCCTGTAAGTCAGGAAGGGAAATTCTGCCATGGAAAAGGTTCTCATTCACCTACTGCCCCTCTGGTCTCTGCCTGACAAGCCATGTGGAAAAGTTTGTGCAATCTTAAACTTCATAGTAGCAGTGGCAGTAATGGTAGAGATAAAAATAAAAATAACAATAATAACAGGTGCTCTCAGTCTGAAAGCACTTCATGGCTTAAAGAGATATCAAATGCATTTGCTCCTCTCTTCCACACCTCCAATGACCCTGCAAATACACAGGTAATCACTACTGTGGCCACATCTTTAAAAGTTCCTGTGATTTTTAAATCAAGATTCAAGGGTGCAGGGGAAAAGAAGATTTATACGAACTGCCTGGATTGTTCCAGGAAGGGTGGGCACCATGCTTTGTGGCAAGGGCCCCCGAGTGTACCCCTACTGTCCACAACTGCTGCGGGGTGCTCGGGAAGCAAACTGATGACAATCAACAATGTGAGACTTTGTGTGCTCAGTACCGCCAGGGAACGAGTGACCTTCGAACACTGTGTCACAGTCTCATCTCTTTTCCCTCTCACTGGAATTTTAATCAGTCTGAGCATCAGTTAATGATTCTTTCTTATCCATTTGATTAAAACACAAAGTCACTGAGGCGGTAGCAAATTGGATTTTTTTTCCCTTGGCCCTTAACGCACTGTAGTAATGAAACCCATGACTTCCAACCTCTGCTGGTGAAAAGCCGACATGCACAGTATGAGAGCCAGAAAGGCTCATTTGTCTCCTGGCTGATTTCCCTTCCCAAGGAAGGCCCTCCAGGAGCCCAGCATCAATGAAACAGAGCACCTGTGCTGGCAGAGCGGGAGGCTGAACGTGCAGTACAACTTCATTTCTTTTAAAGTAGCTGCAACTTTTATTACGTGGATGAAATCGTCTTCCACGTACTAATTTAATAAACTCCTTTAAACTTACACAAAGTTATTTCTTGGAAAAGGATGCATTTTTATCCCACTGGTCAGGGCACTGAAAAATTTCTATGTTCATTTCTAGAGTAGTAAAGATTAAAAACAAGGCAAAGCCACTCCCAGTCATATTCTGACTGAACTTTACAGACTCTGACTATCATAAAATTGGATCATGAAAGTGAATCATCAAGGTGAGCATCCAACCCCTTATCACGCAGAGATATAAAGAAAGTGGCCCCCGTGACCCTCGCTTAGGTCTTTCTAACGATCCCCTCATGTCCAGTATCTCATTGCCTCAGTCCCCACGATCACCAACCCCGGGCAAAGACTCTTATCAGAGCTCAGCACTAGTCCTGCCAGTGAGGGTGGGTTAGAGTAGTTGCTCTCAGGAGGGCAGTGGCCCACCTGTCACTCCATTTTTTCCCCAAGGAGAAAAGAAAGTACGTCAAAGAATTGGAGAGGAACAAAGTGTTGCAGTAGACTTCTTCTTAGAAACACATGTAAAAGCCTTTTATTTACTTTATAAGATGATTATGTGAGCTCATACACCCTATTTCATATGTATTCATTCAACAAAACGTATTGTTTTCTTCTATGTATCGGGCACTGGAGATACAACCATACAACCGTAAACAAAATAGACAAAAACCTCTGTCCTCACAGATCTTTCCATTGTATTGTAAAACCATGCTTTATAATGTAAAACAATAGCCCGGCCATCTTGTTACACTTCTGTAGTAAGTAGATCCTTGGGGTGGCTGGCACATCCTCCCACGCCACACAATTTCAGCACCACGGGGTGGACAGCTCCACCCACCATTGCCGGTGTTTCCTGGCCCACCCACCACTTGTCTCTCCACATCCTGAAGCTGCACAAGGCTGCTGAGCTGCATGCAGACATAACCTGGAAGGGGTGAAATCAAGGCCCCAGGGCAACCCTTGGGAGTTAGGAATCCATGGATGAATGTCCTAGTGTTGCTGTGCTCCAGGGAAACAACTCAAGCACAGTTCCTTGGGTCTCCAGTGGGTTAAGATCAAGCCTTTTTCAGTGTTAACACTCACAGTAATGGAACCCTTATCCATGTTTCTCCTTTCCCTGAAACACATTCCCATTCTTTTACTTCTGCTTCTCTGAGATTGCCTCTTGTGTTAGTCAGGGTCCTCCAGAGAAAATGAACCCATAGGAGAGATAGATATATGACAGATGATAGATAACTGATAGATAGATGATAGATAGATAGATAGATAGATAGATAGATAGATAGATAGATAGATAGGAAATACATACGTACGTACATACACACATAGATGTGTAATAACAAATTGGCTTATGTGATTATGGAGGCTGAGAAGTCCCATATGTAGTCAGCAAGCTCAAGACCCCGAGCAGCTAGTGGTGTAGCTCTAGTAAAGTCCGAAGGCCTGAGAACAAGGAGAGCTGATGGTGTAAATTCCAGTTCCAGGGGAGAGGAAAACCAATATCCAGCTCAAACAGTCAGGCCGGTGTAAGGTCTCAGCTACTTAACCTTTTTGTTCTATGCAGAAATTCATTTGGTTGGATGAGGACTGACCATATTAGGGAAGGCAATTAAATTTACTCAGTCTACCTATCCAAATGTTAATCTCATCTAAAACCAGCCTCACAGACACATCCATAACAAGATTGGACCAAATGTCTTGGGTCTCCACAGTCAAGAGAAGGTGGAGAATCATACTTAAACCATAATGCATGTGCCCTTAAGTTTCCATATTGGATTTTAAGAAAAAATATGTATAATTAATTCAAATGCCAACATTACACACCAAAGGGTTAACAAAAAGAATTTTGAGGGGGAAGTCTATATTCATAAGGATGAAGCTGAATTAATAGCAGTTTATCATTAAAGTCAAGAAAAGCAGCCAGTGAAAACATTGAGCAAGTCAAGAGATAAAGAATGCAGCATCTGTCTGGAACATTTCATCTGTAGAAAGAGTTTGGCCAAGGCGCCCAGTTTTGTAGGGCAGCCAGACTTCTCAAAGAACCTGAATTAATCCTCAGCAAACTAGGTAAAAGCCTAGTGTTTGGCCAAAATCTGCTATTTGACTCAATGTTTGGCCTTTGGAAGGAAATTAGCCAAATTCCCGTATCCACGTCATTGCTGTCTTCCCAAACTTGTGAATGCTCAAAAGTCACATGATTCGTAGGCTACCATCATGTCCCATCTGCATAAAAGTGCCAGCAATATGGACAAATCATGTCACTGTAATGTATTGTCCATATCGGAATAATGACTTTCAAAACCATATATTAGAGATGTAAGTTGGAGTGAAAGTCTCCTACAGTTTTTTATATGTTAAAATTTTGTCAGTTGGTTGAAGTATAAATTTACATTTATTATCACAAAATATAATGCTAGCGATGTCACCATCCCCGCAGTGGTCACGGCCAGGAACAATCCACGCTGCTCCTGCTTCTGCTCTAACATCGTCAGTGGAAGGAGAGCAAGTATTTTATACCAGAATGTGCCCTGGAGGATGACCACAGATGCAACCTAGAAAACTTAAAATCTGACCACCAAAAAATAATAATGATCACGTTGTCAACAAAATTCATATTTATTCTTCTCCCTAGTGATTTATTCTATGATGGCGGTACTCAGCTGACGGTTGAGTTTCACCATTTGACATGTTGTCATTTGGTGCATCTCTGATTGAAATGCCAGGTTTATTGACCCTTAATAACGTGGTAGGGTACCTGTAAGTAGGCCTTAATCGTATGTAAACGTCTGAGGAATGACGTTCCCTTCATCTATAGCAGCAAAGTAATGTCTTCTGTTCGGGGATGAGTACACAGCTCACGGCCACAGGCTGAGTATCACTGCTGAGCAACCCACCCAGGTAACAGGCCGCTCACCTGCCCTTTGTTAAGAGAGAGTTGGCCATGAGTCTTTCATGTTTCCAACTGCCTTGTGAGCAGAGGCACTGACTGCCCCTTGTGCTAAGGGTGCCCTTTCTTCTCAAGGATGTTTGCATAGTGAATACATGTTTGCATATACTACAGGACAGTGGTTCTTAGCCAGCGGTGATTTGGGCAAAGTCTGGAGACATTTCTGCTTGTCGTGATTAGGGTAGGGATACTAACAGTATTTGGTGTGGACGAAGATACTGTGAAACATCCCACGATGGACAGGAACACCCCCAACAGTGAAGAGTCATTTGTCCCAAAATGTCCCTGGTACCTAGGCTTAGAAACCTTCTATAGAAATAGTCTCTCCCTTAGAGCAAAGCACAGGCATGCTCACTGCCCATTATTAAGAAATTCAGGTCCCCTAAGGTCAAGTTATCTCAGATAAAACACACCTACTGTGTGTGCAGGCATCTCTCCAGGCCTATCTGTTTCACGCCTTGAGACTTGGGGCCAAGAAGAAATGCTGTGCTGCATTTAATGAACTCCTTTGTCTCTGAGCCAAGAGTGTTGTGTCTTCTACCGGCCTCCAGGAAATGGAGACTAACTCATGATCTTGCCAGTAGGGTAAAACTCATGCTCTCCACAGTCTTGACACCTTTCTAGGGACACCTGTTGCCCTTTGGATCCAATTTGTTGATGTCTGAGGCCTGAGATGCTTTTAAGTGCTGGTAGAGCGATCGCAGAACAAACAAGCTGTCCCCAGGGTCAACAGGAACAAGAGGAGAGCCTTGTGCCAGCAATCCTCTGCCCTGCCTCACATATAACATTTCCCGGGGTGTGGAGGGTGGCAGCTCTCCGGGCCAAGGAGCAGTCCCTGGAGCAGGAGGCACCCTGTTACAGCTCCGCCCAAAGCCAATAAGCAGACAAAGTGAAAGCTGTGTCTTCCGGGTGTGACTATATTAGGCTCTGGAGTCCATCAAAACAATTCAATAACTCATGTGATATTGCCGGGTCCAATTCATTTTTCCAGCAGGCATCTGTGCTTATTTGATCTGGGCAGAGGGAAACGGGCACAGCAAGCTGCAGCGTCCACATGCCCAGCAGCAGCTGCCTATGGAGGGGTCCAGGCAGAAAGGAGGCTGGGAGTGAGGAGGAAGGGAGACTGAATCTGAGTCACTGAATCTCAGGCACTGGAACCGCCTGAGAGCCATCAAAGCCCATGTAACTCCCAGAACAAAGGAATCTGAAACCACTGCATGGTGATTCCAAAGTCAGGATTCTCACACCCCTCGCTCACTGACTCCCAAATGGGCCCCCACTGGCGGACCATCGTGTTAGTCAGGGAACCACGTCCATACTGTCTCCCATCCATTTCCACCCACTGGCCCCTGCTGGCTGGCTAGGAGTCAAGATCCTATGCCCTGGGCCTCAGGTTCAGGTACAGGTTCCAATCTGTGGATGAAATCAAAGATACATCAAGCTCTGTAGTTTACTATCCAGACTTGTGCCTGGGAGGGCACATAATAACTGGGGAAGGTTCGAGTGCTGTGAAGGAACACATCCATGATGCCTCGCACACCTTGCCCGTGGCTGGGGAAGGTGGAAGCAGGCCGAGAACGCACAGGCCCTCAGGCCTCTTCTTATCTCTTCTACCAACAGGAGAGGGACGCTTCCAGCTCAGAAGGAGACTAGTTCCTCGATTTTTCCTTATCAGGCCTCTGCTTCCCAGAGTGTCTGGTCCATCCCCTGGAGCTGAGGTTTGTGACACAGCCTGATAGGGACCAGCATGCTTACATTTCAGACCATCTGACGCCAGGCACAGGATGAGCCCCCAGCAGCCCAGGGAGGGGGCGGGAGGTCCACAGCTGATTTCCCCTCTCAGAGCCAGTGCTCCTTTTTATAAGGCCCCTTGAAACACCAAATATTGGGAAACAAGAGACTTAAAGCCTGTGTTTTGTTGTAAAACCTGCCCTTCTTGGAAATTCATCTACCTTTGGAAAGCGCACTTTTTAGTCCACCTCTGGACCACTTCTGTAAAAGTATTTTTATTCCTGGTTCCTTTTGTTGAAAAAAGTCCAAACTGTAGGAAAGATTGTTTCTGTCCCACCCCTGAACTAACTCTCTGTCTCCCTTTCCTCTTGTCTGAGACAAAGACTTGTCTGAGAACAGTCACCAAGTTCTTATCTATTTGGGTCAGTTCTGAAAAGAAACCAAAAAAAGAAAACCCCCATCGTCTCCTGGGGGTGGGGGGTGAGGTGAGGGCAGGAGAAAGGAACCGACATTTGTTGAGGCTCGTTCTCCGTCAAGGGCCTCACCAGCCACTTTGCATATCCAACGTCATGCTCAAACATAAGCGTGAGATGGATGCTACTTTCTTTGCAGATAAGTAACTTGACGTTCTAACCTTTAATTGTATCTGACTACCAAGGCCATGAAGCCTTCACTCCAGTAATGAAAGATCTGGGGGAAAAAAAACTGGCTTACCTCATTTTATATCAAAATACACATTCACAAACCAGATTCAGTTATCTATTACTGCAGGACCAATGACCCCAAAGCTCAGTGACTTAAAACAACACTTATTTATTTTGTTCACATTTTGTGGAGCAGAGCTCAACAGAGAAGCTTGGATCTGCTCCATGTGGCATCAGTTGACATAACTCAACTGGATCCACTCCAAGATGACGCGTCACAGAGCCGGCAAGTTGGCGCTGGCCACTGTGTCCTCTCTCAGTGTGGGCGTCTCCACAGGTGGCGTGAGCTTCCTCACAGAATGGTGCCTGAGGTCCTAGACTAAGTGTCCCGAGATGCAGGAAGTAGATGGTATCAGTTTCTTGAGATACTGGACAGTCATCCCGTTGTATTTTACTGTCCAATCACCAGAGAACCCAGATTCAAGGGGCAGGGATGTCAACTCCACCTCTCAATGGAAGGAGTGGTAAAGAATTTTGAAAATGTTTCCAAGCTTCCACAGTTACTCATTTGTCATATTGTTTACTCACTCATTTATTTGCTCTTTAAAAGCTTTTTTGAGCATAATTTAAAATGCTGTTTATCCCAGGTATCACATTTAATGAAACCATGCTCAAACATTAGCAAAAGCAGCCCAGAGTTTTGTCTCCAAAGACAGATGCCGTTTCTCCAAAAGCCTGTGGCTTGCTGGTGGTCATAAAAACGAAACCAAACCCGTAGAAAATAGTTTCCTCTTCTGAGAAATAAGGAGAGAGAACCGTGGGTGGCACAGGTCATGGCAGAGCTCACAGCTAAGACCCATGACCTCTGACACAGGTCCTTCCAGTCTCCTACACACAATCGCTTCTTCACAGCCTGAACCTCTGTCGGATCCGCCCGAGGCCTCTGCCGGCTGACTCGTGGCTCTCTCCTGTTTTCTCCAAGGTTTCTGTCAAAGGAGTTTCCTTGAAGCCTTCTGGCCTACTTGATCTCCCGTCTGATGTTTTATTAACAGTTCTTCTCCTTCCTCGGAGCTCTTACACATAGCTCAGCCTTTTTACCACTTCTTAAAACAATTTTTTTAACACCAATTAAGTGAGGTAGAATTAAGTTAACTATGAGAGAAGGCGGGCACCCCACCCCAGGGGACTGCGCAGTTCCAGACCGCAGGCACCAAAAATGCTGACTCGTTGATTAAGTAAACATTCGACGGCTAATTTTAGGCATTTTCATCTCCCTTGAAGTGGTAGCATTAACCATCAAACCGGTATGATTATCACAGCATCACAGGACCATTATGCTCCTGGTGGCTGGAGGGAGCCCATGCAACCTTCAAGAGCTAACCCTTGGAGTCAGGAGCACACAGGCATTCTCAGCAGAGCTCCCGGGGGAGGGAGCTTTCGCTTTCTCCCACTCAGTCTCCTTACTCTGACCACAGACATTTTATTCTTCTCTCACTCATTCATTCAAAACTATGCAAATGCATGTCAGTCCAGGCAGGTGTGTGGATGTGTGCACAGAACTCTGCCACTACGGGGAGCCTGTGTGTGTCCTGGCTTCTCAAGGTCAGGGTGGGACTCTGTCAATGCAGGGAGGGAGGAAGTGCAGGGTCCAACAGGGAGGAGGGACAACTCAGCGGAATGGAGCTGGGCACGGAAGGGAGTCTGGGCGCTGGGTGCTGCCTGACCCCAGCCCCTATTGGGCACACACCCGGCACAGCCCGTGTGCACGCACGTGGAAGCTGTTCTCAAAGGTTTTGGAACAGGCCTTGTGACCTGAGCACGATGCAGGTGACAGGAAGTGCCATTCCTCCCAGATCTATCACGCTGGAGTAGTGGGGACTCAACAGATGGTTATTAAGTGAGTAAATGAGCAGCCAGGAAGCAGTTTCCAGGGCCCGGCCGCAAGGTGCTGCTTCCTCCTCACCCACCCCCTCATTTCAGGCCTTGTTAGCTCCCAGCAGAGTGACAGCTCAGCTCCTGGCTCCCCCCACTGGACCTTTTGCTTCTATTTCACTAAAAGGCCACACACACACACACACACACACACACACACACACACACACCCCAGCTCTGACTTTGAACCGATCTCCCTGTATAAGAAATGTCTTCCCTCAGGCCTTGAAGCCGACCCCACCTCCCCCAGGATGGCTCCCTCCGGAGACTGAATTCTTCCTCCCCTCACTCTCCTGCACAGGCTTTTACAGAACCTGTATCACAGGCCCCTCACAGCCTTCCTCACAGAAGTCACACTGCCCTCGTGCAGATGCCCTCTGCCCTCAGTGTCACCCAGTCCCGGGGAGCAGGCCTGGCACTCTTTCCAGCTTTGCACTCAGCAGGCCCTTCACAGAGAGCACCTCCATACGTGCTCCCAAAAGGCTGTCGCATTGGAAAGAGCAAGGACCATTTGAACCACAGAAGATGGAAAGATCTGGCTGCTCGAGGAGCCACAGGGCTGCCCCCCAAAGTTCTGGCAGGGGCAGCACTCACTCCTCTCTGCCACACATCCCCTCCACCAGGAGTTCCCAACCTTTGCTGCAATGGAGACCTTCCTCCAGCAGTTTGCTGTGAACCCTTGTGCAAACGCAGTTTAAAAATGCATAAAATAAAGACTACAAAGGACCCAATGATACTGGAATCCAGGTCTCTGGTGGACCTCGGTGGGAGTCCCCCACCCCAGCCCTGTGCTAGAGCCCATCCCCCACCCTCCACATCTCTTATCTCCACCCCCTCCAGGTGGACCCTCCCTCTGGTGGGAAATTCCCCAGGTGGTGGGATGCAGACGGGGTGTGGCTGAAGGGCCAGTAAAGGTAGGAGAAGGGAGAGTCTCAGACAAAGGCAGGGTGGCTGGGTTTCTGGGAGGCTGGGTCTGCTGCTCTGTACAGAAAGGTCTGAGTCATGATTTATGGTCTGCAGCACTTGGGAGGCGACAGAGGGAGGGAGAGAGGGAACAAGGGAGGGAGGGAGAAAGGGAAGGAGGGAGGGAGAGAGAGAAGAGAGGGAGAGAGAGGGAGACAGGGGGGAGGACACAGAACTGTTCTCACAGACAAAGCACGGGAAGCCACCCTGAACTAAAGCTGGTGGATAATTGTTCCCACACAGTGCTGTTTGTGAGCTGAAATCTGGGCACTTTGAAGGTATTTTCCGTGTTTTATTGTTGACTCCATTAGGCTCTGTGGAGATTAAGCATTGGGACCAACAGGGACATAAGTCATGTGAACTCAAGGATCACACCAGCTCAAAATAGAAAAAGGGCTCGTTTTTCTTTTCTTTTAAACCAGTGGCAAAGCAGAGGAAATGAAGTCATTTTGATATTATGAGATTTTAGGTTTTTTCATACTGTGTCTATTTCCTTTTAATGACAGTTGTCAGAAGTCGCTTTTAAGAAAGTACTTTGAAATTGAATAGAAAATGTCTCACACATTTAATTTTTCTATTTTTGTGAAATTCAAATAAGATGTGAGGACAGACAGTGAGTGCTTCAAAGCCTCTTCTCAGAAACAGGAGGAGGCCCCTGGCTGGGATCCCCACTCTCTGACTCAGCTCCCCAGGACCCCCTGAAGAATGGCCCCGAAACTGTCCACACCTCACCCTGGGACCTATGACATGGGAGGTTACACGGCAAAGGGGCACTGAGGAGGCAGACAGAGGTAAGGCTGCTACCCAGCTGGCCTTAACTCAGGGAGAGCATCCTGGGTCCTTGGGGTGGCCTCAGCGTCATCACAAGGGTCCTTAAAGGTGCAAGAGGGAGGCAGAGAAGAGTTGGAGAGATGTGACCACGGGACAAGGCACAGAGACACACCTATTGGCTGACAATGGAGGAAGGGGTCGTGAGCCAAAGCATGTATGTGGCCTCGACGCGGGAAAAGGCAAGAAACGGATTGTCCCCTGGAGCTTCGAGAAAGGACACGTCTGTGACATGCACGTCATCGAACTTCTGAGCTCCAGATCTGTCAGGTAATGGATTTGTGTTGTTGAAATAAGTCAGACAGAGAGACACAAACACCATATGATCTCATTTATATGTGGAATCTAAAGAACAAATTAAACAAACAAACAAACAAACAAAAACAGAAACAGACTTATGGATACAGAGAACAAACTGGTGGTTATCAGACGGGAGGGAGGTTTGGGGGGCTGGTTGAAAAAGGAGAAAGGATTAAGTACAAATTGATAGTTACAAAGTAGTCAAGGGGATATAAAGTACAGCATGGGGAATGTAGTCAATAATATATAGTAATAACCATGTATAGTGCCAGGTGGGTACTAGACTAGTCGGGGGATCACTTCTCAAATTATATAAACTTCTAACTACTAAGCTGTACACCTGAAATTAACGTAAAATAAAACTGAATGTCAATTATAATTGAAAACTAACAAAAATTAAAATAAATACAAATAAATACATTTGTGTTGTGTTAAGTTTGTGGTAATTTGCTGGCCTGACAGTGTCATTGGGGGGAACAGAAACACCATGATCTGACCCAGGACCTGCACTGACAGCCACATGAAAGCTGTGTGACCTGGGCAGCTTTCTGAACTTCTCTGAAAACCCAATGTCCAATTTCTAAAACATGTGTAGTCGTGTCTACGGAATTATTGTTAGTGCTACTGAAGTCATGCTAATGAATTGTGAATAAGGAAAGTATAGGTCAGTGTATTGCTTTGCATGGAGCCTGAGGGAGAAAATTAAGATATTTTTTAAACCTGAGACAGAAATTGCTAATTGCTATCAACTAGTTTCCCCCATTCTTAGCCAAAAAAAAAAAGTTTCAATATCTGTGAACATGTACTTTTCAATCATCACATATGTGGTTTTAAGTCAATATAATGAGTCCCTTGGGAAGGGCTGGGAAGCCAGTAGGAGCTTCCACGAGGGGTGACAAGCAGGTCCTGGGCAGGTCTTCGGTCCCCACACCGACTGAGCAGAGCTCCAGGACTGGCGAACAGGTCATCGGACAGGCACTGCCCGTGGGCCTCCCTCAGACGGAGCAGAGGGTGACACCTGTATCACCTGGGTCACAAGGTGTGTGTGGGAAAGCATCTCCTCACGCTCGGTCTGCAGAGCTGTGACTGGAAGCCCTGGGCCCCTTCTGCCATTGGCATCACATTGAAACGCACTGGGTGGTCCCACGGTTACAGATGCCCCGTACTGAACTCCTCTGCGGAGAAGCGTTTTATAATTTCAGAAATCACCCCTTTTTATTTCCGGTTGTAGGGTTTCAGAATCTTCATCCATCACATTTTTATACAGGCTGGCACAGCAGAACTTGGCATGGGATTTTTAGGGTGCCAGAATTTACCAACTCCTAGCACATGCCAGACACCAATTATATATAACCTCTCACACGCGACTC
Source organism: Rhinolophus ferrumequinum (assembly GCF_004115265.2). Lineage (NCBI taxonomy): Eukaryota > Metazoa > Chordata > Mammalia > Chiroptera > Rhinolophidae > Rhinolophus > Rhinolophus ferrumequinum. The sequence continues at coordinate 3,935,081 of NC_046290.1, forward strand.
CTTCCTTCATGAAATATACCTAATAGCTACTCCATACGGCCGTCAATGATAGAGTTAAACGGAATAAAATAATGTAACCAGGGACACAGCTGGGAAGAAACAGAACTGGAGTCACCCAGCAGCCTCCCTGATTCTCCTCCCATGTGCTTTATTGGTTTCCCCCTACACTACACGGCCCCTCCTTAGGGAAAGGCTAGGTCTTTCCTCCCTGTCAATTTATTTCTCATTCCATCACTTGACCTGGCTTTTAATTCCATAGTGTATCAACTTCTGAACCAATATTCTACTTTCCACCTCTACATTTACCCAGAATAGTGAAATTTCTTAAGTGTGTTAATAACAGGAGAAAAATACTGTGCCATGAACCCCCACTGGGACCAAGTAGTTTATTCAAGAGCAGCAGAGCCCAGAAACCTTCTTCTGACCTGGTGACCCATGCACAAGAAGTCGGTGTTCCTAGGTCAGCTGCAGATGCTCCAGGGTTACTCGTTTCTGCAGCAGAAGCTACTTTCTACAAGAACACCTTCTGGACACTTGGCTTAAGCAACCGTGGACATAGTGCTTCAGTTTACCAACTTGGGGCTTGACGAAAGGGGTGGAACTTCATATTAGAATACACTTAACAAACAGGAATGCAGGCTGTTTTATGGAGAATAAGATACAACTTTTACTAAACTCCTTGGATATGCAGGGAAATCAAATTCCTTCCATTTGGAATTTAACACCCCAAATACATTTTTAAATCCTCTATACTCAATCCTATCATTGTCAAACATTTTATTCCCTGAAATTGTTTAATTTACACTTATTCAAAAAGAATGTGCATTTAGAGTTAAAACTAGTTCCCCCCAAGAGGTTCTAAAGAGCTTAAAAAAAAAAGTGGGATTACGAAGAAGGACACCCACCACCTGTGAACATCTCATCATCAGCATTCAGGGGAGAGAGCAAGACTGCTGAGAGCAAGGCAGGGCAGTGACTCCCCTTAAAATCACACCTGGGTCATCCTAAGAAGTAAGGCCCACGGGGACGGCTGCTGTGAAGACACCCAAGGCAACCTCTCTCAACAAAGCCAGAGTTGTCACTGTGTTCTTTTTATTTTTTATTTTATCAAGACAAAGTCATCTTAAACAAGATAAGGAACAGGGTTTTGGGGAAATTCTAGTTGAATATTTAGTTTCAGAATAATTTTATATCATGTTTCATTCACTGAATATCATAGTTCCAAATAGCTAGGCAAGGTTTATAACTAATATTTTAATGCTGCCCAATGAGTAGATATACCATGATGTATTTTTAGTTCATCTTTCTGTAACATAATATTTCTACAAACAATGATATTCATGGAAAGTTGTGGAATATGCATTAAGTGAAAAAAGAGATGTAAAATAATACTCTTTGTATGATATAACAAAATTAAATATAATAAATATTGTATACATACAGAGGGCGCCAAAAAATGTACACACATTTTAAGAAAGGAAAACTATTAAAATTGTTATACTCAATATATACCAAAAACAAAAGATGAATGCAAGTCACGTTTGACTTCTGCAATTACCAGAGGTGCTCAAAGTGGTTACCATCAGTGTAATTTTAATATAGTTTTTTCCTTTCTTAAAATATGTATACATTTTTTGGCACCCTCTGTATATAATATTATATATATATGAAGATATCTGGACAGATTAATGTTAAATATATAAAGATATCTGGACAGATTAATGTTAGATTATAAACAGAGGTAAGCCTATGAAGATTTCTATTTTTTGTAATTCATTTCTATATCACCCAAACTCTTTACGATGAAAACACAGTTCTTCTAGAATTAAAACAACAACAACAAGGATATGTGCCAAGAAGAAATAGAAGAGGAAATCATTCGCACCAGGAAAGCCTGAGCGAAGACCCTGATGACAAAACGTGGCGGCTACATGTTTAGAAACAGGCCTCAGAGAATAACATCATAGTGAGGTTGTGGGCCCCCAGGATAATGAAGAACCCCACTTATATTTTACCATCCAGCATGCCTCCTGACAGCTGAACACATGCTCAGTGTTGCATCGTGTACTTTAATGTGGATACAGTATTAATATTTTATGTCCTTCTATTGTTTCTCTGTTTGTGGGTATCCGCAGCCTGAATGAGCAAGTCCCAGATTAGAGTCATGAAAGCACACAGCTCAACTCACATTTCCCCTTAATGTCGGGAACCATCAATACACTAAAAGGGATGATCGGGGATGCAGGTAGGCTTGGGCCGTTTGATCTAAGCCATTTTCACATTCAAAGGTTGCTTTGAGTGTTGCTCAGAAATACAGAACTGTGCTGAGAGCAGAAATCACTTAGCGTCCGCTGAACATTTCTCCCCGTCTCAGCTGGAGATTTACAGGAACGTGTCAGAGCTCTGCAGAGGGCAGCCAGGAGCCTGCTGCTGGAAGTGGGCTCTGCTGGGGTCTGTTTAGCCCCCTGTGCACCATGAAGGTCTGCCCCTCCCTGACCCTTCTCTGCTCCCTCTCCTTCCTGCCTCACTCCTGCGTGATGGGACAGGAAACCCCAGAGGCAGACACGATTCAGTCCAGTTCTGCCGCAGAGGAGTTGATTTCAGAATCTCAGCTGTACAAATGCTCACTCACGAGTTTGCAGTCCACCCACTCTCTCTTTGCCTTTGGTGTTTGAGCTTGAATGAAACCCCAAGGTCACCTGAAGCTTCAGGCACAAACTGCTGAATTTCACTGACGGCTGAGTCAAAATCTCCAAATTTAGCCCAGACCCGTCTTCAAACGCTGATTCACCAGGTCTTAAAGCTTGATGATTCCAACAAGGCCGGCTGGCCGTGGGAAGTTTGAACAGAATCTCAAACCTTGGAAATGTCTGCCTGTTTCCAGCCCTGCTCCTTCTGAGGCCTCTGCTTAATAACCAAATGGAAGTGCTGGCATTGGGCAGGGGCCATCGTTATAACTTGATAGCATCTCTAAGGCAGTGTCACTCTCAGAATAGCCCACAGTAGATGTATGCCAGCCACTCAGCCTGGAATTGGGGCTCTGTAGGTTCCTTTCAGTGTTTCTGTCTCTAGCAAGACCATGGTCGTCGTGTGAATTGCTGCTTTAAATAAAGGATTCTCTTTTAAGGGATTCAAAAAATTGATCTTCTATTTTTGGCTGTAACGCTTCAAAGTCCATAAATGTTGGAACTTTCCCATAACTCTGTCTTCTAGAACATGGACCATCTCAAAGAGGTGTTTTATTTAAAAGGACCGGAAAGAGCTGGTCGCCGTCATACACTGCTTCCTCTGTGGCAGGTCGAGAGCCCTGGGAGGACGTCACGCCAGCTTCGTCATCACAGAAGGTGAGCTGCTACTATCTTGGTGAGATGGAGGAGCCCGGTGACCACAGCCATGACAGATGCGTATCTGTAACCACCGCAGAAGCTCACGATGCCACTGGAATCACCTGAGGCTCTTCCTAAAATACTGACCCTGGGTCCAAACCACGTTTGCTTTCCCCACCCTGATTCCGAGCGACATCAGGACCCATGCACAGTGGCTGAAGAGCAACATATGGTTGTTTCCAAAGGTATCGCTCACCTTCTGAACGTGTTGAGTAGATGCTGGTCGGAACTCAAGGGAAAAATAAATTGGTGCTACTTGTGCTTACATGGGCAGCTTTGGCAAAAAAAAATACTACAAATGTTATGTCACCATAGAAGTAGAATGAGGTCATTGCTTGAAGCTGCCTGCACATGACCACTTGTGGTTTATTGTTATTATCGCTTGTCAGATGGATGAACGAATGAACGAATGAATGAACCAACCCTGGGCTTCTCCTACACCATCAGAAGACAGGCCCCAGCTCTCAATGCTAACTCTCTTCAGAGTCTGGAAAAATATGCAAATGAGACTGAAAATAAAACCCCTTAACGTCTGGGAGAATATAGTCTGCTTGCTTTCCTAAATCTAACATATGTCCCTTATGACTTTAGAGAAATCATCTCAAAATATACGCCCATTGGTTATTCTACACAGAACATGAACTGCAGCAATGTAAAAAAACTAATGTAGGACCCATGTTAATCCTACGGTATGTTTTAAGTAGTATTTATCCGAATTGACCTGATTCTAACGGAAATCTGCTTACTAACGTTAGGGTTTTCTTTGTTCATTCCTAAACTTACCAACCTAATTTTACCACCGTTTGAGTGGGCTTTCTAGCCAGAGGACAGGACAATGTTGGGGCGACTGCCTTTGTAATATTTCTGTCATAGCTCCTCATGTAAGCACAAGTAAATAGCGCCAATTTATTCTTCCCTTGAGTTATAACCAGCATCATTCAAAAGAAAAATAAATAAATACATACATACATACATACATACATAAATAAATAAATAAATAAATAAATAAATAAATAAATAAAGCTAAACCTAAAGGCCACTGACTTACTTTTATGAGCCTCATCAAAAACACAACATTTTACACAGCGTTCACCGATGCTCACGGTCTGACCTTGTCACCAGCACGGGTCTGAGGTGACACCGAGTGACGGACCACACGTCCAGCACAAACACTCATGAGAAGCAAACATGTGCTGGGTAGGCCACCTGCCAACCACTCCAGAGGCAATGGCACCTGTGACGGGGTCTCAACGTCCATGCCCAGGGCACATGGACGGAGAGGAGAGGACTCTGCTACCTGTAGGGACAGAGTGGAGGCAGGGACACCACTGCAGAGCAGGGAAAGGGTCCTACCTGGGCATCAAAATCGGGCAGATGTGTGTAAGCAAGACAGGGGAGCGGCAGCCCTCTGGTGCAGAAACAGAGGCTGCAAAACTGTGGGATCTTCCCTCACAGCAGCTCTGCAGGAAGGGACAGCTGACACAGGGAGGCGAGGGACTAGGGATGACAAAGGAGGCGCACAGAGGGCAGGCGGCCTCACTGAGCTGTGCTGACTGAGCTGTGCTGCTGGGCCAGTGAGGACTGCTGAATGGAGGGGAAGGACAGGAGGTGGCCGCTCTGGCAGGGCCGAGGGGGAGAGATGGGTGAAGGTGGAGACGGGTTACGGGAGGTGGGACGACCAGGCAGGAGGCTACTGCAGTCAGCGCCTGGATAATGGGAGCAAAGAGTGCCGGGGAACCAGACATCAAGAACCATGTATCAGGCTGCTGGGGCTGCGTAACAAACGGCCACGAACCAGGAGGCTGAAAACAGCACAAATGCCTTCTCTCCCCACTCTGGAGGCCAGAGTCTGAAATCAAGGTGTCAGCAGGGCCGTGCTCTCTAAAGACTCCAGGGGAGAATCTGTTCCATGCTTTTCTCGTAGTTTCTGGTGTTGGAGCAATCTTTGATGGCTCTGGCTTGTGCCTGCATCACTCCAGTCTCTGCCTCTGTCGTCACATGGTGTCCTCCTTGTATGTTTCTCTTTTACCTTCTTAGAAGGAAACCAGTCTGATTACGCCCACCCTGATCCAGTATCAGCTCCTCTTAACCTGATGACATCTGCAAAGACCTTATTTCCAAATAAGGTCACATTCACAGGCACCAGGGCTTAGGACTTCAACATATTTTGGGGGGACACAGTCCAACCCAGAATAGGCTTAGTGCTTGGCAGGCTGCAGGCGGCAGTCGGCAGAAGGGTTCTAGCTGATGGCCAGGCTGGTGGGCAGGAAACTGAGCTTTTAGTTCCTAAGAGGGCCCAGAGCAGGAGCACGGCTTCATGTGGCTTTGGGGCTTCTGCTGCAAGGTGGTGCCCGGGACCCCCAGTGGCCTGGCCAGTGCAGAGAAGCCTCAGACAACGGCTGACGTTCTGGTGGCAGGTGTTGCTATGTCCTTACGTTCATGGAAATTCCCCAGTGCCCCCTCGTGAACCTGAGCAACAAGAGGCTGGAGTGGTGGCCCCGGCCTGAGCCTGGCAGCAGGCTGGATCCCAGATCCTGGCTGAGGGAACCGGTCTCCATCTCTTCCGGAAGAAAGAGACTGACTGGCACCTTGGGAAGACCCCGGGGCCGTGACCCAGGAGGCCTGCATTGCAGGCCCAGCTCTGTGCCTTCCAAGGCCATTTAATCTCACCGGACTCCAGTCTTATCTATAAAGAAGGGAGGGGCAACATCTCTAAGGTGATTTCAGCTTTGAACCTTTCTGAGTCCCCCTCCCCCACTGACTGATGGTTTGGCAGAGGCCTTATCTCTCCCGCACATGACCTTCAGCGGCAGCAGTGCCCTCCATCTTATCCTAAGTCGCCCTGACCTTCCTTCCAATCAGTGGTTTATAAACACCGTCGCACCGAAGCAGCTGTTCTGACTGTGTGTGGTCCTCTGAGGGTTCACCGTCGCCCCCACCCCCACCCTGGGCCTGGCGTGGGAAAGCCACCTACATGATTAACACCAAGAACACGAAACTCCCTTTGGCTTCCAGTGTGTCTTTCCCAAAGCTGAGCACCAGATAAGGTGGTGGGAGAGGGGGCCGATGAAGGGGGCCTCAAATCAGGAACGCCGGCCCCTGCTGCCTGCCTCATTTCTATCCTCAGAAGCGCTGGTCCCGTGAGAAAGCACATGGAGCTGTCTGTCACCCGCGGAGGAGGCTGCAGACATGGCCAGAAGGCTCACCTTGGTGCCCCTGGGCCTCCCAAACTGGACACCTCTCCTCATACAGCTGAAAAGAGGGGGTGCAGGAGTGAGTGGGCCCCTACAGACCAGGGAATAGCAAACATGAGCTCTAGGAAATGACGGGGTGCTGTGGTTGGTGCCTATCAGATTTTCTGCAGGAGAGGCGCACACACGCAGCCTCTGGCTAATTCCGTCCCTATTTGCCTTGCACTCATATTTGGGGGGATCGTATTACCAGTCGGCCATGAATGCACAGAAGGTTAGGCGTTAGGAAGTAGTAAACATGTACTTTATCATCAGAATAAAACACTGTATAACTATGTATGGTGACGGGTGGCAACTAGACTTATTGTCATGATCATTTCACAATATATACAGTATTGAATCATTATGCTGTACACCTGAAACCTATTCCGTGTTTCCCCGAAAATAAGACCTAGCCGGACCACCAGCTCTAAGGCATCTTTTGGAGCAAAAATTAATATAAGACCCGGTATTATATTATATTATATTATATTATATTACATTACATTACATTATCTTATACCCGGTATTATATTATATTATATTATATTATATTATATTATATTATTATATTATATTATAAAGACCTGGTCTTATATTAAAATAAGACCGGGTCTTGTATTAATTTTTGCTCCAAAAGATTCATTAGAGCTGACGGTCTGGCTTGGTCTTATTTTCAGGGAAACACGGTGTAATGTTATATGTCAATTACATCTCAGTGTGTGTGTGTGTGTGTGTGTGCGTGCGTGTGTGCACGCGCGTAAACATTAGGGAAAAAAGTGTTCGACCTAACTAGCCAGTCCGGCATCCTGATCTGGTATCTACATATACTTATCTTATTAAAGGTGCTAGGGAATTTTTTTCTCTCACACATTATGCAATTATATTAATATATGGGATATTGCCTGTGTATATAGTTTTAAAATCATTACTCTTGTCAAATTGGGCAACTAATAAAAGTAGAATACTACTTAATTAGTTAATAAGACATTTGTGAACTACTTAATTATGAGTTTCTTTTACTTGACCTTCATTTTTGGTCTCAGAATAATTCCAACAATATTACCCGCCACCCAAAAAGCAATAATTGTACTGAAAAGCAATAATCTTTGGGCCTGAGATTTGATTGACTATAAATCATTTTCCTTTTACGGCTGGAATCCTAATATAATATCTGCGACTGGGGGGAAGGGCCGGGGACGTGGGAGAGACACAGGGTTCCAGAGCTGCCGACACCAGGCAAAGGGGGCGGCTGTGGCTGTGGCTGCTGCTTGTTTGTTCTGCCTGAGCTTCATTTTCTCAGGTCCACGTAGGCCATCACTTGGTAAATACCAGGGAGCTCTTACAGCGGGACTCCAGACTCAGTAAACACACTCCTGCACAAATGCTCATAAACGGCCGTCAATCACTCCGGCTCCTGGAAAGGCAGGACCGTCCTGCCTGTGCCATCTCGCCCTGGGCGTCTTTGGCTATGCGGTGTCCTGGAGTGTGTCTGGGCAGCACAGTCCCCACCCCTTCTCTTCAGGACCTCAATTACCGCCCTCAGAGCCACCTGCATCACAGCTACTCTCCTCTCTTCCTACAGAGCAGGGACAGTGCCACCAACAGTAACATGTAGTATATGGGGTGAAGCCAGACAGAGGGCGCTGGCCCCCACCAGAACGAGTGCAGATGCAGTCAGGACCCCCACCCTGCCTGGGACCAGGGGTCAGGAGAAATTCACTTCCCTCAGCACCTTCCCCACCGCTGGCGGGGGTCCCTCCGTTTCCTCCCAGTCAAGGGAAGGAGTGTTGTGGGGGACTAGTGGCCTCTTTGGCCAGCCCACAAACACCTGGCAACCTCTTCATTTGGAAGGGTGGTATTTTACCAGGGGTTTGTCAGGCCCATCACTTGCCTGGGAACAATGCCTCAGGAAATGGGGAGGAGAATACAGAATTCCTCTCAGGAAAGGGGCCTGGGCCCCAGGGATCGGGCATGCCTTGAACTAAATATCAGTGGGAACAACAAACACAGGAATTGCTAATCCCATTTCCTAAGAGTTTCACAGGCACTCAGCGATTTAATTTAAGCTTCAGGTGTACGTTGCAAACCATCCACATTTCTCTAAAAACTCAGCTTGGGCTATATTGAAGAGTAATTGAGTTTGGTGCAAGTCAACAAAAGTACGAGTGGTGATGCCCAGAGGAAAAGGGCCCAGCCCTGCCGTGGAAAGGCTCACAGACTCTGTGTAAGCAAAGGATTAAATGCCACGATGTCGTCCTCATGAAGGAATATGGAGGAGGTGGGCCTAGTCTTTGGGTGGACGGGCCAACATCTGCTGAGTCTGGGTGGGTTGAGCTAACTGGACCCGGCAGGATGGAGACAGAGGCAAGGCATTCTCTGGGAACAGATTACAGGATGGCATGTGCTTATGGCTAGATTTAATCAGGTGAGGGACTTTGGGGGATGAGGAGTCGGCGGTGGGGATGGTGTGGATGGTGGGGATGGTGTGGATGGTGGGGACGGGGAAGAGTCAGGTTCACTGCCTACTAGGGCAGAGCTGGGCTGGACTGCAGGAGGAGGGGACAGGGACAGGAGAGGGGGAACAAAGCTTCAGGAGTTTGTCCCCTCTCTTCTCTCTGCCCTCTCACCACCACCCACACAAAGACAGGCCCTAGGAAACACAGGAAAAGGATAGGCCTCAAATCTAAGGATACTGAAGACAGAAAAAGGCAGAAACCTCAAATGATGCGTCAAAAATTAGGGCAATAAACTTAAAGGTCAAACTTGTTGCCCTTAAAAAAAAAAAAAAAGAAAAAAAAAATCAGGGCAGTCCCCACATATGATCCTTACTTAACACCATTCAGAATTTAATTCCAGACAGACTATATAAATCTAAATGTGGAAGGAAAAATAATAAAGCTTTAAGAAGAAAATAAAAGCATTAACTATCAAAAGAAAAAAAATTGGTAAATTGGACCCCATTAAAACCAAGTACTTTTGTTCATCAGAAGACACAACTGAGAGAGGAAAAAGTCAACCCACAGAGGAAAAGACATTCACAAGGCATATATGCAATAAAGGTCTTGTGTCCAGAGTAACAGAAAGAAAAGAAAAATCCAACAATAAATCCAGACAATCCATTTCAGAGAACTGGGCAAAAGAATGGGCACTTCACAAAAGAGGATGGTCACATGGTCTCTAACAGATGGGTGGTCATCGTCACCCACGTCACAACATGGCACTTCCACACACTCACCAGAGCGGCTGACATGAGAGAGGCACCACCTGCCATGGGCAGAGTGAGCAACGGGCTCTGGTCCTCCACTGGGAACTGTCCTCCTCTGGTCCTCCACTGGGAAAGCACTCATCGCCTTGGAAACAGCATCCCCGGCCAGGAGACCGAGCCTCCCTCGGGCCAGCTCTCCCACTCCTAGTGAGTAGGCGTGTGTGCCAAGAGACATGAACCCATAGTGATCACAGCAGCACATTCACAGAAGCCAAAAGCTAGTCCTGAACGCAGCCCACCCCGGGTAGAATGGATTACGAATGGTGGCGCAGTCACTTGGTAGGCTACACCAGGATGAGTGACAGTGAGTGAAGGAACTACAACCACACACAACACGGGGGGTTCATCTCACACACATGCGGGCAAGTGAAAGCAGTGGACACAGAACACACGTGACTCTACGGATGTGTGATTCGAACCAGCCTGTTCCGAGGTGGGGTAGTGGATCCCTCAGAGTGGGGCAGCAATGACTGACAGGAGGCACGGGGGGTTTTGGGACGTCTGCGAGGTTCTGCTTCTTCATCTGTATCCTGTTTGCCTGGGTGTGTTGAGTTTGTGACAATTCACTGAATTATGGACTTAGGATTTGTCCATTTTCCTATATATCTATATATCGTGGCTGAACGGTGGCTGCCACAAAAATCAGTCCATGTCCTGGTTCCCAGCATCTTACCTGACAGAAAGGTGAATATGCCTTATGTGGCAAAACATGTAATTAAATTAAGGCTCTTGAGAGGAGGAGTTTATCCTGGACGATCCATGTGGGCTCTCAGTCTAGAATGAAAGTGTCCATATAAGGGACAGAAAGGACACACAGAGACACAGAGAAAGCTATGTGAAGACCGAGGCAGAAATTGGAGTGGCACTGCCATGAGCCAAGGAACACCAGGAGCTGGCGGAGGCCCTCTGGAGCCTTCAGAGGGAGCACTGCCTACTGACGCCTTTATTTCAGGCTTCTGGCCCCCAGAAATGGCAGAGAAAAATTTCTGTTGTTTTAAGCCACTACATGCAGGGCAATTCGTCACCCACAGGAAACTAACACTCTTACACTTCAATGAAATGGAAAAGAAAGAGAAAGTAAGACCTAAGGATGCCCGCACCCCAGCCTAGAGCAAACAAGGCAGAACAGTTGGGAGATGTGACCTGAGCAGCCGTATGGCGATGCCAACACTTCACCAGGTTTAAGAACCACAAAGGGAGACGCACGCCTGCCTAACACCCGCAGAAAGGCCCTTGGGGGGGGAGCAGACAATTTGCCAGAACAACAGAGCCAATTCTGACCTGCACTGAGACCCTACCGAGGTTGGCTGTTGTGAATCTGAAGTGACAGCATAGCCCGGTTGTATAATTTTCTTCTGCAATGTTCAGACATGCGGGGCAGATGGATGGGTTTAATCAGAGCTGGGATGTTTCCAAGTGAATTATACAATGGAGGGAGAGGGCAAGGGAATTGAGGGTGCTTACAAGGAGAAAGTATAGGAAAAAAGAAAATACAGAATGTTAGCTGGATGAGAAGGGAAATACAGATGGCGGGGGGGATGGGTAGTGGAGACGAGTAAGATGAAAGAATCAGGATGGTAGGGAAGCACTGCAGGGGGAAAGCCAGGATACCAGGCAGGCGGCAGGAGGCAGTCAGAGGGAGGAGGCTTGCAGGGACCTTTGGGAGGAGGCAAGGACACTGTGGGATGACTGGCCTAAGGGTATGGCCCTCGGAGTAGGTGGCCAAGGTGGGCGGGGGAAACACAGTTGGAGCATTAAGGAGGTAACAGAACAGTGACAAGGCAGTCCATGGATTTCCCTCAAGAGGGCCAATGACAGAACATGGCAACTGAAGTGAAAATGGAGGGAACACTGTGGTCCCAGAGCCAAAGTCCTAGCGAGTGAGGGAGAGGACCTACAGGTCAGGCAGTGGGATACGTGCTTGAGGGGCTGCAGGTGCATAGGAGAAGGAAGGAGAAGGCTTAGGGAAGAGGCCATGGGGAGTGAGGAGGGCTTCTACTCCCCAGGGACCATGGCAGTGAGGGGTAAACATCCTCCCTTTGAAGGGCCTCGGAGGATGGCTGGTTTCTGCACAGGGGACTTTCAGAGGCTGAGGATCCAGTCAAGGTTTCTGCACATGAGTCTCTAGAGTTTACTGAAAAGAAATTCGTCAGGGAGAAAATGGGCACTGCTGTTCAGCCATGGAAATTCTGATATCCGGACAGATTGATGACATAGCAAGAGACAGGCAGTTTCCCAATCTCTCAGCCCTGGGAGTTCACAAAACAGGTCCAGCCTACGTCGCTGCATCCTTCAAATCCTCACTAGGCATGTTCTCTTTCTGCTCCCCCTTATAGATGGGCAAGTGGGTGACCAGGGCTAGCATGAGTCTGTCCCATTCAAGGGACATTCCCTGGCCCCTATGTGTGACAGCAGTGAGGGAGGCAAATGAGGCTCAGAGCACCTCCATGGGAGACTCCTCTCCTGTGGCTGTTCTCTGCTGAGGCTGAGCGTGTTGGGAGGCCACGTTGCCTGGATTGGGGGAGACTCTTTCAGGCAACCACAGGTATTGGTTTCCTGAGGCTGCTGTGACAACTTACCACAATGTTAGTAGCTTAAAACAACACAAATGCATCTTTGGCTTCTAGAACTTGGAACTCCAATAAAGGTCTCACTAGGCTAAAACCAACGTATCATCTGGAGGCTCCAGGGGAGAATCCACGTCCTTGTCTTTCCCATCTTCCAGAGGTTGCTGGCATTCCTTGGCTCAGGGCCACTTCCTCCATCTTCAAAGCAGCAGCACTGTATCTCTTTGCACTCTCTTTTGTACCCACACCTCCCCAATTCTCTCCTTCTGCCTCCCTCTTCCCCTTCTAAGGACCCTTGTGGTGACATTAAGCCCACCCAGATAATCTGGGACAACTTCCCTATGGGAAGGTCAACCGGTTAATTCCATCTGCACCCTTGATTTCCCTTCATCACTAAACTAACATATCCCTAGTTTCCAGGGCTTGGAACGTGGACGTCTTTGGAGAGCCATTATTCCGCCTATCACACCTTAGATGTTAGCTCTCCTCTTCCCAGGCTTACAGTATTCTATTTGGTTCCTGACGTGGCAGGGAATAGAGGGGCTTCCCTGGCATTACCCTGAGTAAGGCGGAAGTCATCATGAGGAGAGACCCCCTCCAACAACTGCATGGCTTGGTGCAGGAGCCAGCATCATCAACAAGTAGAGAGTACTCTAGGAACACGGCTGCCAAAGAGCCTGAAATTCTAAAATTCACCAGTAAAGACTGGAGATTTTGCAATCTGTGCATGGCCCCAAGTTAAGTCACCACGAGGGGAACGAGACCCCGCCAGGATTAGAGTGACGTGTGCTCCAAGGTGAGAGACTGAGGCAAAGCAGAGACTACAAAGAAGCAGGAAGGTGGAACAGACCCCAGAGAGAAACAGGAGGAAGATGTGGCCCCAGCCCTCCTGTGGAAGGGCTTTACCTGGGAGAGGAGGAAGACAGCTGATACCCACCTGCTGTGCATCAAGAGCCATTTAGGACAATTGGTTAGAGGTGATATAATTGTTTAATAATGGTATCTCATTCATTCCAAACCAAACCTCCGTGCTCTTCCCAATGGAGAGGAAGGAATCGATACATGTTAAGCACCTATTAATGGGTCAGATTTTCCTCCAGGTGCTTCCCCTGCTTTGCCTGCAGGCATCACTAAGAATGCAGACATGGGTCCCACCAACCAACTGGTAACTGGGCTTAAAATTCTAGGAGCCAATCTTTCCACAATTCTACTCCCATCACTGCCATGCTTCTCAACCAGGGGCCACAAGTGCACCAAAGGGTAAAAAAGCAACAGGAGAAACAAGGAGAGATTTCCAGACCAACAATTTTGATTTAACTTCTTTTATTTAAAACAAATGCTAATGCATTAAGCACTAGATTATCCGTATAACTCAAGAGTAAAACAATACGTTTTTTTTAATCTGCTGAGGCAGGTCTTTTATTCCTGCTTCCAGACTGTATGAATCCACGCAGGAGTTCTTCTCTGCTCTAAGGAGATGCTTTGCTGGAAAGATTTGAAGGTCACTATCTGAGCAGCTGCTCACAGTCCCCTCTTGCCCAGCTGCGACGGCCCAGCATGGTGAAACCCTCGTCAATCTCTTGGTCCCGTTTTTCCTCTCAGAGCTTCACACACATAGAATTAGCAATGTCTACAGCACTGGGCTCAGGTAGTGTATGACTGTGTTTAACTTCCTGTCAAAGTATAGTACAGTGGTTATGCTCATGGAGACCCCAAGCTGGTTCTAGAAGTCTCCCTTGGTGATATTTGGGTTGGACTCAGTAGGGCAGTTCTCCTGACCTTGGCTCGGCTCACTCAGGAATCTGTGCTCAGTGGCAGAGCTGGCCGGGGCCGGGCTGGACAGCTCACTGTACTCCACAAGCTCTCTCATCCTCCAGCATGCTACCAGACTTCTTCACAATGGTAGCGGGGCAGCGTTCTCTGAGAGAGAGTGCAAGCACGTACGGCCCTGGAAGCCTACACTTGGAGCTGACACAGCATCACATCTGCCACATTCTGTGGGTGAAAACAAGTCGTGAGTTCAGCCCAGATTCAAGGAGTGGAGAAACAGACAGCACTTCCTGATGGAAGAGCTTCCAAGTCACACTGCAGGCAGGAAGGAGAACAACTGCAGCCATTGCAGCGATCATGCAGGTTTTTCTCTTCTTCCATGCTTCAGTCTGGAGTTTTCATTTTAAAGCTTCCTCACACTGGTTCCCAAGGAAGCACAGATGGAGGCTCCTCAGATCTATGCATGTACATATTTGTGTGTGTGTGCTCGCAAGAATTTGTGTTAGAAGACATTAGGGATTTCAGCAACCAGTTTTGAAGATGAAGCATTTATAAACCACATTTCATTAGTTGGAAAGTCCATGCATTTCTCATATTTCCCTACCACCATCCAAACACATCTACATGTTGTATTCTGTTTCCTTTGCTCACAGCTGCCACTGAGATGGTTTGTCCCCACCTGCAGCTTGGTTCCTGGTTCTTTTCTTTGGAATTTATTCACCTGATACTCATGCTATATCCAGCCAGGAAAACAGGGGCCATACCAGCCAGTTCAATAGAGGAAATTTAATATTAAAAACTGGTTATGAAGATGTTGGAAGACATGGAAAACCAAACCATGAGGAAATCCAAGGATTAACAAGAGCAGGAGAAAGCCCCTAGGGCTGGAGGGGTACCAGGAAGTGGAGGGTGTTGGCAGAGCCCAGAAGCCAGGCCTTCTGGTGGGAGCTGGGTCCTTAGGAGGGACTGCCCGGCAAGAGCTGGAACCACAGCAAATACCCAGTGGCTGCCAGAGACACCATGTAAAGCCAAGAATCAAGAGAGAGGGTCCCTGGCTGCTGCAACTCTCCTGCCAACACTGCCAATGGGCCAACCAGAGCCAGGAGGCAAGCTGCAGATAGACACAAACAATCTCAGTGGCTGAGAAGGTAGGTAGCCACTCACTCATGCAGGTAGCCATGGGCTAGCTGCAGTTCTGCTCCATCTCTCCATCATTCCTGGGGCTGGGCTGAAGAGCAGATATGCTGTTCTCAGAGAAGGGGAGCAAGAGCTGGCCAATGACCACCATGTGAGGCTCTGCTGGGTCCCGAAATTGGCCCCCATCCACTCTGCTCACACTTCATTGGCTGAGGCAAGTCATATGACCAAGTCATGCATCCCTTCTGTTCACACTTCACTGGCTGAGGCAAGTCACATGGCCAAGCCCGACATCAATGGGGAGCCCCTTCCCACAGAGAGGCACAAGTCACATGACCATAGGCAGGAGAGGTAATCCTCTTGTAAAAAGGGCAACTGTATTCATTTCTTGTGGCTGCAGTAACAAATCACCACACACTTAGTGGCTTAAGACAACACAAACATATTCTCTTCCAGTGCTGAAGGCCAGAATTTTAAAATCAACATAACTGAGCTAAAGTCAAGGTGTCGCAGGGCTGGTTCCTTTTGGAGGTCCCAGGGGAGAATCCCTTCCCGTGCCTTTTCTGTTTCTGGGGGCTGCCCATGTTCCATGACCTGTGGCCCCTCCTTCACATCACTGCAACCTCACACTTCCATTGTCACAGTTCCAACTTCCTCTTCTGATCTGTGTCTCTTTCTTTTACAAGGACCCTTGTTGTGACCCTGGACCCATGCCGACCATCCAGCATTGTGTCCCCATTGCAAGATTCTTAACCTCATCTGCAAAGTCCCTTTTGCCATAATGATAGCACCGCCAGGCCATGGGGGCTGGGATTTGGACATCCGGGGGCCATCATTCAGCCACCGCAGCAGCAATAGCTCGATCACCAGCGAGGGAGCTGGAACTATCATCTTCTGCAAGGCAGGAGGGAGACCCTTACAGTGTGTCCTGGTGACAGGGTGCAGCCAACTGGCTGAGTTAGCCCTACGCAGGCTGATAAGGGAGGATCGCCAGAGATATTTTAAGCAAAAGAAGCGAAATGCTGAACTGGATGTATAACATAATCCATTTGTATTTGTATAAGCATGAACCTGAACAGACACTTAAAGAACCTCTGGCTTGCCTGGAAGGACACACGTAGTTAACGAAGACGATGGGGCTGGATGGTGCTGTCTGTACCACTGTTTGCTTTTTTCACCATGGAAAACAAGCACATGAAATAACAGTAGTAAGTATCCTGTCTGGTTTTGCTTGCTGTATAAGATAACCTTTGTATAAACAAAAGACTACTGAAGCTTAACAAGAGATGCAATAAAAAACTGTTCAAATCAATACCATTTAAGCCCGTTATATAAATGGGGCGGCTGCCACGCTCTGTGCTGAGTGAGATTTCTGGTCGCACACTGTGGACAGTGAATACGCCGTTATGAATAATAGTAACGATAACGGCCTCCGTTTGTTCCTGCAACACAATTAGCTTCACAGCGGGGCATGGTACACATCTGAGGACTAGCATTCGATTTTCACTCACGTCCCCAACTTAAAGGGGTCAGACAACAGTTTACATAAAAGGCCCATCCTGTGTTTTGCTTTGTGCCTTAATTTCATAACTCAGCCTCACCCAGGGCTCCAGCTGCTCCTTTTGATTAAATCAGTGGACAACTGTGGTAGCATCCTTTGGGATGCTGACGCTGCAGCCTGCACATGCTCGCGAATTAATAAACACCATGGCACAAATCGGCTGCCCAGAGGGCACCTTAAAATATGTGCATCTTCCCCCAATATACTGCCAGGGACAAATAAGGGTCCCCACAGGGCTGAGTGGGGGTGGCAAAAGGAGAGTGTGTGAAAGGGGGGCAGGACCGATGTCTTCTTCATACTGAGTGCATCTCAAACTCAGTCCCTTGGTGGGAGGGCGACTGAGAAGGACACAGGCCAGAGCTCAGGGCATTTTCAAGAGGAAGAGTCAGAGGGAGGCGGAGGAGGAGAAGAAAGCAGGGGGAGAGAGATAGGGGTGGCAGGGCTGTGGATTCTGGAACTGTCTGTGCATCCATCACCTCCCCCAGCCTGGAGAAGGGCAAAGGCGCAAGGAACAGGAAGATGAGATGATCACCAATGGTGGGGAAAAGAGAAGTTGAAAATAAACTAGGTGTGATGCCCTAAGGAGGTTGGTGCTGCTACAAAGCCTGGTACAGCAGCCAGTGCAGGAAGACGGGGCCCACTCACTGTGCTCCTGGCTCCCCAGAGCCCCAGCCCCCCACCCACCCACCCACAGGCCAGGAAGCAGTTTAGAGCCACCGTGCTTCCAGGTTCTTCCAGCTCCATGCACAGGGGTCGTCCCACCAAGGACGTCCCGGGCCGACCCCTTCTGGCTTTTCTAGCAGCTTGGACATCAAGGCTGCAGCAGCATCTAGACCTCTGCCTTGGGACCACACACACGGGGGCACAGGAGGCATGGCATGGACCCTGCCAGGACACGGACGATGACACACCTCTGCAACTCGGGGCACATGCAGAAATGGGCCAGGAACCCGCCTCTGAGCCAGAATTGTTACCATCGATGTTATCACCCACCATTCCCACGGTGAGCCTGTGGAAGGCCCCACATCCTGGTCCTTCTCATTCCAGACTCTGTCTGGACAGTGGGATGGGACACGTCCCTCTTTGTACCTTGTACCTTTCGTTCTTAACATAAAAGACCCTATGCTCTTGCCAAAAATAAAACAGACTTGGAAAATTCACAACACTGCGTCTGGGATCTAAATTTACTAATATGAAATTTAAAGTTTTAGCCTTAAGTTACCCCTACGAGTACGTTTCTGCAGGAAAGGACCAATGTCAGCACCTAGGACATGGGAGTCCAGGTAATTCTTTGTTCTGAATGTGCCAGAGTCAGCCAGCAGGTTGCCTGACTACCCATTCATTCCCAGTCCCCTCCCCTCGTCTGCCTCTACTCTATAGGTGTAAAAACTACGATCTGTATCATCATCTCACCTCCACTGCAACTAGGGGTGGCCAAGAGTCACTGCTGTGGCCAAGGAGATGTGGGCAGAGTCTGTAAGGAGACAGCCCCTCTAGAATAAATGGCAAAGCCTCCACAGGAGAAATCTTTTTGCCATCACCCTTTCCCTTCCTCTTCTATGTTCTCCCTACACGGAATGCAGACATGACGCCCGGAGGTGCAGCAGCCTTCTTCTGATATGAAGACAAAGCCACTTGCTAAAAATGGCAGAGGAGAAAGACAATCAGCGTGGGTTCTGGTCGACAGCTGTGAGCGGCTACAGCTGTTCTGGGCAGACAACTCTGAATCACTTGTCGCAGGAGAAAAACTAACCCGTCTTTTTAATGCATTGCTAGTTGAACCCTTCCTAATTTGCAGCCAACCTACATGAAACAGTAGGTAAAGGCCAATAATGATTGTAAAATAATAGAATGAATGTAATAAAACTACACATACACACATGTAATTATTTTCAATTATCCGTTTATTCAACTTTAAATTATCCAGTGAGATATATTACATAAAATTGATTTTAAATTTTAAAGTAATGTTGCTGTTATTACCCTATATAAGATTGCTCACTGCTAAAAGCCTTCAAAACTTCAAAAATAGGGGAAAGAAATAAATAACTGCTTCTGAGTCATCATGAAAAATCCTAGCCCAATGGGGACCCACCAAAACGAGCAGGCAGAAAGCCCTCCTAAGAGTGAGAGTCTAGCAATCCCACTGGTCTCACACACGAGTGCCCACAGGACTGGGCAGTAAAAGACCTTGTGGACTGTAACTCAGTCCCAGAAGCCCAAAGGGCAGAGGCAGACGGACAGAGTCCAGAGCAGAACGGGGGCAGGGCGATGTGGCTGAAAGCCCCAGCAGCGACGGGACATGTGCGGGCGGTCCCACCTATCTGCCGCTTTGCTGATTTCTGATTCTGCACCAGACGATGCTATAAATAAAGCCAGGAATAAATATTCCATCAGTGCATCCCCTGTTCTCAGCCTGTGGCGTTCAGCTGCAGAGCGAGCCTGGCCTCCCTTCCTGCTCTCATTATCCTAATGGCTCCACCCGAGACGGTGACGAACACTGCCCTGTGACCCCACTCCGTCTGTGCCCACATCGGCAGAGCGCCCAA
The DNA here is from genome assembly GCF_004115265.2 of Rhinolophus ferrumequinum. Classification (NCBI taxonomy): domain Eukaryota; kingdom Metazoa; phylum Chordata; class Mammalia; order Chiroptera; family Rhinolophidae; genus Rhinolophus; species Rhinolophus ferrumequinum. Next base: position 3,954,549 of record NC_046290.1, read on the forward strand.
GCTGTCTCCCTCCTTGCTGGGATTCCGCGTCTGGGCAGGAATCGTTTAGAAGCAAATAACACAGGACATGAGCACTGGCTTACCTACGCATGTCCCTGCACCCCACGGGCATGTCCCAGTGTTCCCCTCTCTCTCCTCACCTTCCTCCATCCTGCCCCAGCTGTCCTCCTGGGTGGACATGTTAGGAGACAAAATACCAGGCAGTTGCTCTGGGAGCCAAAACCAGTAATGGGACTCAATGAAACCAAGAGAGAAATAAGAAAAGTGACTCCTTCCTGACTGATCCACGGTGGCCAGACTGAGTGCTGAAGTGTTACACGCAAGACAGAGAGTAAAGGTGTCTTTGTCTGTTCTGGTGCCGTCAGGACGTCAGCACGTGTGCAAATGTGGGAATAAAGCAGGAGACTGCGTAAAAACCACCCCAGCAAAAGGGGCCTCTGAATCATAACCGGCCTCCTCCCGTATGTCCAACACATTTTAAAATTCATTGGACGCGTGCGTCCTGTTTCTTTGTGTGCACAGTGCACTTACCAAACGAAACAAGCCACTTGCAATGTTTGTTTTTGAAACAGTGTTCATATAAACGCTTCATCGGAGCCTGTGGATGACGTGCTTCGGGAGAGAAGCTGTACTCACCGCCTCAGGACACAAACATCACGAGGTAGGCTCAGCATCAAAGGAAGCCCAGTTCTGGTCACTTGGTACTTGTCCTCTAGAGGAGCGCCCACGTGAGATCGTGCAGCACTGCCACGCACGGGCCGGCGTGCCCGCTGCGAACCCCATCCCAGAGCGCCTCACGCCCGGGCAAGGCCTGCTACCGGCTGCACGGCAGGAGTTCTGGTCTCCAGGGCCAGGGTTTCCTGGCCCCTGGCAGCCCACCCACTCTCAGCGCACCTGCAGGAAGGCGGGCTCACTGAAGTGTGTGTGTCACGGCCCACAGCAAGGACTGCTGCATTTCTCAGCTTGTAACTTCCACTGTCACCCACCATATTTCATCCTTATCGCCAAGCCAGAAGGTCTGTGTCTTTTTTCCTTCTTTTTGTAGAATTCCATTTTTTCCTTTCAAAAAGCAGAAAAGGATCTTACGGGGCAAAGAAGACGACAAATTGTGCTCTGTCTCTACAGGGACACACAGTTTTCATGTTTTCTCCAGCCCCATCTTAAACTTTCATGACTGGTATCCACTGGGGAGAGGGCCAGAGATGGTACAGTGGGCAGGGGTGGGCTCTGGGAGCATCTGGGGACACAGACATAGGTGTCCCTGGGAAAGACTTGACCCTGACAAGGCCGCCAAGCCAGGGCCTTCAGGAGTGACCTTCTAAAAGGGCAGGGCACTGCGTGAATGGCGGCCGCGCCAAAGATCTGCGCTCTGGGACCCTGGCAATGGGACCTTAGTTAGAAAGTCTCCACAGGTGTAATTAGTTACGATTCTCAAGATGAGAGCATCCTGAATTATCCAGCTGGGCCCTAAGTCAACGACAAATGTCCTTACAGGAGACACACAGGAGGGACACATGAAGAAGCCACGTGAGACGGGGCCAACTCACGTGGCCCGAGACTGGAGCGATGAGGCACAGGGAGGACCTGCAGCCACCAGAGGCAGGAAGGCGCCCTCTCTGCAGTCTGCAGAGGGAGTGGACCTGCCAACACCTTGATTTCAGACCTCTGTGCTCCAGAACCAGAGATCATTTCCGCTGTTTGTAGCCATCCAGTTTGTAGCCCTTGGTTAGGGCAGACACAGGAAACACACGGGCAGCAGGCAGGCCTCCTGTCTCCTGTCAGCTGCCCCTCCCTGCTGAAAGGGCTTCTCAGGGCCACGCCATCGCCCATGTCAGGCGCTTCAAGTCTGCTCGACCCCTGAGGAGCGAGCGATGAAAATCCTCAGACGTCACGATACAGATTAGGGCTCAGGATATTTCTGCTATATTTCCATTATCTCCTCTGCAACGTGTTTTCATGACGATTTCATATCCTTGAAGTATTTTGAGGACCTTGGGTTAAACAAGGCTATGACCATGAAAGTGCAACCATAGTGACCGCACTACTTCCATCTTCAAAGGTCAAGGGACGGAGTCCTCGTCCATCCCATATTCTTTACCTCATCTATTTGCTCACTTGGGCGCTAGCTTCCTGTTGCTGCCGTAACAAATTAAGATTCTCAGGGTTCTCCACTTTATTACCTTATAGTTCTGGACAGCAAGGTGTCTGTAGGGCTGCATTGCTTTCAGTCTCTAAAAAACATGTTTCCTTGTCTTTTTCGGCTCACTTGAGCTCATGGCCCCTTTCCCTGTCTTTAAGCCCAGAAGCATGATGTAGCCTCTCTCTCCACACCCGCACCCCACTTACCTCCCTCTGCCCTCCTCCTCTGCTTCCACCATCACATCTTCATACTGCCTCCGCCTGTAAGGACCCGGAGATGACACTGGACCCGCCTGGGTCGTCCAGGACCATCTCCCATCCCAGGATCCTTACCTGAGTCCCCTTTGCCTGTAACCTAACAGTCGCAGGTTCCAGGAATTAGGACGTGAGTGTTTTGAGGGCCCATTATCCTGCCTGCCAGGACTGGACAGATGGGTGAAGGGTGTAACAGAAAATCACAAAGGGAGACGTAATAAAGGAAATCGGGAAGTAAGGAATGCGTAACATTGCAATGAGAGTAAAAGTAAACAAACTGAATATGAAAACATCACTCAAGAGTTGTATACTTAGCTAGTCACTGCCGTAAGTTGCAGAATGAAGTCACGCAGCCGGATTTTTCTAAAGGGCTTATCACTGTAGATGAAAGATCTACTTACAAACAACACAACCACGTTGTGTCACACAATAAAGACATCCGTTGGTACTTTCTGCAGACACTATGCCTCGGTCGCAGATGGTTGGTTCCTTGGATGGCCCCACAATGAAGCACACCTCCCAGAACTCACGTCCTGGCCAGGGCTTGGTCACAGGGCTAGCTTTGCCAACGGGACATCAGCAAGCCAAGTGCAAGTAGGAGGTCGTACGATGGGGTGTGTCCTTTTGGATCCTTCACTGTCAGGCCCTCCTTCTCAGGACCCAATGTCCACGCCACGAGCAGCCCAATCTCACCACTGAAAAGCAAGAACTAAGGATCTGACCACGAGCCCCAGCTCCCCCCGCCTCACCTCACCTGCCGTGTGAGTGGGTCACCTTGGAAGTGGACCTGCCAGCCCGAGGGGAGGGTCCCGTGGAGCACAACCTGTTCCCACTGAGCCCTGTCCAAACCAGAGTCCTATCACAGCCAAGGCTGTCATGAGAGAGCTTCATGGAAACAACTTCCATCATAAAGGTATGGAAGTATTATAGAAGCCTAACAGTCTGTTAACTAAGAAAAAAAGTCCTGATCCAATAAATGGTGGTTGTTCCTTTTTGGCTACCAAGGTGATTGATTTCTGGTTTATATGTTTGTTTGTGGTTTTTGGTTTGGTTTTCGGTTTTTTTGTTTGTTTTGCAAAGTGGTTATTCTTTCTTTTTTTTTTTTGGAAGGTGGGGAAGTGGGTGTTATGCAAAAAAGAGATATGCCCTCTATCTTTTCTATTTTCCCCCTTTCTTCTTTTTTCCTATACATCTGACATTAGATAGTATATTAGTTGGCCATGGCTAGGTAACAAATTACCCCTAAAATTCACTTTTTGTCTCAAAGGTCCTGTGTGTCAGGAACCCAGGCAGGGCGTAGCTAGTGTCTCTGAGCCAGGGTCCCTCCCAGGCTGCACTCCCGGTCTCAGCCAGGCCAGCTAACCCCAGCTCCACGGGGAAGGGTCTGGTCTGCTTTCAGCCTTGTGGACACGGCGATAGTGGGATTCAGGTCCACTGGCTCCCGGCCAGAGGCACCGTCTCTTGCCACGTGGGCCTGTCCGTAGGGCAGCTCCCACCAGGGCAGCCACGGCCGTGTTGAGTACAGATACCCTGCCAGTGTAAACTAGTCAGGCTGTGGCGAAGAGAAACAATCACCTATTCTATCTTTATCTGGGGTCTCCCTGGTTAAATGGTTTCACATTTATCTTAGTACAGAACTATTTGGCTTTTAATTTTTTATCTAAGAAATATAAGTACATGCATTTAACTTTTTATGTTAAAAAACCAATGAAACCTAGATTTGCAGTGCAATAGCCTAATGATAATGCATGCTGTGTAATAAGGTTATTCTGTACTCACTATAGCCCTGGACCAAAATAGTATTACAACAAATTTCCTAGAAACTACAATAAATTGGATACGGAGTCATGTTAGAGCCAAAGAGAATGAACATATAGCTGTGCCCTTGGAGGGCAGGCAACATTCTTTCTATAATAAAGGAATAGTTATCACATATCTGGATCTTCTTGGCACCAACTAAAACTCAGCCAAAGGCAGAGCAGAGGTCCCAGAAGTGAAAGGAGAAAGCTCTACCATCACCGGTGCGGGAACAGGCGTTCAGTGGGGGAAAGGAAAAGTGAGTGGACCAGAAGTCCCCGCAAACAGCCTGCCCTCGACAGATCCAACACATGGGCCAGGAAGGAGGAACAGGGCGCGTCCGAGGCCATTCTGCACTCACTCAGGTTTTCCTGTACAGGAACATGCTGGGTGGTCCGGTAGAATCGTTCCCATCCGTCCCATTCAAGGTCCCAGCTCCCGGGCCCTCCGCCAGCGACCAGAGCTCCTTTTGGAGTCTGGCCCTTCTCTTCATCGCATGAGCTCTACCCACTGTTAACATGAGAGTGTGGACGTAGGGTCTGGATGACACCCAGAACGCCCTCCGGTGGGAGACAGCAGGCCTCTCCGAGGTCCAATGTAATAGCCACTTCACTTCCGCCCTGTCACAGTACCACTTTGAGCCATTTCTCTCAGCCACTGCTAGATCCACGCATGCTTCTTCACGTACTAGACTTGCTATGACGTGATGTCACTTATGAGTTCAGGGGAGAACTGCAGGGTCCCCTCGCGACGACGGCGTGACACCGCTGTCTCTGACTTCTCCACCGGAAGGCCCAGGTCACGTCAGACCCAGGACGTGCACACCGGGATTCGCTCTCCCTTCTCTTGGCCTCCGACACCTGCTCTCCAGGGCCTCCTTGCAGTTCAAACAAGAATTATTGGAGTCCGGCTGGTGTGACGCCATCTACTTAAGTCAGCCCTGGCCACCGGTACCCAGCTGGCTGCCCGTTCCCGTTGACTGTGAACTCCCCACCCTGTTCCTCCAAACAGTCACCAAGTTCAGTGATTTCCAACACCCAGCTGCATCACTGTGACACCAAGAGGCGGGTTCGCGTTCAAACCTGGGGCCGCAGCTTTCAAGCACTAGTCCAGGCTATTTCCACTGCCTCTGTGGTAAAGAAAACCAAACACCCCAAATTAAGCCCCACCCTTATGCAGAAGTAGAATGTCCTTCACCTTTGTGGATGCACATCAGAAGTGTTCTATACGGAAAACTCAGAAAAACACAAGTATTTAGAGCTGAGAAATTGTCATACAGCTGCCCTGCTAATCCTGTGCTTTTTAGCACCTGGACATTTTTGTACACACACATGTGTAACTAGGTGTAGAATTTTTCCTAAGCACGAGTTGGTGATCTTCTTTATGAAACACTGTGTACCCTGAACATCTGGGACCCCCTTGGACCCGCCAGCCACCCATGAGAGCGGAATGGAAATCGCCTTTCAGGAAGGCTGGGGAGGCGGAGCTTAGAGCACGACACGTGTGAGGACCGAGGCTGTCGGGCTCCAGCAGCAACGCGCCGTGCGGTTCAGAACACGCCCCCTGGGCGAGGCCAGCCTACAGTGAACTTGAGCTCTGCTACTCGTTAGCTGTTGAGTCCGGGCACGCGGTTCAGCCTCCCTGTGCCCGTTTCCGGCTGCGTAACGGAAAGGTAGTTCCCACAGCTCCCAGGGCTGTGGAGAGGACCATCTGAGCTGACTTATGGGCACAGTGTCTGGGAAAGAAGCACTCGGCCAGCCAGGACCCCGAGCCCCTCGGCAGCAGGTGACAGTCCGGGAATAGGTGGGAAAAACAACACAAGGAGGAACCGCCAGCGCCAGGACCTACTAGACTGGGGCGTACCCTCATCCAAAAGGAACCATGTCCCCATATGGGAGACCTTTCCTTATGTCGTTGTGGAGAGAAAGGAGTAACAACAAGATAGCAACTTCCTAAGGGGCCTGGCCCCTGACTTAGCAAGTAAGATCCCCTTGGGAAGCAATGGCCATGCACCAGTCCCCCCGTTCCAGAAGGGGTCAGTGAGAAACGGAAAGCTGGCTGACCCTCACTGCACTACACCGCACCTGCGGCCTCACGTGACACCGACCACTGCCACTGCTACACCCTGGTGACGGCGAAGGCCTTAGAGTGTTCCGAGAGCTAAGCGAGCCCAGAATGACGCAGACGAAGCACCTGAAACTGCAGGTTCCCAGGCAGCACCGCAAAGCCTGACTCAACAGGTCTGAATCCGGCTCCCATTTCTAATAAACGAGTCCAGGTCATGTGAGGCAGGTGGCCTACAGGTCACCCTTGAGAAGCGTTGCACCAGGGCCTGGGATGTGCAACAGCACGGCCCAGGTTTACGAGACACGCAGGGTCCCAGGGCCCGCCGGGTGCCACCGAGTCAGACTCTGCCACTGATCAAAGCGCCAGTGCACTCGGGGGCACAGCAGGCAGACAGGGCCTGCGGGCGCTCTCAACAGTAACCCCCAGCCTGCCTGCTTCAGTCCCCGCAGGCCCTCCACCGAGCGGTACCCAAAACCACAACGCTGCGTTCTGCTTTAGCTCTTCCTGCCTAGATGCTGGGAGAACAAATTTCATGAATATTGTTCACACTGGGGAAGGAATAGATGACTGTTTATAAGATTCTGTACTGTAAAAATGTTATAAAAACAATTGCGTGGAGTAAGTCACATAAATACTTAAAAGAGTTTATTATGATTATGTGTTACTGAAATCCATGTAAGTTACCTTGAACACATTCAATGCGCTGTACTTGAAAACATGAAACAGAACACCAATTCAAGTACTTCTCATATTAAAACAACATTTTTAATTTTTCCTTTTTTGTGTTTAGCTTTTTTTGACACCATAATAAAATGGAACAGAAAGAGTACATAAAAGAAAAGTTATCAGGTAGAATTTTTAAAACCGTGTACCTTATCTATCACATTTAATATCTCCAAGACTATTCCCCGTGGAGAAGCAGACGCACTGCACTCAAAGCTGCGGGATCACCAGGAGTGTGAAAGCCTGAGGACCGAACAGACACAGGCCCGGGATAGAGGGCCCACTGGCGGCACAGTGCAGCTCCTCAGCCCTCCAGGGACTGCCATCCCGGGGACACTAATGACAAGGACAGGTGGCTGGAGGAGGGGCCCCGGCCCCGGCCAGCAGCGCTGGGCCGCTCACAGTCAGGCTGCCTGAAGGTCAAGGCAACTCACAGAGACTGGGAAGGTCTTCAGACAGAGGGAGCATGAAGTTAGGATGTGGGGTGGTCCTCTCCTCGGATGCTTCGATACTTAGCCATGTCTTCTGGAAACACTTTAGAAAGTTCTTGAATCAGTAAGCTTTTAAATTTCTAAGAAGGAAAACACACACTGTCAAAATATGTTTGCTTGTGACCCATCACCCCAATTACAGATGACACCTGCGCCAGAGCCCTCCAAAGGGACGTCAATTGTGCTCGGCCCCCACGCAAGCCTCCGGCCGCTCGGCTGCTGCCCACTCATTGCCTGTGGACACAGCACGCTACAGTGCAGGTACAGTAAGAACTACCTGAAAGGAATTCCTGCTCAAATACAACTTCTTCCCTCCTGCTTCAAAGTAAAAAATGCCCCTCTTGCAGGGAGCCAGCCACAGAGGTGGAAATGAATTTTGCAGTCAGCACACGTAACAGGAATCTTCAAAGACTATTTTTAATTAAGCAATTATTAACTCAAACCACATCACACTCTCTGTGTGCAAACAGCTCGATCAAAGCTTTCAGAGCAGCTGGAAACCTGTCTCTGCCAAATGCCATGGCTTCCTGATCCTACCTACCGTGTTCCCCCGAAAATAAGACCGGGTCTTATATTAATTCTTGCTCCAAAAGACACGAGGGCTTATGTTCAGGGGATGTCGTCCTGAAAAATCATGCTGGGCTTATTTTCCAATGAGGTCTTACTTGCGGGGAAACATGGCATCAGTGTAACACTTGTTTTACCCACTCTTACAGGCAGCTAACTAAGTACGTGCCAGCATCCCACGACCTTGTCTTATAAGCTGCACTGAGGCAGCATATTCGAAGAGACACAAAACCTAGTTCAGACACACTCTCAAAGGACACCGCACTCTGACACTACAGGGATTATTTAAGATACAACTTGGAAAGTACACACACACAGCCCGCTGGACAAGCGAAAGCCAGGAAACTGCGCCGTGACTTTCACAGGTCTCAGATGAGAGAGAAGGACACCGAGTGACAACAGATACACAGTCCGTACGTAGCACCACCAACAGGACACGTCTGTACCACCCGCACGCCCTGGAGTCGCACAGTAGCATGGCGGGACCAAGGAGAACACGCACGGACCTGTTCGTACCAAGGGGGTTTCTGCTGGGCATTGCAACTCACCCAACAGTGCAAACAGTCACAACCTGCCACTGATTAAAGCTGTATCATGTCCCGAGGGTGACACCAAGTTCAACAGCAACTCAGTCCCAAACTGACAGAACAGTTCCAGCAAACGCCCCCTCCAGGGCACACTGCCCATCAGCAGCACACATCCATCACCTGGGGGCCGCGGGAAGCCCTGCGACCCCAGGGCACCAC